>NW_005370704.1:211730-215959 GCF_000412655.1 Myotis brandtii
GATCGCGGCCGGGGCTGGGGTGGTGGACAGGTCGCGGGCCGGGACTGGGGTGGTGGCATTTCATTGCTGGGCTGGTGAGGAAGCCCATGAGGTTCCTGTGTGGCTTGTGGTCCAGGCTCTCTTTTGCTAACATTACTATTTACTTGTTTTCTATCTTGAAATATTTGATTTTCCCCGGAGTGTGCTCATGGGAGCTTAGAAGACCCCAAAAGTGTCACCCAACACAAGCTGATCCACGCTGCTTCCAAGCGGGTGCTGAGTGACGCCAAGACCATCGCGGAGGAGAACGTCCAGGACCACGGTAAGCGCCTCGGGAGCCCTGGCGGGCGGGCCCAGAGGAGAGGCCGTCAGGGGCCACGTCCGGTCGGAGCGGGAGACCGGGTCGTCTTCTCCCTTTACTCAAACCAGCGTGTGTGGCGGGATGTTTGTGAGAACAAGGAAACGACTCGAACAGGCAGTGTCCGTCCGAAGGGAAAGGTGACTCCATTGTAAATCCTGTTTCGAAGCAGAACGCAGGTGTGCAGAGCGGCCGCTCCATTCAGGCTGCTGGGATGTCCGGCGGCTGCTTCAGCCCCCGGGAGCTGCTCCTCCTCTACACACCCTCTGTCGCTCACTCGCTGTTCTCTGTCCAGAGGCATTTGGGGAAGAAACCTTGGTTTCCTTTCTTTTAAAAAAAAATATTTTTATTGATTTCAGAGAGGAAGGGAGAGAGAGAGAGAGAGAAACATCAATGATGAGAGAGAATCATTGATCGGCTGCCTCCTGCACACCCGACACTGGAAATCGACCCCGAAATCCAGGCCTGTGCCCTGACCAGGAATCGAACCGTGACCTCCTGGTTCATAGGTTGACACTCAACCACTGAGCCACACCTGCCGGGCAAAACCTTGGTTTTCTATCTCAAAGGGTGGTCTGGATCCTGGATGCCCTTAAATCTGTCCTGAAAGCACTGGAAGCGTTTGCTGACCCCATCGAGTGTGGAGGTCAAGGCCAGACCAGGTGGGAGTTGACCCCACACTGGGCTGTGGCTGAACTGACTGCGCCTCCAACCTCCCAGACTTCCAGTGGCCCCTTGAAATGAGAACATTGTGCACGATTCCCCCAGTTTTCTGCACGGTTGTCGGGAGCCGCTGAGTGTGCCTCCTGGGCACCCGTGACCTCTGTGACCCACAGCCGGCTCTTGCCGAGCCTGGAGCCTGTGTGTGAGCCAGGGGCGTGCAGACGTGAGCACTGAGGGAAGGCGGGCTGGTGTGGATGCCTGGGCAGGAGGCCCCCGGGGGAGCCCTGCTTCTCTGTCCGTGGCCAGCGGCTACTTTGTGGACATGAAACCATAACCAACTTGACGGCTGTTTCTCCCTAGATGTCCTGCTGTTGGTGAAAAAGCGAGCGCCATCTCCGCTTCCTAAGATGGCCGACGTCTCGGCCGAGGAAAAGGTGAGCCTCACAGTGGGACTGAGAGCTTTGTGAGTGAGAGCCTCCCACCCCCCCCCGCCGAGCCTTCGGGGACACACGTTCTGTGTGCCAGTCGTTCACAGGCAGGCGAAGTGGGCACAAGGGGTTCTGTCTGGGCTGAGCTGAGTGACCGAGGCCTGTCCGGTTGCTGGTCACGTGACTGGCCCTGGACCACCTGGCTCTGCGTTTAGGCTGGAGCGGGAGGAGCGTGTGGATGTTCTCGTGGTGGAGCCTACGTGCCGAGTCCCCGGCAAATTCACTGTGTGCCGTGTGTGCCCCCAAACCCGTGCTGACAGCTCGGGTCGTCGCTGACCACACCCCACAAAACAAGGGGTACACATGGGGTGGGGGGCACGTTCACCACTCCAGAGGGATGGGGTGCGTGTCGGCGTCACTGAGTGAACTCCTGGAGGGCCCGGTGCCTGTCTCATCTGCATCTTGGGGCAGAACCCGAGGTCCCTGGGATTCGCATGCACCTGCGCCTTCGCTCTGGGACCTCAACTCAGCAGGTGTGCACAGCCGTCCGAAGCTGCATGCTGCGTGCAGGAGGCCGGTACACGTGGTCCCTGTCCAGACCTGTGCCTGGTGCCAAGCCACGTTAACTTCACAGCTTTTCCTTCCTCATCTTCAGACACAGAGTTTCTTATTCACACTCTGAAGTGCTGGGGAGAGCGTTCCCTGGGAGGAAGCAGGCCGACGCGGCTGGGCATGGGGCCGGGAGGGCACGGCACTGCTGCAGGGTCTCCTGGGAGGGTGGCGAGGGAGGGGCCCTCTGGGTGGCCCTTCTTATCTGCCAACACAGCTGCCCCCCCGCAGGCCGCTCAGCCCATCTCTGGGAGACAGGCCTGGGCCTGCCTCTGCCTGCGGGTCTGCCACGTCGGGAGCTGTGGGCGGACGGCCGTCCTCAGCCTCCGCCAGCTCGCTGCCACCTGCAGCCCCTTTCTCTGCATGAACGTTGTGATGTTGGTATGTTTTATGGGTTATTATTCGTTTTAAGTGACAGCAGGCATCGTAGAAGTCCAATAGTGCCATGAATCTCCTAGGAAGGGTAGCCTGCTCCCCACCTGCCAGGCATCCTGGAGGCCACAGCCGCGGACCTCGTTCACCTGTTCCCTTAACGCTCCCCCAGCTCCACCCCCGCGATCGGTGTCACCCTGTTGGCTCCAGAAGATCTGGTCCCCCCGCCCCGCCCCTGGGGTCAGATCATGGCGCTCTGAAGCAGAGTCGGGTCTGTCAGTGCTGTCAGTAAGCCGCCTCTTCCCCCCCGAGTAAACGCACCCAGATCACCCTGTCATGCAGCTCCCTCTTCCGAGCGCCAGGAGCTGCCTCGTCCTTTTGTCTGGTTCCTACGGGCATATCACTGATTTTTCACTTCCTCACCAGAATTGGTAAACCCCTCAGAAAGCGGGGTCCGGGTGTGAGGCCCTGCCAGTTCACTTCCCAGGGGGTGCCCTCCAGGTAGTCTGCTCCAGCCGCCTCCAGGCCTGTGTGCAGCCCGGCCTTCCCCTCCCCCATCGGACCCTCTTGTGTCAGGGCCTCTGAGCCTCTAGGTCTGCATCTGCGTCCGGTTGCACCAATCACTGCCCAGACTTCCCAGCAAAACCGCGACTCCCAGGCTGCCAGGTCCGCGTCTGGTGGCTCACAGTTGAGGGGCTGAGGCGCCGACTCCTTCCTGGCGTCAGCCGGGGCTGCTCCCAGCTCCTGGGGCTGCTGCGTGCCTGCCACACAGCCCCGTATCCTCAGACCGGCAGCAGAGCGTCTCCTGGGCTGCCTCCCTCTGGCCCAAGGCCAGCCTGGTTAGGTCGGGCCCGCCAATGGGCACCTTCTTTATTTATTTATTTATTTTTAAATATATTTGTGTTGATTTCAGAGAGGAAGGGAGAGGGAACGAGAGATAGAAACATCAATGATGAGAGAGAATCGTTGATTGGCTGCTTCTTGTACGGCCGCTACGGGGGATTGAGCCCACAACCTGGGCATGTGCCCTTGACTGGAATCGAACCCGGGACCCTTCAGTCTGCAGGCCGACACTCTATCCACTGAGCCGAACCGGCCAGGGCCGGGCACCTTTTCTTGAAGGGGCTGTGCCGTGCGACAGACCGGCCCCAGAGTGAGTTCATCCTGCTCAGAGGCCGGGCATGGGGGTGAGCAGGTGGTGGAGGAGCTCGTCCTGCCCCTGCTGTGCCCTGCTCCCGGCCTGGCCGCGGGGCTGCTCCCTCCGCAGTGCTCGCTCTCGGTCTCAGAGTTAGTCGGTGCCGTCATCCAGTTCGTTTCCTGCCCTATTTTTCTCATCAGTTCTGCCGTCTATTCCTTTTCCCTTGCGTGGGGGGCGGGTCAGAAGGAGCAAAAGGTGTTTCCCGTGGCTCGTGGGACCCAGTTCTGTGTTCCTCAGAGGTTGGCCGCTCCCCAGCCCAGCCGTGGCCACGAGGGGTGTCTGCGCTGCCCCTGTCCTGCCACTGCTGGTCACGGAGTGGGGATTGCGGCGCTTGCGTCCTGAACGGCACGTGGTCTGTTTGTGAGGGTGGCACAGAGCCCTCCGGAACCTTCTCCAGCTTCCAGAGAGGACCCACTGTCCCGGGTCAGGCTCTGTCTGTCCCACTTGCATGATCTTGCCACAGTTGCCCTCACGTTAACTTCTGACTCTGATTCCGTTTCTGTGTAGAAAAAACAAGAGCAGAAAGCCCCCGACAGAGACGCGATCGTCCGAGCCACAGCCGGCCTGCCCTCCTGCAACATGGACCGGGCTGTGGTGCAGACCAGCCTCCGAGACGTGAGCG
>NW_005370704.1:216023-220603 GCF_000412655.1 Myotis brandtii
ACCCCTGTGGGGCGCCCAGAAGTTCTTGAAAGAACTGGGGAGGCTGGGTGACAGGGATACTGGAGCTCGGTGTACTTTTTGCAACTTTTCTGTAAACCTGAAGTTTTTTTGAAGTAAAAGTTTTAAAAGACACCGAAGGCCGGGCTGGAAGGATGGGTGCTTCAATGCCCGAGTTTTGTCCCGAGTTTGGCAGGAACCTAGACGAGGTCTGACAGGGTCTCGGGGACTTCGCCTTGGAAGTCGTAAGTGAGGGAGCAGCGCCCGGCCCTCGGGCGCCTGTGCCCTGCAGGGTGGGCGCCCCGTCGATCCCGTCTCGGCACTGCCACAGCCCTGCTCCACTGTAGCAGCGGCCTCTTTTGGGTTCTGTCCAGGGTGCCATGTTGAGCAGGGCCTGGGGCCCTGGCACTGTCTCCTGGGTGTGTCCCCACGTGGTGTCTCACACGGTGGCTGAGGCTGGTTGTGGGAAGGGACGGCCGGTTCCCAGTCCCGTTCAAGGTACAGGTCCCAGGGACGGGACCGCTGCGCTCTGTGTCACAGCCCCTCCCCCTCCGCTCAGAGCCCTGAGACACCCTCTCCCTGCTCACCCTCTTCCCACCGTTCCCTGCAGTTCCAGACGGAGCTGCGGAAGATCCTGCTGTCCCTCATCGAGGTGGCGCAGAAGCTGCTGGCGCTGAGCCCCGGCGCCGTGGAGTTATTTACAAAGGCCAATGGTACGTGCGAGTGGGTGGCGTGTCCCCACGTCCGGGCGTCTGCTCCCCACAGCCTGAAGCTGAAGCTGCCCGGGCTGCTGTCTCTGCTCAGTAGACGTGGGCGGGGAACTGCTCACCCACATTCCTGTTCCTACGAGAGCTGACGGGGCGCCTCAGGTGTCCCAAGGCCCAGCAGAGTCGCCACCAACCTTTGGGGCTCAGACGGGGCCCTAGAGCTCCAAGGGGTGCCTGGGAAGCACCCCTCGTGGGCAGCCCTGCCAGGGCCCCTCACCGGCCACATGTCGCCCACAGCGATGCTGGATGAGGACGAGGAGGAGCGGGTGGACGAGACGGCCCTGCGGCAGCTCACGGAGATGGGCTTCCCCGAGAGCAGGGCCGTGAAGGCGCTTCGGCTGAACCAGTACGTGGGGCCCGCCCGGGGCTGGTTAAGGGTCTGCCCTGCGGTGACTCCCTGTCCCACACTCCCTGAGTCAGGTCCAGCGTGTGAGTTAACGCCAGCCCCGCAGTCACTGGCCTGGCACCACGTGTGCAGGTCAGAACCCGGCTCGCTCTAGAGACAGCCTTGCTTCGTGAGTCGGGGGGGTGGGGGGCGCCCCAGGGGGAGGGCCGTGTGGTCTCTAACAGTCCTCAGTTCCGCTCTCTGGTTACGTGTCCTCGTGGACGTCAGAGCCGAGACGGTCCGTCAGCCAGAGGACGGGCCGTGGCCACGTTCCTCTTCCCGGGTCCTGAGCCCTCGGGCTCCTTTTGCTCACAGAGTGGGTTCTGTGGTCTGGCCCGGCCCCCACAGGCCTGAGTGGAGGTCCTCACTGCAGGGGGTCGGCAGCACCTGCTCGAGGCCTCCTCCCATTGCAGGGCTTGTCCTGAGGGGAGGGAAAGGGCCTCGGGACACCTGGACGTGTTGGAAAGGCTGCTTACCTTTCAGCATGTCGGTTCCTCAAGCCATGGAGTGGCTGATTGAGCACGCGGACGACCCCGCCATAGACACGCCGCTTCCAGGCCACACCTCGCCGGGTACCACAGGGGCTGAAGCTTCGGCCGAGGCTGCTGCCGGCTCCAGCGAGGACGATGAGGAGGCCAGAGATGAGCTCACAGAAATCTTCAAGAAGATCCGAAGGAAAAGGGCATTTCGGGCTGACGCTCGGGTACGTGTCCTGCCAGGGAGACCCGCCGCTGTCCCCTTGGGTGGCATTGCCTGGGCCACGCGCTGAGCCGAGCCGCCAGCCCTGGGGCCGCCCTCAGTCCTCACTGGGTCCCGGAGGCCGTTTCCTCTGAGCAGCCAGTCAGCACATCTGCCACCTGCTGAACCCACAGCAGGTCCTTGTCGCGTAACCAGGGCCCGTGAGCCGTGGGGGTTCACCTCTGAGTGGTGGAAACCCCCGTAGGTGCTCCTCCTAGAGCAGTTGTAAACGAGGGGCGGGGTCTGAGGGCCGGGCGTCGGCCTCTCCCTGATCTGTCCAGTCGGGGGAAGGTCCAGCAAGTGTGCCGTGTGCAGACGGGCAGCCCTGGTGCCAGGACCCTGCCCGGTGCTCCCGTGAGAATGGGGGGCGTCCCTGTGTCACCGCCGGGACGTTTGGGCATCTCTTCCCGGCCGAGATGGAGGACAGTCTATGACGTTAGTGGAAGAGGCCACCCTGTCCTGATTCAGCAGTGGGTTCCTGGTGATTGTGCGCGACTCTGATGACTTCTCTGGTCATTCATGATGGGCCTGGAGCTAGGAGGGGCCAGAGAGCCAGTAAAGAGCCTGGGAGGAGGAAATCCTGGCTGATGGCTGTGGCTGGCGTGGCTCCGTGGTTGCGCATCATCCCGTGCACCCAGGGGTCAGGTTCCCGGTCTGGGGACATGCCCGGGTTGTGGGCTCGATCCCCAGGACGGGAACATTGATGTTTGGGTCTCTCTCTGTTCCTCTCCCTTCCTTTCTCTAAAATCAAGAAAAATGTATGTAAAGAAAACACTGGCTTGTGAGCTCACAGAGCAGGTGGGCTCCACAGGCTCTTTCCCGAGTTCTCTGGAGCCTCTGACACCCAGGCCAGGCCAGCGCATCGCAAAGGCCACCCCACACGGCAGCACCTGTGCCCACAGGCCCAGTGCGTCAGACCATAACGTGGGGGCAGTCGAAAGCGAGGACGTTAGGGCCTGCCTGGGTGGTGAGGCGGTTGTACCCCGACAACCACGGAGCTCACCGAGGGCTCTGAGGCGAGCCTGGCCCCTCTGGCTCTGGGGTGAGTGGCGTCCCGTCCCCGCGGTCTGTCCCCAGGGCAGGCGCCCTCCGCCTTCCTGGCCTTGTCCCTCGGTGTCAGGAAGCCTGTGAGGAGACAGCTGTGAAGTGGACCGTGGTGCTGGGTGAAGCCCTCTGCTAAGTTAGCCCGTGGACCGGGTCCCAGTGCACGGCATTGAGGGCCTGTGGCTTCTTCTTAGGCCGTCATTTCCCTCATGGAGATGGGCTTCGACGAGAAGGAGGTGATGGACGCCCTGAGAGTGAGCAACAACCAGCAGAGCGCCGCTGTGAGTACAGGGCAAGGGCCGTGGCAGCGCCCCATGTCGGCAGGCTCCTGGGGGGCTCGCAGGCAGGCCGCTGTTTCGCTTTTAAAGCGAGACAGTGGGTAGATTCTGATTGTATGAAAAGTTTAAGTACTCGGGATTCTGGGCTCTAACCCATTCGCTTTGTTAGACAAGTTCTGAGCTGGGTCCTGTTCAGCGAACACCCCGGCTGCTGACGGCACTGCCTGGGGTGTCTCAGCGGTGGCTGGCTCGTCCCTTCGGGTGGCAGAGCCAGCGGTCACGAGTCGGTCACGGGAATGCTCACGCCCCAGGCCACCTCCCCCAGTGTCCGAATTTCTTTCTCTCCTCCCAGCACTCGGGCAGGCGCTGCACCCGTTCAGCAACGGGGCGGTGGCTGCGCTCAGAAGGCCGGGTGGGTCCTCCCTCCTACAGTGCCCCGCATCGGGGCTTTGCTCTCCCGGGAAGGCCCCTCCCAGTCAGCGCAGGGCCTGTTGGGTGGTGACCGTCCAGGGCTGACGGCTGCGCTTTTGCTTGCAGTGCGAGTGGCTGCTGGGGGACCGGAAGCCCTCCCCCGAGGAGCTGGACAAGGGCATCGACCCCAACAGCCCCCTCTTCCAAGCCATCCTGGATAACCCCGTTGTGCAGCTGGGCCTCACCAACCCCAAAACACTGCTCGGTACGTGTGCCTCCCCGCGCTGCCCGTGGGACCCGCCCAGAATACCCAGATGTTCCTGCGTGATAGACGCCGCAGCCCAGCCCAGAGCGGTCCCTGCGCACGTGGGCCCTCCGTGTGCTGCTGCCTGCGTCACTGTGGGGCCGGGATCGGGCTCTGCTCGTGGTGGACCAGCTCCTGTGCGCTGACCCCCACACTCTGAAAACCTGCACAGTGGTCCTCCAGGTCCAGGGGAGGGCACACCCAGCACAGTGGTCCTCCAGGTCCAGGGGAGGGCACACCCAGCACAGTGGTCCTCCAGGTGCAGGGGAGGGGCACACCCAGCACAGTGGTCCTCCAGGTCCAGGGGAGGGGCACACCCAGCACAGTGGTCCTCCAGGTGCAGGGGAACTAATAAGCTTGCACCTTGCCTTCAGCTTAAAAAAACACTGTATTTAAAAAGCCAAGAGCGTTCCAGGCCCTCAGAGCCACTGGGCGCCCTCCCTACAGAGCGCCCAGGTCCTCGGCTCTGCTGTTTCTGGGCGTGTTGTGACGTGTGCATTGTCCAGGCAGCCTGCGTGCAGTGCCTGCTGTGTGAGTGGAACGCGTCTGGGCCCACCTGGCTGTAGGCACTCAGTCTCCTGGAGCCAAGCCCTTCCTGAAGCCAGGGCACCACGGCTTCGTTCTGCTCTTGTCCCGGGGCGGGGGGTGAGGTGGGG
>NW_005370704.1:220653-222551 GCF_000412655.1 Myotis brandtii
CCCCCCCACCAGGGCACACACGCGGGGTCTGGGCAGGGACCTAGGGCCGGGCGTGTGCGTGCAGGGCGTGTGCTGCGGGAGGAGGGTGCAGTGCTCAGAACCCCGTGCTCCCCAGCACATGGGAGGGCACTGGTCGCCCGGCAGGCCCAGGTGCTTGTGGTCGTGGCCGTCTCCCTGACCCTCAAGGCCGAGCCCCCCTGGAGGCCAGCACTCCCAGGCCCTCGGCCCCGAAAGGCCGTCGGCTCGGTTTTGGCCTCTCTCTCTGGCGGGTTGTTCTCCTTGTTCCCCCGGGAGTTCCTCTTGGTCTTACCGGCCCCGCCTTCCTCACTCCCACGGACGAAGGTCCTGGGTCCAGTGCAGTTGGCTGTGTCTCATTGATGACACGGAGGCCCTGTGGTCCAGGGTCGGGAAGGTGTGCGAGAGGGGGCGGGGCTTCTCTGTACACAGTGCTGCCCTCGGTGAGCGTCTTGCTGAGCTCATCTCTGTGCTCTGTGTAGGCCCTGGTCCTTCTGCCCTGGAGCACCTCCGGCTCCCCCCCTGGCAGGGACTCGGCCTGGCTCTCCCAGCCTCTTCGGAAGGGCTGTCTGAGGCTGCGACCAGCCGCCGGTCGTTGGTGATTTTTCACGATATACTTGGTCGGTTAAGGAAGCTCCCTTCCCCCAGTCTGGGTGCTGAGCTTGGAGCCCTGAAAGCACCTCCGTTTCGCTGCTCTTTCCCTCTGTGCGACCTCACGAGGGTTTACTCTGTGGCTCCAGGTCCGTGGACCTGAGCCGGGCTCTGCGCCCCAGCACACGGCTTCCCTCAGGCTCCTGTTCAGACTTGCCTGATACTTTTGCTTATTTATATTTTAAAACAATTTTATTTTATTTTTTAAACCTGAGAACACATTTATTGATTTGAGGGGGGAGCGCGCGAGAGCACTGGGGGACAGGGTCTGACCCATCTCCCGGGGCCAGGGCTGCTGTGGCCCAGAGCTTTTGCTGGAGGCACTGGTTTTGGAGAAAACAGTTTTGCAAAACTTTAGAAAGTCAGAGTTCTCATGTTAAAGAGCTGCTCAGGTGCATTGTCAATGTGCTGTTTCTTTAAAGTCACCTTCCTGAGATGAGCACTTACAGTTTTCCAACGTGATGTTATCGTACTTGCAACAATGTCTTTATATGTAAGTCCTTTCCGAGTCTGATTGGAACTGGAATTACTGAGTCATGGCCTGACTATTTTTAAGATTCCTGGTAGCTGTTGCCAAATTGCTTTCCAGACTTGGTGTCCGGCGAGCACACAGGCCCGGGCTCCCTGCAGAGCTGGGTCGCTGCCCTCTGACCTCAGAGCTGCTGGTGTGGCAGCGGGTCAGACAGTGTGGTGGGGCCGGGGGTCTCGGTGGGTGCCCAGCCCGCGTCTGTACTAAGCAGCTGTGGAGATTTTCTCCAGCGCATGCACGTGTGTGTGTTGGGTGTGCTCGTGTGTGCACATTTATGCATGTGTACACATTGTACACACGTGTTGTGTGCGCGAGTGTGCACACATTGTGTGTGCACATGTGTGTGTGCACGTGCGTATGAGTGTGTACACATTGCGTGTGCGTGCATGTGTGCGCGTGGAGGGGCAGCTGCTCATTCCGCCTGGCTCTGTCCCCACAGCGTTTGAGGACATGCTCGAGAACCCCCTGAACAGCACCCAGTGGATGAACGACCCAGAGACGGGGCCGGTCATGCTGCAGATCTCCAGGATCTTCCAGACCATGAACCGCACGTAGGCGGCGCCTGCATCTCCACTGCCCCAGCGGCCCCGGGGAGGGGCCCTTTTAACTCTCAGCCAGTTGTGGACAGTGTGAAGACCCTGGCTCCGTGGGCTGAGAGGGGTGGGGCCAGGGCTGGAGGGGCTTCTGCCCTGCCCCCACCCCC
>NW_005370704.1:222596-227810 GCF_000412655.1 Myotis brandtii
CCCAGCCCTGATTGTCCTGCTTTGACCTCACTGCGTAGATGCTCTGTTCCTGGTGTGCCAGGTGCAGCCCAGCCCCCACAGTGTTTACAGACCTGGGGCTATGGGGGAGGTGCGCCCCGGGCCCCTTTGGGTTCCTGAAAGGCTGCTTGAACGGCCCGTGGGCTACCCTTTGGAGGTCGCATGTTCCAGCCCAGTGTTAGCACAGGCACTCGGTCAGGCAGAGGGCTCAGGGCGACTTCCTTCCACGAATAAACTCCCCTCCTGCCTTCTCTGCAGCCTGGTCATCATTCATACCAGCAAGTGGCCCGTTTGCCTTTTAGTGCAGTTCGCGTGCTCGCACTCACCTGGGCGCTCGGCGCCGCCACTTCAACGTGGGGTTGGCAGAACCTCGTGTTTTCATTGTCCTTGAGGTCCCTGGAGCCGGGTGCCCAACCCAGGCCTGCAATGGCAGGGTTGAAGCATCGCCCGGCTGCCTCTGGCCACTTCCTTTTTTTAAAATTTAATTTATTGATTTCAGAGAGAGGTAGTGAGAGAGAGAGCATGCGAGAGAAACATCGGTTTGTTGTTCACTTCCTTATGCATTCATTGGCTGACTCCTCCAGTGCCCTGACCAGGGATTGAAGTTCAACTCGGGAGCATCTGGACGATGCTCCAACCAACTGACCTTGGCCGGGGCTGGCCGCTTTGTAAAGAAACCACCCATAATTTAGAATGAGAAAGCAAGTCCCCCCTTTTTTGAATCTGCTCATTACTTATTGCTGAAAGAGTTGGTTGTCAGGTGTGTTTTTAAACTTCTCTTTGGAAGCAGCTGCACCTGCCCACCTGCACTCAGGGAGCCCGGGCTGGGTGCTCACCCCCCTCCACTGAGCGAGGATGTGCAGACAGAGGCCCCTGAAGCTGTGGCGGAGAGAGCTGCGCAGGCGGTTTTCTGCTGTGTCTGTGTTTCCTCCTGGGGCACTGCCTTGCCTGCGGGGGGGGGGGGGGGGGTAACGGGGGCTACAGTCCTGACCTTCACTAGGGCAGAGCCCAGCACGGCCCAGGGGCTGGCTCGGTGCTTCTCAGACTGGAGAAGCAGGCCTGGTGGGGCCGGAGCAGCAGTGCTGCCTGGGGGCGGCCAGTCCCCAGCAAGACAGGCCCGTGGGCGCCCAGGCCGCCGCTTCTCAGGACTGGGTGCCGGCGGAACAGCCGGGTGGTGGCTCTGGTTGAAGCAATCCTGTGCTTTTCACACCAGGGCACAGCAGAGGTCTCTGGCTCGGGGCCGCCCCCTTCATGTGCTTCGGCCATGAAGCACAGACGTCCTGCAGCCCCGCACGAAGACAAGACCAGGCCGCCCAGCTTCTCCTTCCTGTGCCTGGACCAGGGACTCCGGAGCTGCCAGCTGGCGCTCGGACCTGGATCCACTCCCTGCGGCTTCCACGGTGCCATCTGCCGTCCTCTCCAGAGACAGCGGATGACACGGGGTTTGGGGCCTGGCGGCTGCTGGAATGCCCCCGAGTGGCCCTCCCTGCACGGGTTCCTCACGGGTACTGAGGGGCTGTATTAGGTCAAATGGGCCCCAAAGAAGTATGGAGTGTCTGCCCTAGTCAACAGGTACAGCCCCCAGCCCCCCGGGCACATTTACAGAATTTAGCCTTTTCAAGAGCATTTTGCCTCCAAAATTCAGAAGGCCCTAACGAAGGGGAGGTAGCAAGCCGTTCTGCCTGAGTCACTTGTGTCCCAGGGGCAGCTGGGCATGAGCTACTTGGGGTCATCTGGCCAGAGTCAAGTGTTCCAGAAAAGGCTGCCCTGACCACAGGGCTGGAGACCCCAGGGTTAGGTTTGGGGTGACGGGGTCTTGGCACTTATGCTGACACCCACTCTGAGGCGTCCCCCGCTCTCCCCATCCCTCCATGAGGGGCAGAGCCCGGGGCCGGCATGGGCTCTGGCAGGATGCAGTGTCCACCCCTTCGTGGCCCAGTTGCCGGCCATGCGGTGGTGCAGGATGGAGAATGCAGAGTGAGGACAGGCCAGGCAGGAGCAAACCTGTGCTTGCTCAGGAGCTCAGGGGGGAACCACAGGGCAGTCCTGGCTCACAACCCCAGGTGGTCTGAGTGATGGTGGACAGGCTGACCCAGGAGGATGGAGGAGCCAAACAGCCCCCCTCCCCCGTGGGGAGGAGGCAGCACGGCCTCTTCAGTGAGGCCGTGTAGTGCCCAGCTCCAGCACACACCACGTCCTGGGTGCGTGGGGACAGCGAGCGGGACAGGCCCTGGCGGTGCTCTGGGCTCCTGGAAGCCTGATGATGTATGGTTAGGGGACACTTGAGGGAGTACCACGATGATGGGTATGAGCGGGTGGATCAGGGGCCCGAGCCCTGGGGGTGACCCTGCGTATCCCATGTCATCTGTGCTGAGATGCTCAAGTCCAAAGCCCAGGATCTTGGAATGTGACCGCTGTTAGAGGCACGTTACAGCAAGGTCATCAGGTGGGCCTGGCCCCACCTGCGGGGAAGGAGGCAGCGCCGTGAACACACAGGGAGAAGGTCGTGTGCAGGTGGAGGCAGAGAGTGGAGCGAGGCTCCACAAACCAGGGCACGCCCAGGCGGGGACTCCGCAGAGGCAGGAGTGGCCTGGAGCTGTCTCCCTCAGCCTCAGGGGGACCTCCCGACACTTGGTCTGGACTCCTAGCCCCACAGGGAGAAAACATTTGCCCGGGGACTCCCAGTCCTCCCTCCTGTGGCCCTAGGTGCAGGCAGCCCTGGCATGTGGGCTGTTGGTGCCACTGCTGAGGCCACCAGGACCAGGAAGGTATGTTCACAACTCAACCCTCCAGGTGCCTCCTGACAAGTATGTGACACTTGGTGCCTCCCTTCCAGTTCCCCTTCCGTTAAGGGAGCAGGAGGGTGGCCAGCCTCTGGTGGCTCTGGTGGCCCTTCCCATAATGCACCCAGAAACAGGAAAAACAATGCATTCATATATCCCCAAGAGGTGTGTAATTTGCACTCATAAAACAGTATAAAATGAAGTTTGCAGCCTTGCAATGCACCCTCTCCTCCAGGTGCGCTGGGAGACTGTACAGGGGCAGCCTTAACGCAGGCCCCCAGGAAGGGTTCAGCGTCTTGGGGAGCCTGGGGCTGGCTTTGCACAACCTGGGGCCTGTGGCGGCCTCGAGGTCACGAGGGGACTGTGCAACCCAGGGGGCACTGCCAGCCCTGCTTCGTGGGCCTGCGTCTGCCCAGGTGCCCTCAGCCCTGCTCTCTCCAAGGGGGTGATACTCTCCCCAGCGGGGGGAATCCCATCTCCCTCAGGGAGGGGAAGCAAAGGAAATGTGAAGAATTACAGTGGTTTGAGGTCTCCCCTTGTGTTCTCTCCCAACGGAGAAAGTAAATTCTAATTAATTAATTAATTCAATTAATTAGGTTTCAGTCAGATTAGCATTTTTCTCCCTGGGGGAGCAGTAATGAAGGAAAGGTTGGGCTGAGCCCTCCCACCTCCTGGCCTGGGAATGTCTGGGGCCGAGTGTCGGGGTGCCATGGGTCTGGTGGTCGGCCAGGTCTGGGTTCGGAGTGGTCGACCCTCCTGCGTGTATTCAGGGGAACATTTTTCACTGCAGATGCCCCCAGCTTCTCCCAGCGGTTGGGTAGCTGTGGGATCATCGGCTCCATGGTAACTTTGAGGATAGAGCTCTTGCTGGCCAGGCCTCCCCACGCCGGGTCTGCGCTCAGTTCTGCTGCATCGCGGGCTCACCCTGCAGTGCTGGTGAGCACCCCACTGTGCCCAGCCAGGGCGAACACTGCATCCCGCCGTGTCTATGGGTTACGAGCATAGACGAAGGGTCGGCAGTGAAGCACGGACCCACGGGGACCTCAGCCCTTGGTCTTGGAGGGAGGAGCACAGGGAAGAGTGGCCAGAGAACAGCAGGGCCAGGCCACCGAGGGGAGGACAGGACAGCCCTGGGGAAGCCGGGCCATGGGGGAGAGAGCTGGCTCCGCTGGCCGGGCTCCTCCAGCCTGCGGGCTCCTCTCTGAGCAGAAGGGGCTGGTCTCGAAGCTGAAGCTGTGGAGCTGGGTCCCAGGTTGGCTTTGTTCTTTTAATAAGTTATTTTTAAATACGTATGTTTTTATTGATTTTTCAGAGAGGAAGGGAGAGGAAGAGAGAAACATCACTTGCTGCCTCCTGCACGCCCCCTACTGGGATCAAGCCCGCAACCACAACCAGGGCATGTGCCCGGATGGGGAATGGAACGAGCAACTATTGATGGGTTGATGCTCAACGGCAGAGCCACACCCGCCGGGCTCTAAGTTACATTTTTAGAGCACTTGGGTTTACAGAAAACGCAGAGTTCCACTCCTCCTCCCCCCAGTCCCTCCCTGGCCTCTCCACCCCGGTTCCTGACTCAGTGGCCTCCAGGCACGCCTGCCTCAGGGTTCTGCCTGTACTGCCCAGATATGCCCTCCTGGCCCTCACTGCCCGCAGGTCCCAGCCCTCCTGTCTCCCTCCCCCAGGGCTGCTCGCCGCCCCATGCCCTGGGCAGCCAGCGCTATCTCGGTTCTGCAGGGCGGGAGGGCGGGGCTCTGGATGCACCTGTCACTGCTGGGTGGCTGGGCCCTGAGCTGACATCACTTTACAGCCTGGGGCTTCCTTCTGGCTCAAGGAAGGGGAGGTTGGTGGCACCTTAAAGCCCCTGGAGGCTGGGGGCCCTGCCTTCACTCCCGGGGCTCCTCACGCAGAGGAAACGGTGTCTCTCTGCTTCCCTCAAGGCTGGGCTTTCTGGCCCCTGGTCGGGGGCACCGAAGCCAGGAGCCCTGTTGGGTCCTCAGATAAGCACCGCGTACCCAGGTTTCACGGTTACAACCACTGGCTGGAGGCCGGCCCTCGGCTGCCTACTTTGCCAGGAGGAAGCCGGCTCTTCCAGGGTCCGGGTCTAGGCGGGGTCGGTATTCACCCCGCCCTGGACCCTGGCTGGCGACCAC
The DNA here is from genome assembly GCF_000412655.1 of Myotis brandtii. Lineage (NCBI taxonomy): Eukaryota > Metazoa > Chordata > Mammalia > Chiroptera > Vespertilionidae > Myotis > Myotis brandtii. Next base: position 227,548 of record NW_005370704.1, read on the forward strand.
CTGGGACGCTCCGGGCTCTCAGCGCTGCAGGGGAAGGGGGGCGGGGGGAGCGGGATGCCCTAGGGGTGTCTCCCCGCTGCCAGTGCTGCAGGGGGCGGGACAGATGCTGGAGGCTGCTCTGGGCGGGGTCCCGGTTCCCCGCCCGACTGTGGGAGCGGGCGTTCCAAGGCTCCCAGCGCGGCTTTAAGGGGAAGCAGGGCATCCCCGGGGCTGCTCCCAGGGCGGTCCCCCGACTCCTAGCCCCGCTGTGGGAGGGGCCGACT
>NW_005370704.1:228978-252182 GCF_000412655.1 Myotis brandtii
TCCAGGACCAGGTGGTTCCCGCGGCGGCCGGGCCCAGGTTTCCCCATTCATTCCAGGTGCCTTGTGTCTGCAGGGGATCGCGCTCCTAGCGCGCCACCCCGTCCTTCCAATTCGAAGCGTTTCCTGAAATTGCCTTTGTCCTGGGGACGACACCCCTGAGTGCGGCCGAGTGGGTGCTGGCCCCCCTCCCGCGGAGCGCGGTTGACCGGCTGTGGGAACTGGCTGAGCAGCGTGTCCCCGGGTTGGATGGAGGCGAGGGGAGCCCCTCCCGCCGCGTTCAGGGGTTCGGGTCTTGTTTTTGCCCCGCGAACTGCATTCAGTGTCTGCATATACCGCGGGGAAGCGCTACCACACGTGTGGTTTAGGGGGAAAGGTCTGAATTTAGGGGGAAAGGTCTGAAGCGTCAGAGTAAGGCCTGCCGAGTGTGACGGGTGTGGCCGGGGTACCCGCCCTGACCTTGACCTCTGCAGCGCCCCGCGGCCGCCCCTCACACCCACGCACGCCTGGTGCGGGCCGCTCTTGGCCTTTCTTGATAATTCATCACGAACCCGTGTCCTGCGGGTGACGGGGTCTGCGCCATTCCTGGTGAGTTTTCTGAGGTCTCCACCCTCGTACAGTCTTCGCAGCCCCGTGCCCACTCGCCTCCTGACTCTCGCACTGCCCTGTGCTGTTGTGTCGGGTTTCACGCGAGGCCACGCCGACCTGCTCATCTGCTCGGGCTCCGTGCTGTGCCCGGCTGCTGGCCGGGTCCCCTCGTGGGTGAAGCTTTGGCACCCGGAGCATTGGGCTTGGGGGGTGATGCGTGGACGCAGGTACCCTTTCGAGGCCCCGGGCGGTCTCCCCACCTTCCCTCCAGCTGTAGCCAATGCCTGTGTCTGTCTGCCCTGGGCGGGCACCGCGGGCCTGTCAGCTGCCGGGGAGTAACCGGCCTCTCCCCGTGTTCCTGTCGGGTTCGCCTGGTTTTATTTCCCGAACCGAGTACCTGTTGACTCACTGAGAAGTAATGCAAAGCTGATGTTAAAATAGGCTCTGCAGTGTGGACACGACACAGGCGTTATTTATAGAAGGCCAGGCGGGAGCTGAAGGAGCCGTGGGATGGAGGCTGAATCCCGGTGCCCATCACACTGGTGTCAGGAGGTCTGGCCTCCATTCATGTCTGCTTTTCCGTCCGTACCTACTTCTGGAGGCGAGCAGATGGACATTTTTCTCATTGAAAATCTCTCTTTAAATTTACAAACGTGGGCGATCCCCATTCAGATGACCGGGGGCGACTCACCTCGGCCAGCTGAACGGGTTCCGTCTGTCTTTGGCGTGGGGGTCACGCCCAGGGGGAGGTTCGCTGCTCCCCAATGGGCCCAGTCCTTCAGGAGACGGGGTGGGGGGACTCTGGCAGCCAGGAGAGAGGCCCCCACACACCTCTCACCCAGGGCCCTCCTCGTCTCCTTTCCTGGACGCCTCCATGGCCTCTCGGGCTTGGTTTCCAGTGAGTCAGCGTGGTTCTCGCCGAGAGTGGCTTCAACGTGCAGCAGCTCAGTGAGACAGAACAGTCTTTCTGGTTGTGCAGGAATGGGAGGCCCACGCCGCCAGGGCAGGTGCTCCCAGCCGGCCTCTCCTCGCCTGCCTTTCCGGACCTCACAGTCCCCGGGGCCGCTGTCCCCATTCGCAGCCCAGCTCACCCTCAGCCAGGCCTGAGGTGCACCTGCTTAGATGTTCCCTCCCACCTTCTTCCTCGCTGCACCACAGCCAGGAACTGTGGGCCCTCTTGTGCTGATATTAGCATCCGCCCCTCCTTTTGGGGGGTAACTCCCGTGTCATTGACAGTGTTTTAATCATTGTCTTATAAATAGTATAATGGACATGTTGAAACTTATTCATTTGAAAGTATCTGTAAGAAAGAGTAGAACCTGCTTATTAGCTGGAGTCTTGTGATGTCTTTTTGGGTGAAAGTCATACAGGTTGGTAAGGAAGTTTAAAGGGGTGGCTTGGAGTACTGTCTGTTTCAGAACGGAGTGCTGGACAGGCTTCTGTGTGCTCCTGTTTTGTTTTTTATTTTCCTCCATGACCTTAGGAAGCTTAAAGATATTAGGTCTTGGTTTGGGGTTTCGAGCAATAGTGTTTGTTATCTCTCAAGGACAGTGTTGAAAAGTAACCCAGGGAAAACGCTGGAAGGCACTCAGCTGTCGCAAGCGCGTTGCTATGTGCACATGGCGGTGAGCCCTGAGGAGCCCTGGGAACCACTGGAGACTCTTCACGGGGCTGAGCCACCTGGACGGGGCAGGGCCTCAGGGGCCCCCAAATTCCACCGTCTCCTTTTACCGGCAGCAAACAGATGGAGAGGCCCTGGGCTGTCCGAGCCGACTGCTGGTGAGGGGTTGGCAGTGGTCCTCACTCTCATTGGAGCTGTTAACTGACTGGGCACTGCTGTGGGTGGGCAGTCTGTGCGGACGCTGGGCCTCTGTCCCGATGGGGTGTCTGTGACCCAGTGCTGCAGCTCTCCCGTGGGTCACAGGACAGCGAGGAGTCTGTGTGCAAAACCCCTCTCTTGTCAGTCCAGCAGGTCGCCACTTTGCTGTGTGGTGACATTTGGTTTAAGTGAGTTGCACGCTCAAAGCCTGTGCAGGCCCAGAACTGGAAGTGAGCGCAGCTGCTGGCCTTGGCCGCGGGCTGGGAGCCTCCCTCGCAGCCTACTCTCCCTTTTTAGTCCAGCGACTCACTCAGATCATTGGTGTATGAGTTTAGATTGTATTTTTAAACTAGAGGCCTGGTGCACAAAAATTTGTGCACTCGGGGGCGGGGGGTCCCTCAGCCCGGCCTGTGCCCTCTTGCAGTCTGGGACCCCTCGGGGGATGACCACCTGCTGGCTTAGGCCCACTCCCCGGAGGATTGGGCCTAAGCTGGCAGTCAGACTTCCCTCTGGCAGCCCAGGAGCCCTCGGGGGATGTCCACTTGCCAGCGGGGAGCAGGCCTAAGCTGCAGTCGGACATCCTTAGCGCTGCTGAGGAGGCGGGAGAGGCTCCTGCCACCACCGCTAAACTGGCAGCTGTCAGCCTGGCTTGTGGCTAAGCAGAACTCCCCCTGTGGGAGCGCACTGACCACCAGGGGGCAGCTCCTGCATTGAGCGTCTGGCCCCTGGTGGTCAGTGTGTGTCATAGTGACTAGTCATTCCTAGTCATTCTGCTGTTAGGGTCAATTTGCATATTACCCTTTTATTATATAGGATAGAGGCCTGGTGCACGGGTGGGGGCCGGCTGGTTTGCCCTGAAGGGTGTCCCAGATCAGGGTGGGGGTCCAGCTGGGGTGCCTGGCCAGCCTGGGTGAGGGGCTGATGGCTGTTTGCAGGCTGGCCATACCCCCTTTAGGGTGGGGGGTCCCCACTGGGGTGCCTGGCCAGTCTGGGTGAGGGGCTGAGGGCTGTTTTCAGGCTGGCCAAGCCCCCCCGGCAATGGAAGTTCCCAGCCTCTCCTTTTTTTCTTTTTTCTTTTTTTATTCTCGGATTTATTTACCTTCTATAATTGAAATGTTATAGCCTTGAGAGGACCTCAGAGCCGGCCAGGGCGGGCTGGAGGGAAGCTTGGCTTCCTCCATCACCAGGGGCAACCCCAGCCTCCTGCTTGCTGCAGCTCTGTGGCTGCCGGCCACCATCTTGGTTGGGTTCATTTGCATATAGTTGCTCTGATTGGCTGGTGGGTGTGGCTTAAGGCATAGTGAAGGTATGGTCATTTTGCATGTTTGTCTTTTATTAGTGTAGTCTTGTTCTCAGCAAGGGATTTGGGTGCTTCTGATGGGAGGTCACAGGGCAACCTGAGTGTATGTGTCAGTGGCATTAGGTCCTGTGGAGGTGAGGTGGCTGGCTGGTCTCCTCCAATGGCCTTCCTTCTGCTTGGCCCCCTAGGACCACTGGTGTCTGGGGCCAGGGGTTTCAGCTGCCCTCAGGCCTTGTCCGCAGGACAGTCGGTGCTCGCCTGCTGGCCAGATGTGCAGGGGACTGGAGACACCTTGGACCAGGACTCGAAAGAGTGCTCTATGGTTCTGACCCAGTGGCTGACGTGAGTGCATGTGTGTCTGTAAAGATGGACCCGTTTGCCCACCTTTGCTTTCCTGTCCTGAGGCCACAGGTTAAATACTGACCCAAGAACATAAAGTAGGTCACCTTTCGGTTCAGACTGTTCCAACCCTTTAAATTGGAGTGACTGTCGTGCTTCAGGGTTTTAAATTGCGTAAACGTTCTTCCAAAAAGCCCTATTTTAATACTTTTCGGTATCACCTTTACCTCCCTAAGAGCTCAGAGGCTGCTCCTGCTGTTGACTTTTCTCGGGTCATATCACGTGATCTCATGCGTTCTTTTGATTTCCTAGTTGAACTGTTGGAAACCTCAGATTGCTGTCATTTTTCATCAAACCTGAAGGTGGCCAGGATGGAGCCAGTATGACATTCACTCCACCAATAATCGGAGGTGTCATGAGCATACTTGGGTTTTGCTCTACAGGAAACACAAGGGGGGGAGTTAATGATGCCGTCTCCTTAGTTGCTTAAAATCCATATGAACTATGGACTATAATGAAATAATTCAAGGACTTAAAATCCATATGAACTATGGACTATAATGAAATAATTCAAGGACTTAAAATCCATATGAACTATGGACTATAATGAAATAATTCAAGGACTGAGAACCAGCCGCCTGACACAGGGCGATGAGTGGGCTCGCAGTGCCTGGGCTCCAGGGGCCGTGCTCGCTGTGGGAGGGGCACGGGTGGCAGCTTTGTGGGTGATAGGCCTTGAAAGATGGGTAAGGTTTGGGTGCCCCCCCAGGGGAGGAGAGGGTGTCAGGCCGGGTTCTGTGCACAAGTGTTCTGGGCCTTGTGATAGGATTTGTGGACTGAAATCCTAGTGATTCCTTTGGAGATAGTCGGCCAGGTTGTTTGTGGTGTCCACGCTGGTGAGCGTGTGCCCGGAAGGTTTCCTGGGGGGCGTGGTGCGGAGCGAGCCGGACAGGAGCCTCCTGGCAGGTCGGAGTGGGGGGTGCTGTGTCAGGTGGAATACCTGGGGCTGCTCGTGTCTGTTATGAATACATTCTCTGTGTGGACATGGGCTTTCGTGTGCCTTGGAAAGGAGTGTGTAGCCCAGTGGTTTGCAGAGTGGCTGTGTCACTTTTTATTCCACCAGCAGTGTGGGCGCGGCCGCTGCCCTGCCTCCTCGCAGCACGTGGCAGCGTCAGCCTTTACTTCAGCCACGAGGACGGCCGCACGCTCGCTGGCTGTGGTGTGCATTTCCCTGGGGACTCATCACGATGAGCCTTTTTTATATGCTTATTGGATAGTTGAATCTTTTTTCTGTGAAGTGTCTTTTCAGACCATTGGCCAATTTAAACAACTCTATTAAGCTTTTGGGGTAGTTGTCTGTTAACATGCGGTTCTAAGAGTCATGCAGGGAGTCCTGGGCACCCTGCCTGCGGTTCCCCAGCAGTCGCTTCTCGCGAAACCCTGAGGCTGTGTCGCAGCCGGGCACCGACCAGTCGTCTGACAGTCTTCCAGCCCACGAGGCCTCGTCTGGTGCCCACACCCCCCCCCCCCCCCCCCGTGCTTCTTTTCCCAGGTCCCCGAGGTGGGAGCTGAGGTGCCGGCGTGGAGACTTCGCTCGTTCTAGCCTGAGCATGGGGTGCTGCGTCTCCCGCCTGGTGCTGCCTTCGCTGCCTTTCCCATATGTTGTCTTTTCATCCCGTTGGTTTATTTTCCTTTATTTTCTTTGATGCTTCCTCGTGGACCTGTGAGTTATTTAGAAGTATGATCGCCAAGGGTGAGATTTCCCTGTTCTGTGTTTCGCTTTCCTTTTAGTCCGACTCCATGATGGTAAGATAACTGGTTCCTGTCTCCCGGCCCAGGCGAGGTCTGTTTGGGCAACGGTTCCCTGGGCAGTTGAGCTGTGTGTCCTGGCGTTGGGCGGAGTGTTCTGCGCGTGCCAGGCCGGGCTGTGGCTGGTTGTTGTGGCCTGTCTGTTGCTGATGGGTGTTGGAGCTCTAACTGGACCTGGAGACCTGTCTGCTTCTCTCTTCAGCTCTGTCCATTTTTCCTCCTGTCCTGAGGATTTGTGGTGGGGTGCGTACACCTTTAGGGTTGATTGTAGTCTTCCTGGGGGTGAGCCTTCAGCGCCCGAGCGTGGGGTCCCCGGCTGTCCCCAGGCGGCTGGTGTACTGGAGTGGGAGGCAGGATAAATGCTGTGGGTTCACACTCGGTTTCTGCCTCTCCTGACCTTGGACACACTGCTTGCTTGCTCTGTGCCTCAGTTTCCTTGTTTGTAACATAGAGACAGACGTCTTGATTTAGTAGAATTGTGACACTGAAGTAACAGGCTCATGTGGAGCTTAAGGCCACTGGGTCCGAGATGGAGGTGGGGCCACTGTGCTGCTTCGTCGCCATAGCAGCAGGCCTGGTGCCCCCTCTGGAGACCATGCCGGCGGCCTCACTGCCGCCTCCCCTTTGCCATCAGAGGGGCATGTATGTGGCTCCTCCCAGGGCTGCCGCTGGGTGCGCCCTGCCCGTCCTACCCAGCGTGCGCAGTGCTGGTCTGGTTTCCCTGTCGCCCACTCTCCCCTCGGGGCCCCCACCTGCTTCTCGCTGCTCCTGAGGCCGTGGCCGTGAGGTCACTGAGTGGGTGTGCTGCGCACGCCCGATGGGGTCTGAGTAGCTAGTTTGCAGTAGAGAAGATGGGGGATTGGGACCCGCTGGTGCCGTGGTTGTTAATGGCCCTCTGTCCTCCGGGGCGTTTTGAAGGTGCGAGTCACGCTCTGCTCATCTTTCCCTTGGCTCAGATAACATCCCCGAGGACCTCAGGGACCCCTTTTACATCGACCAGTACGAGCAGGAGCACATCAAGCCGCCTGTCATCAAGCTCCTGCTGGCGGGCGAGCTGTACTGCCGCGTCTGCAGCCTCATCCTGAAGGGGGACCAGGCGGCCGCCCTGCAGGGGCACCAGTCCGTCATCCAGGCCCTGTCCCGGAAGGGGATCTACGTGATGGAGAGCGACGACACCCCCGTGACGGACCCCGACCTCAGCCACGCCCCCATCAAGATGGTGAGTGCCTGCGCACCGCCCGCACTCCCCACCCTCAGCCCCCCAGGGTGTCCTGTGCATGTTTGGGGCGAGTGACGTCACGGCTTCCAGTGCCACAGGCACTCGTGTGGTGCCCAACCTGTCCTGTCGCCAGCTGTCCCTCTGCAGCTGAGCTGCACAACGAGGCACGACGAAACCTCAGGTGCACACGGTGCACACGCGTGTGTGGCAGCTGGCCTGGGTCTGAGTTCGCGGCAGGCGCCTGTGTCACGCGTGGCTGAGTGTGGTTCTGGCCCCGGGGGAGAGCAGCTCCTCTTGGCTGACTCCGGGTGAGCGCTAAACGCCGCCCCGTGGACGCATCCCTCGGAGGCAGGCGTGGGGAGGTGTCCTTGTTGCCCTCGTGCTGTCTGAGTGTTTCATGTGTGCGTTGTGATTGTCCTCTAAGCAGCCCTCCCGTCTGAAAGCAGCCCTCCCTTCCTCTGAAAGCCCAACCGTCCTGGGCTGGGCCGTGTGGTGCCTCCTCGCTGCTGTGTGGAGCGTTGGCTGCGCTTTAGGTTTTGTGGCTTCACTCTTGGTCTTGGTGGCTGATGTGTGTGGTCAGGGTGTCCCTCAGGTTTGGGAAGGATCGGCACAAAGGCGGTGCGTGGTTTCAGTGCCAGAGCTGCTGACGGTGCCCAGGGCTGTCGGTGGTCGTGCAGCCTCGGACAGGGCTCTCTGCCCTCTGTCCCTTACCACAGCCCTGAAGTAAGGACCCCCAGCCCCCCAGGATTGTCAGGGAGATGAGGCAGGAGGACGAAGCCCCCACACTGCAGGGCACCCAGCGGGCCGACCCTGAGGAGGGGTAGCGAGCAGATGAGGCCTCGCTGCCTCCGCACGGGGAGAAGAGAGGAAGGAGTCTGAGTGGGGTCTGTGGGGCCTGGTGGGACAGGCGGGTGGCAGCTCTGACCGCCCTGCTTGCAGAGCGCCCACATGGCGATGGTGGATGCCCTCATGATGGCCTACACCGTGGAGATGATCAGCATCGAGAAGGTGGTGGCCAGCGTCAAGCGCTTCTCCACATTCAGTGCCTCGAAAGAGCTTCCCTACGACCTCGAGGACGCCATGGTGTTCTGGGTCAACAAGGTGAGTGCACCTGGCGGCCGGTTCTCGTGGGGGACGCTGAGGTCTCCGCCCACTAGGGGCCACCAGACTGCGTGTGCTGCACCCAGAACCGGCTGCCGGCGTCGGAGCAGACGACAGGTGTCCCTGAGGAGTGGGCACAGCCCGGGCGGGGGGGCGGCTGAGGGTGGGAAATCCAGGCCTGGTGGGTCCACATTGCTGCCTCCTCCTGTTGTCTCCCCTGTGCGCTTAAGGAGGCGCTCCGTTTTAGATGGTGTTTTTTCTTTTATATTTAGAAGCTTGCAATGTAATCTTTTATGCAATGTGTATAAAGAATGGTTATTTTTGCCCTGGCCAATTTGGCTCAGTGGATAGAGCGTTGTCCTGTGGACTGAAGGGTCCCGGGTCCGATTCCAGTCAAGGGCACATGCCTGGGTTGTGGGCTCAATCCCCAGGGGGCGCGTGCAGGAGGCAGCTGATTGATGATTCTCTCTCCTCATTGGTGTTTCTATCTCTCCCTCTCCCTTCTGCTCTGAAATCAATAAAGATATATTTTTTAAAAAAGAATGGTTATTTTTAGTAGCATGTGATTATAGGGATCCCTCACCAAAAGCCTTTTGGTTTGTTAAGTCTTATTTGCAAAAAGGTGTTCAGTTGGTGACACTTTGCTGCTAAAGACACAGAAGATGGAGCAGCTCCTTGTGGAGTTGTGAGCCAGACATCCTGGCACCACGTGTTGCTGGTTGGATTCCCGGTCGGTACATGCCCGGGTGGTGGTCTCGATTCTTGGTGGGGGCATGCAGGAGGCAGCCGATCCACGGCTCTCCCATTGATGTTTCTCTCCCTCTCCCTCTTTACTGTTTACAACAGCAAGGATGGACCTGTAGGGTATTATTCTCAGTGAAATAAGTCAAAGACAAGTACCCTGTGATCTCACTGATATGTGGAATCGGGGGGCGGGGGGGAGAAAAGTGAATAAACAAAACAGAAACAGACCCAAAGACACAGAGAACAAGCTGGTGGTTGCCAAAGCGGAGAGGGTCAGGGGTCGGATGAATAAAAATAGTGTGTATTTGGCTCGTTACCTTTCTTTCTGGGTAAACTGCTTGCTGCTTACCTTTGGCCATATTTCTTTGGGGAGGTTCTTTATTTCCAATTTGATCAGGTTTCTCATCCATCGAGGGTGTCATTCATGTGCCACATTTGATAAGTGACCTCCCCAGCTGTGGGCTCTGCTTCCCGGTCCCTCGCTGGCAGGTCCGTGGCCTCACAGATCAGCAGCAGCACTGCCACCTCCCGTGGAGTTGTCGGCCTTAAAGAGACGGCCTCGCTTCTGGCCCCAGGCTGTCTGGTGGACAGTGCCTTCTGCTTGCTGTTACCTCGACCCTCCCCTCGGGCCCCCACCATCCTGCTGTGGTCACATAGACCCTCTGTCACATCTGACGTCCCGCGCAGACGCTCAGGTGTCGCCTCAGGTGTGTGCTCTCGCTCACGGGGCGGTTCTCGCACCCGCTGCCGTCCAGGCTCCTCGGGGTGGACTCTGTGCAGGAGGAGGTGGCCCACACTCTTGGTGAGGTGGCAGCCTTTCCTGCTGCTGCATCCCGTCTCCCCGGGCACTCCTTTTTGTTCATTTGATCTGCATTGATTTTTCTTTCGTCTTTTTCAAGTATGTTTTTGTTAATTTTTTAGGGAGAAAGGAAAGAAGGATAGAGAGAGAGAGAGAAACATTGAGAGAGAGACATCTGTCGGCTCCCTCCTGCACGCCCCCCACTGGGGATTGAGCCTGCAGCCTGGGCATGGGCCCTGAGCGGGAATAGACCGTGACCTCCTGGTTCATGGGTCGATGCTCAACCACTGAGCCACACCAGCTGGGCTGTTTTATTTTCCTTTTAAAAACCATTTTCCTACCTTCTTTTTAAAAATTTTATTATTTTATTGGGGTGACATTGGTCAGCACGAACATGTAGGTTTCAGGTGTGGGTTTCCATGTTACAGGGCCTGTGTGCCCACCACCCAAGGCCAGGTCTGCCACAACCCAGGCATGTGCCCATGTCCAGAATCGAACCCGGGACCCTTCAGTCTGCAGGCCAACGCTCTGTCCACTGAGCCAAACCAGTTAGGGCAGCAGCCATCTTTTAAATGCATTTTCTTCTCCTCTAGGTAAATCTTAAAATGAGAGAGATAACAGAGAAAGAAGGGAAGCTCAAACAGCAGTTCCTGGAGAGCCCTGCTCATCAGAAGGTAAAGGCAGTGGCACTTCCTCGTTGTAGGGGGTCGCCACGTGCACCGCTGGTCACGCCTTCCTCACAGACAGATGACTCTCCTGCCAGCAGGCTGGCTCTGCGGCACCTCAGGGGCAGTGGGCACGCAGCCTGCACCCCCTCCCTGGCAGGGCATCCAGTGTGTCACCCGGAGGGTGAAGGGTTGTAGGAGATGCAGGGTCCGGGAGTCGGCTTCTACCAGTCAGCAAGTGAGGCGCATGTTGCCGTCGGCCAGGGGCACCTCCCAGACCTCAACACTGCCCACGAGGTCCTGGGGGGCTGGCGTGGCGCCCTAAAGCCCGCGCGGGGTGGTGGCAGGGCCCTGTGGCACCTGAGGAAATGGTGCAGGTGGTGTCGGTGCATCCCTGTCACTTCTGTCCTTTCTTCCCTGACATTGTTTTTCTGGTCAAACACGTACATGACTGGAACCACGTTCCCTGGACGCATGCACGATGTGGTCCAGCCATGGCTGCGGTCTGCCCGCATCCCTGGCTGTGGGGATGCCTGGGCACCGCATGCGTGACCGTGTTTGTTCCTCCCTCGGTGCACGGGCGTCTGTCCTGGTGCCCAGCCGCACCAAGTTCCCGGAGTGCTCGTTGCTCCCACAGAGACTAGTGTAGAGGTGCCCGTACCTTCCACTGTGGGTCACGGGCACTGGTCCCTCGTGTCCACACTGCACCCACGTGTGTACGCCGTCTGTCCGTCCGCACGTGGGCCGGCCCACTTACCCTCCTCTCCTGCCTTCTCCCTGCTTCCCGAGCAGTCTCCCTCCAAGTGGTACTGGAAGCTGGTGCCCGTAAGTGGACTCCGTGCCCGCTGCCATCAGCCGCCATCCTGTGCTACCACCTGCTTCCATTCCCAGCCGCTCGCCCACCTGTCTGTGTCTGGATGTCCTGGTGTAGTTGCACTTTGTGCCGTGTGGGTGTGGCCTGCGTCTGGCTGACAGACAGGCTTGGTTCCCACGGTGGGCACTGGGAGTTCTGGGTCGCATTTCACAGGCAGCGTGCAGTCGGATAGGGTTTGCGTTTCGGCTCGTGGGCGCTAGTTACTCTACGTGATGAACGTGAATGTAAAGCAGGGTCTTCTCTTCTGAGAAGGGCGAATGCACTCCAGGTGACTCTTGTTGCTAATCCTCACCTGAGCATATTTTTCCATTGTACGAATGCACTCCAGGCGACTCTTGTTGTTGCTAATCCTCACCTGAGCATATTTTTCCATTGTGTTTTTGTTCTTTTGGGGTTTGTTTTTTTTGAGTGGACGCGAGGGAGGTAGGAGGAAAAAGAGGGAGAAATACTGATGTGAGAGACACATCAATTGGTTGCCTCCTGCAGGCATCCTGACGGGGCTGGGGATCCAACCTGCAACCTGGGTACATGCCCTTGACCAGGAATCAAACCTGGGACCCTTCAGTCCGCAGGCCGATTGCCAATCACAGCCACACCGGTCAGGGCCCAGGCGGCTCTTTGTTTTGTCCTTTCTGATGTGACCGGCGCTGATGGTGACCTGCCTGTCTCAGTGCCTGCGGCACGGCCGTCTGTGGTAAAGGCGACACCGCTGCCGCCTGCGCGGTGGGGGAGGCCACCCTCCTTCCTGGCAGGGGCTCTGGGTCCCCAGTGAGAAGTGGGTCCCCAAGAGGAAAGCGAGGTGCGGCTTGGCCAGCTCCGTGGTGCCGCCCTGCAGGCACAGAGGGTGGCACCCAGATCACTTGGCAGGCCTTGGTTTCATGTCTGGGCAACTTGGCCTCCAAACTCTGCCACCAGGCGGTGCCCTGGGACAGGCTGGCGGATGGGGTCCACGTGAGCAGTGGTCTGGCCTACTTTGTGGCTGATGATTTTGCTCTGAGATATGTTAATAACAAGGAAGAAAGCATTTTATGGATATTTTCATATCTTTTAATTTTTTGAACGCTGAAAGCCGAGGGAAATGTTACAAGTTACGAGGTTTAGGAAGGACTAGTGGGAACTCGGCTGTCCCACAGGAAGGCAGGTGCAGAGCAGAGCTGTGTAGGCACTGACCAGGGCGGCCCGCAGCCGGCCCTTAGTTCCTTGTGGTGGTTGACCCCTTGCTGCCGGACCACAGTGCCCAGCCAGTGGGTGGCGAGGATTGTGGGGAAAGGTCTGGCAGGGCGGCAGGTTCTGAGGTTTCACCTTGTCACCCACGGCCTAGAGGTTAACAAACTGACCGGCAGGTGGTCAGTTACACAGGGCTTTCCCTGGTTCTCAGTTCACTCCATCCATCTTCAGCCGAGAAATCATGTGCTTCACTGCATGCTGTGGTTGTCACCGTGTGTGCTGTGTGTCCGTGTGGGAGCTGGCCTGGCGCATGCCGCGTCTGCATGCTGGGGCCGGGACCGCTGCCAACCTCTGCCACGGGCGAGAAACAAGTTAGGTCTGCAGCGGAGCAGCCCTAGCGACGCGAGGGAGCCCGCTCCTCATCTCAGCAGGATGTTGCCAGTGCCTGTGACGCAGCGTCGGCACCCGTGGCTCTGCCCTGTGCGGCCTGGAGGCACGTGGTGAGGCCCTTTCCTCTGGGCTGGCCTCTCTCCGTAACAGCCCTGGCGCCAGGGCAGCTGCCGGCTTCCTCCTGCGCCGCCCTGGCCCCCACAGTCTCCTCCCCCAGGTGAAGTGGTTTGTGAATGTTCGTGCAGAAAACGGGCAGCAGGACGTGGGGGACAGCACTGCGTCTCCTCCCAGGTGGCCTGGCCTCACTCCTCACCTGCCCTGGGGATGGGGCTTGGGGCAGCCCAACCTGGCACACGCCTCCCCTGAAGGGGGTGCAGAGACCCTGAGAAGCACTGGTTCTGCGTGGGCCCTGCCCCCAAGTTCTCGGTCTCCTGCTCCCGGCGCCACTGACCTCCTGCACGAAATTGTCTGCCCTGCTCTCGGGAATTTCTCCACCACACACTGAAGCCATTTGCATGTTTTTAACGGCTGGGCCGACACGGTGAACGCTGCCAGCACTGAGCACAGTGGCTGCCTCGGGGCTTCGAGTGACAGGACGTTCACACTTAACTTGTTTCTCCTCCGCGTGCAGCAGCGGCTCTGTAGACGTGCCCCGCCCCTCTGCCGGCACCTCAGAGCGAGACGCCGCTGCCTTAGCGGCTGATGACTGTTGGCCAGGGTTGCCATGAGCGCAGTTCCCAGATCTTGACATGTGGGTTCTGGGCAAAGTGTGTAATCCCGACATTTTGAGCTTTCCCCCCACAACTGCCTTGTTCCAAGCATTGTCCAGCCCACGGCGCTCTCGCCTCAGCCTGCCTGGGACGTGGGTGGGAGTGGGGCACCTCATGTGTAGAGTCTGCCTTTTGTCGACCGCAGGTGCGCTACCGCCGAGAGCACCTGTCGGCGAGGCAGCCGCCCTACTTCCCGCTGCTGGAGGACCTGATGCGAGACGGCAGCGACGGGGCCGCGCTGCTGGCCGTGGTCCACTACTACTGCCCCGAGCACATGAAGCTGGACGGTGAGTGCAGAACGCCCCTGTCACACCCACGTCCTTGGTGCCCCCTGGGACCAAGGGGCTGCGTGGAGACGGTTGGGGATGAAGTGCGCAGTGTGGATGGCACCCGCTCTGGTCACGTGGTGCAGGCGCTGGGATGGGTCTCCACTCTGAGGTCTTTGTTCTTGCTCTGTAATTAGTGCTCATTTGGGGGAGAGGCTTTGAGGACGTCAGCACCCGCTTTCTCAGGTGTCCTCCATGGCGGTCTCTCCCGCGTGCGGCCAGCACCTCCGGACGCGGTGGTCACGGCCCTCGCCTCCACTGCTCTGCTGCTCAGGCTGCCCCAGACTCAGGCGGGTGGGTTTTGACGAAGAGGAGGGTGGGCCAAGCTTTGTTTAGCTTTACTCAGCTAAGCCTGTGTGATTTGGGCTCAGGAGTAGTCATGTGACTGTGGGAAGGCCCACATCTCACAGGTGAGGGGACTGGCCTGTGCAGAACGTGGGCCCAAAGGTGCCTGTGTGGGGAGTGCAGTGAGGCCTCCCCAGGAGACGGAGCCCCGCACTGTGTAGGAAAGACCTGACCCTGAAAAGCCAAACTTGAGAACTTTGAAAGAAAATATAGGACAACAGTTTTATGACATTGTTGTTGGGATGGATTACTTACTTAAATTACTAAAAAGCACAAATAATAGAAAAGATTCTTGTATTTAAATTAACCATATTAAAATTCAGTGACCCGGACATATAAACAAACTTGTGATAAACCGTATCCATGAGAAAGTACAGTGGGGCCTTGACTTACGAGTGTCCCGACTAACAAGTTTTTTGAGATACGAGCCGTCTCTCGGCTGATTTTTTGCTTTGAGTTGCGAGCTAAAATTCGGGTTACAAGCCAGCTTCAGATACCCCACCGCTAGTTGGCGCAGTGAACGCCACAACATCAGCCCAGCATCACGTGTCTCACTCGTTCACTTTTGATTTGACATACGAGTAATTTGAGTTACGAGCTCCGTCACGGAACGAATTAAACTCATAAGTCAAGGCCCCACTGTAGTTGTCAAAGGATCATCGCACAGCCCTTTTGTAACGGTCTATATATATAAAAGGCAAGCGACTGGAACAACCAGAATGACCAGTTGCTATGACACGCACTGTGGCCGGCCAACCAGCCCGATAGGAGGAGGGGCCAGCTGGCCAACCTGCCGCAGCCCCTTCCCCGGGCTGCCCAGCCCCCAATCAGCCCCTCCACCCCGATCTGGGGCGGGGCCAGGTGGCCAACCTCCTGCATCCCCTCCCCCCAGCCGGCCCAGCCCTGATCGGGGTAGGCTGGCTGGACCCACCCATGCACAAATTCATGCAGTGGGCCTCTAGTCCTATATAATAATCCTCCTGTACAATAAAGGGGTAATAGGCAAATAGACTAAACGGCAGAACAACTGAACAACCAATCAAAGCGTAATATGCTAAGGCTGCTCAACCACTCGCTATGACGTGCACTGACCACCAGGGGGCAGACAGTCGACCAGTCGCTATGACATGCACTGACCACCGGGGCCAGATGCTCCGACTGGTAGGTTAGCTTGCTGCTGGGGTCCAGCCGATCAGGACTGAGTGAGATGGGCCAGACACACCCTGGAGCCCTCCCTCGGCCCCTCCCCGGCCCCATTGTGCACCAGTGGGGTCCCTCACCCTGGCCTGTGCCCTCTCACAATCCCGGACTCCTTGTGGGATGTCAGAGAGCCGGTTTCAGCCTGATCCCACAGACCATCCCCTTGGGAGGGTGCCAGACGCAGGGCTCTCCCGATCGGGACTCATTGGGCCCGAGCCCACGGCAGGCACAGTGGGGCCAGGATGAGCAGGAGCGGCAGCTAGGAGCTGCAGGCGGCGTTGGACTGCGGGTTTTGGCCCGATCCCTGCAGGCCACCCAGAGGGACCCCACCCGTGCATGAACTCATGCACTGGGCCTCTAGTCTATATATATAAAAGGCTAATTGTCCGTCCAGCCAGTAGCTATGACGTGCACTGACCACCAGATGGCAGACGCTCAACACAGGAGCTGCCATGACACGCACTGGCCATTTAAAAATAAACGGCTCCACGGACATGGCACCGACAATCCAACACTTCTCTTCCCCCAAGTGGCACCCCACCAAATCACAGCTGACGCTGCCAAGACCTCATGGCGCAAAATGCGGCCTACAGCCCAGCCCAGCCTTAAACTGTCTTTGTGGGTGCTGGGTAATGACGTCACATAGCAACACCCGGCTTCCTCCCCTAGCGACTAGCCTCCTTGCAGTTTCTTCAGCCCAAGAACACGACTTGCTTTATAGCCAGGTGCAATCATTTCACACTGTAACCAAATGTCTTTGAAGCTTTTCCCGTGCCTCATCTCATTTGATGCTCACAGACGTCCCGGAGAAGGCAGATCGGAGACTCAAAACGGACATTTAGAAAGCTTAGAAACCTGACCCGACTGAAAAGAAATGGTGGACCTTGAAAGTGACTTCAGATTTTCTCACTGCGCAGAAGATAGACACGGCTGCAGTTAAATAGTTTACCCTTTGTTCTCCCTGTGTGATCTACAATAATAATCTGCTCCGTGTTGATGTTTACTGCTGCGTTGCTGACAATTACCGGAAAGAGAAGTTGGGGTGCTTCACTGGGCTGGAAAAAGTTTAGCTAAATCAGAAAGCGGGTCTAATTAAGCAAGTTTATTCTATATACATAAAAGGCTAAGTTGATTCACACATGCGTGATATATAAAGCTCTCATTGTCGATCGTGAATTTGGTTGACACTTCTATTGTAGAGAAAGGGTGGATAGCGATATTAAAATATTTCTTCTAATTAATTTTCTTTCAATGTGCACGAATCTGTGCACTGGGACACTAGTGACACATAAAGAACTCCTACAGATCAATAAGAAAAAGGCAGACAATCAGAGCTGCAGGGAGAGCAGGCTTTTCACGGGGAGGAAGCCAGCACGCAACCCCAGCAACACGCATCTCACACACCCCGGGTGGAGGTGGGGCGGTTGGCTGGGCGACCTCGGCATGCAGGTGCAGAGAGCACACCGATTGGTTTTCATGGCATTTTCTGTGACTGAGAACTGTGCAATACGCTAGCTGTTCAAGCGAAAGCCTGAGTCCATCCCATCGACCGGATCTGGGGGAACACAATACTGAGTTGAGGGAACAGACAGGCTGCACAGTGGCAGGCACATGCCGCCAGGAGTGTCAGTGTAAGAGCGGTCAGCAGCCTGTGCTACGGACACACTGTTATGGACACAGCAGATGGGAGAGGCCACGCAACTTGGGGGTGGGCGAGGGAGGCTGCCTGGGGAGCTGGGCTTTGACAGCGTCGACGGTTTTACTGCTGACAGAGCAGGATCTGAATCAGATGCGGTTTGACGGGGATATTTGTTCCACCCGGTACAGGGCACCTGGGGGGCTGATCTAAAACATTTGTAATATTTCATGATCAGAATTTTTTAAAAGGAACATCTCTCAGCACTAGACATGTGCACTGTTACTCAGCTTGTAACTGGCTCCTCTGGGAGCGCCCAGTGCAGGGTGTCGCCAGGAACAGGAGCCCCGGAGTCTGGGTGCTCTCGTCTCACCTGCGCACCTTCCGGTTCCTGCATTTACTTCCTCGGGTCCCTCTGCCACCTGCCCACCCCCCACCCCCCCATTTACAGGCAGAGTTCACGTAAATTGTCGCTGCAGCGGCTTCTGACTTAGTCTTGAGCTGTTTTAGCTGTCCTGGTGGTTCCTGCCTGAGGGCCCCCCAAAGAGCACTCCCACCCCGGGGGTCCGAGGGAGGGTGCTGGCAGCCTGTCCCAGTGCTGTGACCAGCTCCCCCGTGCCGTTCCGTGGGCACGCCTGGCATTTCTCAGTTTGCGCCCCTCCCCCACACATAGGTAATCACGCAGGGGTGCCCGATGGTTAAACACCCACCAGCTTTCTGTGTGTCCTTTCATAAACCGAAAGGGGTGGTTCCTGTCCATCCTGGAAGCCCAGGCTTAAGATTTCCAGTGATTTCTGTGGCTCTTTTTAGAGATGGACAGTTTGGTTCCGATCCTGAGGTTCCTCAGGTCTTCCTGCCGAGTGGTTCCTGTCTGTGGTCAGTCACTGTGACCTAAACACCACGCTGCCTCCCGACACTGTGAAGCAGACGTCCTTTCTGTTTCTAGCAACATGCTTTCTGTTCCTCTGTTAGACGTGTGCTTGAAGGAGGTCACGTCGATGGCTGACAGTCTGTATAACATCCGGCTTCTGAGGGAATTCTCGAACGAATACCTGAACAGATGCTTTTACCTCACCTTGGAAGACATGCTGTACGCTCCCCTGGTGCTGAAGGTAACCATGACTACGGAGCACACACAGCTAGAGCCCCGCGTGCACAGCTGCTCATCGCGCCCTGGGTTCTGTGTTTTCTTGCAGCCGAACGTGATGGTCTTCATTGCCGAGCTCTTCTGGTGGTTTGAGAACGTCAGGCCCGACTTTGTTCAGCCCAGGGATGTCCAGGAGCTGAAGGACGGTGAGTGGGACCCGGCGGCTTCACCCGGCGGCTGGCGGCTGCTTCCCATGAGCTTCCTCCTCAGAGGCTCCCGATCGCTCCCTGCGCTCCTGTGCAGCGACGGTGCCGGTGTGAACGGCTGCATCTGGGGGGAGAGCCCAGCCTGTCTGAGGGGCCCCGGGGCCTGCTGAGCGTCTGGGAGGCGGGCCGCTGGGCTGAGTGTGCTGGCTGTTCCCTCCTGCAGGGTCTCACGCTTGCCGCCAACAAGGCGGGACGCACCCATGTTCCCCCGAGTAAGGGCCTGCGGCCTGGAGACTCGGCTTCCAGGAGGTGCTGCGGGCGAGTGCGTTCCTTCCTGTGGTTTCCCTAAGACTATCAGGAGATTGGCCCCGGGGAACATGGGTAAAGCAGCCACAATAAATAAGGCCTTTTTTTCACGGAAAGATGATAAAAAATAAGAAAAAGAAATCGCCTGCCCTCACAGCAGATACTTGCACACCGACAGCAGGTAACCGGCCCCTGGCTGTACAGGAAGCTCACTGCAGCGTGACCGAAGGAGCCCATAGACTCGGCCCGACTGGGCCCTCCATGAACGTGGACTCCACGTGCCCGTTGCTCACGGAAGGCGCTCACCTCCTCAGTGGTCCCAGCAAGCCCGCTGAGGCCGCGCCAGACCCGAGGAAGGACCCTGTCCCAGCTCAGGCCTCAGCACTGAACTCACAACCAGTTTTTTTGGAGAAGCTTGGTTTCGAGTAAAAGCGATGTTATTTTTGGTGTTTATAGAAGCGGCAGGGTTTTTTAGATGCCTCTTGCTGACTTAAGAAACTGTGAATCATATGGACGTTTCTGTAAAATTTCTATTTCTGCAGCAAAAACAGTGTCACACCAAAAAAGCAGCCGGCCGCCCGTCCCTATCTCCAACGCCACCAAGCGCAGCTTCCTGGAAAAAAATCAGCCACCGGCCGAGGGCTGCCCCAGGCAGCACCTGCACCCCGAGGAGCCTGACCCTCTGTGAGTTGTCTGTCGCTTTCGGAGTTGAGTCACGGTGCTCTGTCCCTTTTCTTGTTACGCTTCCTCCCAGAGGCAGGAGGGAGGCGGGATGCACTCTTGAATTTTGCTGTTAGAATTGGAAACTCATGTCTTTATCACAGACGGTGACCAGAAGCCAGTCTGTCCCCAGCTGCAGTTTTGGGTTACTTATTCCAAATTTGAAGTTCTTGGTACTCTTTTGGTTTCTTTTTTAATAATTAATTTTTCTCAAAGAATCAGTGAAATTCTTACGTGTGGTGTGAATTGGCGATGGTCTCTGTGGTTTCTTTTGTATTTGCTTTTGACCGTGAAGGTTGCTAACCCACCGATTTCTCTCCTGACAGGGGGAGAGGGGCCTCTGCCTTCAGCCCGTCGCATCCCTTACTGCCCCTGCGGCAGCGGCAGCAGAGGGTGGCACCGGGGGAGGACCCGCCGGGTAAGAGCGGCCTTTCCTCCTCTCCTCACAGTTGCTGGAACAGCAGTTCTTGGGGCGCAGCAGGCAGGGAGCTAGTGAGGACTGTGCAGGAGAGAGCTCAGTTGGACCCGTGTGCCATGGAGTCTGTTGTCCTCAGAGTGGAAACACCATTAACCCGGTGAACGGTGTGAGGTGCGCAGTCGCTGTGCGTGCCTGAGCGAGAACCGAGTGCACCCACGGTGACTTAGAGCGCGGGCCATGTTGTGTCCTGACGCAGAGGGGTCACTGCTGAGTTCACGTTACTCACCGTGGACGCTGGTGGAAGTGGCCTGTGTGATGGTCTGCTCTCGGGCAGCTGTGGGTGCGTGGGAAACGGTTACTGTGCTGACGAGTTTCAAAGGACATAACCTGGGCTTCCTCCTGCTGAGCACTTCCCTGCCTCTTCCGCCTGCAGATGAGCGACACCGGTCCAGCTCCTTGACCCGCATGGATGGGCAGCCACGGGGAGCAGCGGTAGCGTGGCCAGAAAAAAAACACAGGTGAACCGTGTAAACCAGGGGTGGGCAAACTTTTTGACTCGAGGGCCACAATGGGTTCTTCAACTGGACCGGAGGGCCGGAACAAAAGCATGGATGGAGTGTTTGTGTGAACTAATATAAATTCAAAGTAAACATCATTACATAAAAGGGTATGGTCTTTTTTTTTTTTTAGTTTTATTCATTTCAAACGGGCCGGATCCGGCCCGCGGGCCGTAGTTTGCCCACGGCTGGTGTAAACTGTTCCTTAGACCAGTGGTCGGCAAACTCATTAGTCAACAGAGCCAAATAGCAACAGTACAACGACTGAAATTTCTTTTGAGAGCCAAATTTTTTAAACTGAAACTATATAGGTAGGTACATTGTTATGAACTTAATTAGGGTACTCCTAAGGCTTAGGAAGAGCCACACACAAGGGGCCAAAGAGCCGCATGTGGCTCGCGAGCCGCAGTTTGCCGACCACTGCCTTAGACTAACAGCCGTCTCCTACTGTGGCCTCGACCCCCAGACCCAGGAGCACTGAAGCCTGGAGGGCATTCGTGGGCAGCGGCGAGGGCACCCTGGCGGGTGGTGAATCAGAGCCAGGTGTGAGGACCCGCCGGGCAGAAGTGAGGCCGCACTGCTCTTCACACTGTAACTCCTGGGTTTTAGGAAATGTGGTCCTTTTTCATGTAATAGGTTTTTTATTGCAACTTTTAGTCAGAAATGTTTGAGCTTTAATTTCTAGTATGATAAACATTGATTAGTAAGGATAAACATAACAAGTAAAAGCTCTTTGGGGTCCTCAGTCGTTTTTAAGGGTGTAAAGGGGTCCTGGGAGCGAAATGTTTGAGTCGCTCCCTGAAGCCAGCTCTGTCCTCTGCTCAGGGCAGGGGGTCTAGCTGCACAGCCCGGGCTCCCAGCCCAGCTGCTGGCTCACTGCTGAGTCCCTCCAGCTGACAGTGGCTCCTCCCGCTGCAGGCCTGCGTCTCAGCCAGCGCCTTTCGCGCTGCACCACACTGCGAGCTGCGACGCGGACCCCGGCTCTGGCGACAGTGTCAGCTTGGCCCGCTCCATCAGCAAGGACAGCCTGGCCTCCAACATCCTCCCCCTGACCCCGCAGAACCAGCCACAAACCCCCGCCCTGAGGGCCAGCGGGAAAAGCCTCCTGAACAATGTCGACATCGAGGACGAGGACGAGGAGCTCATGGCCATCGTTAGGACAAACGGGGCTCCCCACGGCAGTGACCTGGGCCCCACGACATGTGCCAGGTCTCCCCAGAGACTGGCAGGCCCCTTAGAGAGCAAGCTCGACAGTTTCTTCCTGGAGCCGCTGATGCCGGCCGTGCTGCGGCCCGCCAAGGAGAAGCAGGCGGTCAGCAAGGAGGACGAGTGCGGGGAAGGGCGGCTGAGGGGCTGCGCAGCCAAGAGGCCCAGCGAGGGCCCGCCTCTGGGGCGGAGGAAGGCGCCTGGCAGCTACGGCACTCGGGACTTGAATAGGACTTTCACCCCGATTTCCTCCGCGGAGCTGTGTGCTGAGGCGGGGCTGCTGGCCGCGGAAGCCCGGGGGGAGCCTCTGGCCAGCCCCAGTTTCAATCCTTCATCTCAGGGACAGTCCCCCGACGGCTTCTTTCTTCACGTGGCCAGAGCCGACGAGGCCCCGGAGGGCAGGCTGCACGGTGGCCAGGCAAGAAGCCCGCTCGCCCGCGACCCGGAACCGTGGACCGTCCTGAGGCAGGACTCGGACTCGGACGTCGCAGACCTGGAGGAGGCCGAGCACGACTTCCTCGGGGAGGACCTCCCCGTGCTGATGGGGCGGTACGCGGGCGAGGAGGAGTCGGCCAAGCTGCAGGAGGACATGCAGGTGAAGGAGCATGAGGACAAGGACGGTGCCAGCGGCCGCTCCAGCCCCTGCCTGAGCACCGTCTCCCAGCTCAGCGGCGCCTCCGTGGCCAGCGGGAGCGCAAGAATGACCAGCTTCGCAGAGAGGAAGCTCCAGAGGCTCAACAGCTGTGAGACCAAGTCCAGTACGAGCAGCTCCCAGAAGACCACGCCAGACGCCTCGGAGAGCTGCCCGGCCCCGCTGACCACGTGGAAGCAGAAGAGGGAGCAGAGCCCCGGCCGGCAGGGCAGGGACCACGCCAGCCTCCTGGCCTCGGAGCTGGTGCAGCTGCACATGCAGCTGGAGGAGAAGCGGAGGGCCATCGAGGCCCAGAAGAAGAAGATGGAGGCGCTGTCCGCCCGGCAGCGCCTGAAGCTGGGCAAGGCCGCCTTCCTGCACGTGGTCAAGAAGGGCAAGGCCGAGGCCGGTCCCCAGCCCCTGAAGCCGGAGCCCAACGAGGAGGACTTCAGCGGTGCTGTGTCCAAAACCGAGGAATTCCTGGCTCGGGAGCAGGGCCGGGGAGACGCGGGCGAGTGTCAGGACGCAGACAGAGAGGGCCTGGCGCTCCTGCAGCAGCACAGGCAGGACCCGGCCGCGCTGCCTGAGCTGGAGAAGAGCAAGGCGCTGTCTGCGGCCCTCCTGGAGGTGGCCGGGGACGGGCTGGACACGGGCGAGGGGGACCTCTCCATCGAGAAGCTCAACGAGACCATCAGCACGCTGCAGCAGGCCATCCTGAGGATCTCCCAGCAGCAGGAGCAGCTGCTCATGAAGTCCCCTATGCCCCCCGCCCCTGGGGCCCGAAACAACGCCACGGACCCGAAAGTCAAGGCGTCCATCCACTTTGTGGAGCCTCTGTCTCCAACGGGAGTGACGGGGCACCGCAGGCCTCCCCGTCTGGGGCAGGGTCGGAATTCCCGGTCGGGGAGACCCGCTGAGCTCAAGGTCGCGAGAGACAGGCAGCAGGGCTCCCGAAGTAAGACCCCGACGCCCAGCGTGGAGGCCC
>NW_005370704.1:252344-255788 GCF_000412655.1 Myotis brandtii
GACGCCCCCCGACCCGGGCTGGGACGGGGTGGCAGACCCCGGGAGTGACCCTCCCGAGAAGGGCTTCTTCGACAGCTACCGGCTCCACGATGCCAGCAACCAGCGGGCACTCACCTTGCCCTCGCCCAAAGACGCCAACATCCTGTCCGAGCAGATGAGCCTCAAAGAAGCTCTGGGCCTGGGCCTGAAAGAGGCGGGGCTTGGGGCCCCCGCTGTCTCGGGAAAGGAGGGAGTCCCCGTGGACGGGCCCCCGCGGAGCAAGGCCAGCCTCATCGAGGTGGACCTGTCGGACCTGAAGGCCCCCGACGAGGATGGGCCGACGGGTCCCGAGAGCTCGGTGGAGCTCAGCACGGACGGCGACCAGAAGTCGGGTGTCGGCTTCTTCTTCAAGGTGAGCAGCTGGCCGCTGTGCCCGGCGTGGCCAGGTGTCCCCACTGCACCTTAGCGGTGAGGGTGCCACCAAGACCTTCAGTCGGGGCCGGGCCGCAGACACACAGACTGGGGGGCGAGCTCCTGTTGTGGACACGGGGGTGGACGGGGGAGTCGACAGCTCTGTGAGCGGCCTTTTCCATTTGTGTTTTGGCCTAAAGGTGGGCTGGTTCGTCAGGTAGAAGGAGGAAGCGCAAGTCTGGACTGTGTTGAGTCTCAGCCTGGGCTGCAGACTGCTGGGCAGATGTGGGGGCCCCTGGGTCGGCTGTGGGGGCCCCGGGGGCGGGGTGGGCGCTCTGGGATGGTGGCACCACTGCACCGTGTCTGTCCCGCAGGATGAACAGAAGGCGGAGGATGAGCTCGCCAAGAAGCGGGCGGCCTTCCTCCTGAAGCAGCAGCGCAAGGCTGAGGAGGCCCGCATGCGGAAGCAGCAGCTGGAGGCGGAAGTTGAGCTCAAGAGGGACGAGGCGAGGTAGCCTGGCTGTGGGCGGGGGTGCGGCAGGATGGGCAGGGCCAGGCTCCTGTCTCGTTCTCCTGGTCCTGCTCCGCCCTGGTCTCTACCCCGACCCTGGGAGCTGAGCCTTTATCCCGCCGCCAGGTGACATGGCATGTGCCGCTGGGCCGTGTGGCGGTGGCCCTCGGTCCCCAGGCACCGCTGCGGGCGGCCGTGCCTCTAACCAGGACTGTCTGGGCGTTTTGTCAGGCGCAAAGCCGAGGAAGATCGGATACGGAAGGAGGAGGAGAAGGCGCGGCGAGAGCTCATCAAGCAGGAATACCTGCGGAGGAAACAGCAGCAGATTCTAGAGGAGCAGGGGCTGGGCAACCAGAAGGCGAAGCCGAGGAAGCCCCGGCCAAAGTCCGTCCACCGGGAGGAGCCGCGCGGCGACTCGGGAACCAAGTGCTCCTCCACCCGTAAGCAGGCCGGCGGGCGGGCAGCGCCCAGTCCCTCCGCCGGGGGACGCTACGCTGGGGGGGAGTGGGGTGACGTGCAGGCGGCTTCCCTGGGCCGGGAGATTGGGCTTCAGAGCTCAGGACGGCACTGGGCCGGGCGGGGGGTGGGGGTGGGGTGCTGGTCCCTTTGTTTCTGCTGCACAAACCTGGCGGGACGAACCCACGTCTTACGAGAGCATTTCTGTCTCTGGCAGCGGAGAACCTGAGCCGGGCCCAGTCGGGCTCCAGCCTGTCCTTGGCCTCCGCGGCGACGACCGAGCCCGAGAGCGTCCACTCGGGGGGCACACCTGCCCCGCGGTAAGGACAGGAGGGTGCTCCCCCGCTGTCATGCGTGAGCCAGCACCGTCGGCCCCGCAGCCACGGTCAGGTGTCGGGCATTGGACGGTGTCCTGAGCCATGTCCGCCGTCGATGGTCTCCGCAGCCCTGTGCGCCCAGGTGTCTGTCCACAGCCCCCTCAGCCCTCTCTTTCTCGACCCGGACACGGTGTGCGGCCGGTGCTTGCTGAGCGCCCCTCAGTGCGGGTCCCGTGCGTAGGTTCAGGTTGTGCCCTTGGGTGCGAACAGCGTGGGGAGGGTGTGTCCTCAGAGCCGTGGACACTTTGACGAGGGTTGTGTAAGGTGGCTGTTCACGGCCCTGAGAGTCCCCTGTGATTGACGAGTGATCGGGGAGGAGAAGCTGGGGCCTGCTGGTCGCAGGTCCCCCCACCCGTCCTTCCCTGCGCCCTCTGGCCAGGCCTGTCCCCCTCTGCCGTGTCCTGTGGCCTCTTGTTGCCTGAGCTTTGTGGCGGATTCCTCTCAGACTGGGTTCTGGTTGGGTGTTCGTTCCGGGAATGGGTTACCTGAGCTGGATCCCAGCTCCAGCCGCCGGCTCCCTCTGCTCAGCACGGAGACACTGCTGTGTCGGTGCAGGCCCGTGCCTGCCCTCCTTCCAGGGTCTTGGCCTTTGTGTGGTGGCTGAGGGCCCAGCCTCCCCTGCTGCAGGCCGAGGCTGCCTCCACCCGGGCTGCAGGGGGGACTGCCTCTGTGGAGGTGGCTCCCTGCAGCCTGTCCGCTCTGTCACGAGTGTTGGAGGGGCTGGTTTCTGCGTCTTCACCAGGTTCATGATTGTGGGGAACAGACCACTCAGTCGGTCATGGTGTCCCCTCCCACTGCCGACGGTCAGGGTGGGAGAGGACGCACGTGACCATCCCTTGTCCCCTGTCCCTTTCCTCAGGGTTGAGTCCCTGGAAGCCTTGCCCATACTGAGCCGCAACCCCAGCAGGAGCACCGACCGGGACTGGGAGACGGCGTCCGCCGCGTCCTCCCTCGCCTCCGTGGCCGAGTACACAGGTGACGCCTCGCCCGCCCCTTAGGTCATGGCACACCCGCTCGGGGTGGCGGGCGCGTCCCCATCTGAGAACTGCGCTGCCTGTCACTCCAGCGGCCTGGGGGGCGGTGACAGGCCTGTCAGCGTGCACAGCCCGGGCCCAGGCGTGTCCTGAGCCTTTGGAACCTTAGATTTTAAAGTTAATTCCTGGCTTTGTCTCGTTCTTACATCAAAGAAGCTGACGTGAGGAAGGGGATAAATGATCAACAGTGGTCTTTTCCTTCGTTTATTTAAAAGTTTTAACTCGGAATTCTTTCAAACCAACCACTTCCAAAATATCACGAGCATCTAACGGGCCTCGCGCTGCTCCGCGCCCAGGACGCTCACGCGCCGTCTCGGCCGTTCTCCTAGGTCCCAAGCTCTTCAAGGAGCCCAGCAGCAAGTCCAACAAGCCCATCATCCACAACGCCGTCTCCCACTGCTGCCTGGCCGGGAAGGTGAACGAGCCTCACAAGAACTCCATCCTGGAGGTGAGCGTCCGTGTCACCAGTTCCGTGTGAAACAAGGTGTCTGAGCCGGGAGGTGCCTCCTGAAGGAAGCATCCTGGTGACTTACCCGCGTCCGTTGCTCGTGTGGGTTTGAATGCATGAGCGGTGCCCGGGCCTCCTTGTGCCACCCTTGCCCGGCGGCCTCGGGGAAGCACAAAAGCCGGACAGATGGGAGGGGCTGCCCCGGGAGGAGCCGGGCTGGGGGCCAGG
>NW_005370704.1:255838-257614 GCF_000412655.1 Myotis brandtii
ATGGTGTTTGGAGTGGGGAGCAGAGGAGACGGAGACGGAGATGGCAAGGATGGCTCCTGGGCAGGCGTCGGGCGGGGGTGGGGCTGCAGGCGCAGGGAGGCTCCCAGGCTGGGGGGTGAGGTGGGGAACTGGCAGTGGCTCCGTTTGGAGCCTGGGGCCTGGAGGATGGAAGTTCGGGGGATGTGAGTCGTTGTTCGGGTGCCGGTAGCTGTTACCTCCCAGGGCCACGCCGCTCCCACCTTGCAGGAGTGCTCAGTGAGCAGGAAGGCCTGGGGCAGTTGGGAATGGGGCTGTGGTGGGTGTCGGCGAGCTCCGGCAGGGCTCTAGTGGGCACCCCTCTGAGGTCCCCACCCCCCCCCCGTGATGCAGGAGCTGGAGAAGTGCGAGGCCAACCACTACATCATCCTGTTCCGTGACGCCGGCTGCCAGTTCCGGGCGCTGTACTGCTACTACCCCGACTCGGAGGAGATCTGCAAGCTCACAGGCACGGGGCCCAGGAGCATCTCCAAGAAGATGATCGACAAGCTGTACAAGTACAGCTCGGACCGCAAGCAGTTCAACCTGATCCCAGCCAAGACCATGTCGGTCAGCGTGGACGCGCTCACCATCCACAACCACCTGTGGCAGCCCAAGCGGCCGGCCGCGCCCAAGAAGACACAGGCGCGCAAGTGAGGCGGACAGGCCGAGCGGTGCCCACACCCATCTTCATTCTCGTCCGTCGGGTACGGAGTGCAGAGGCACAGACCTTGAAGAGACTGGACAGAGGGCAGGGTCCCTTCCCGCCCAGGAGCCAGAAGGAGCGGGAGGGTGCACGCCGGGTCCGGGCCAGGCTGCTGCCGTCACACTGTCCCCAGGGCTGTCGGTGGCTATGCGTGCGGCAGGTTCCTGTTACTTGAAGTCCGTCAGCGTAAACCACAGCGATTCCCTTTGTCTCTGCCCCCCCCCCGCCCCACCCCCCTGCACTCGGCCCAGCCCCTGCGGGCGGCGACCTCGGGAGGAGAGGGTTCTCCCTCGGGAGCTCGACCCGCCTCCAGGAAAGGAACGTGCGTCTGGGGTCTTGTTCCCTTGGAAACTGATATTTATTGATGGTGTCAACTGCCAACGTGTACGTCCAATCCCAAGGTTTCTGAAAACAATGCTCGTTCTTGCTGCTCAGAAGTTTACGAGACGCTCAGCCTTGGGCGGCTCTCCCACTCGGCCGCACCGAGGGCTGCGGGACGAGGGGCGTGGGCCTGGCCGTCGGCGAGGAGGGCAGGACGCTGGTGGCTTGTCCACGGGGATAAAGGCAGGTTTGGGTACAGCACTTTGCCACTCAGCATGTTTCTCTGCGGAGGTGACCCTGGAGTTGGCTCCCTTCGCGTTTCTGTCCGACTCGTCCGTCTCGGCTCCTGCTTCTGGCGGAGCGGCGCCTGGAGCATGCGTCCTCGCCCACGCTGGCCATTCGGTTTGGCCGCCGACTTAGAACCTTCACACGGTCACGTGCTGTGTCCTCGGAGCTCCGAGGACGTGGGAGGCTCCGGGCCTCGGAGCAGACGTTCCCCGGCCCCTGCGTGACACCCGCTGCTCCGGCGGCCGCAGACCCTGGAGTCACGCGTGTTGGTTTTGCACATGTTTTCTTGGGAGTGTTACTTGAATCTGTCTCCAACTGCAGAACAAAGCGAAGGTCAGTAGAGAGGATGTCAGATGATGTGACTGTCCCGTAGTTGTAGGTGGAGAGGGGGCAGGGGAAACGGTACGAACCCTGAAGGGATGTAGGGACCCCCTTTCCCCTCCTCC
>NW_005370704.1:257663-261684 GCF_000412655.1 Myotis brandtii
CCCCCCGTCTCCCCAGCTCCCAGGGGCCGCTGGTCACATCGTGCATGCGGCCACCCGAGTGCGGTGGGAGGCCCCGTGAACTCTGGTACACGCTCTGCACAGCGTGCTGTCCCTCACTGTCTGTTTGATATTCTATGATATTTATTTTACGAAAGCACTAATCTGTAATAAAGTGAACAACTTGCTTTTTATGACGCACATGTGTGTTGATCTGGCTCACCTTCCTGCTCAGGTCCCAACACCAGCTCCCGGGGCTGACAGCCTTTCCCAGGGACCCGCTCTGTCCCCAGGCCGGCCCCTTCCTCCCGTCCAGGGAGGATGTCCCCACCAAACTCCGGGCCTTTCTCGATGCGGTTTGTCCACCTGTGCAAGCCACCCCCCAGGTCAGCCTCTGCAGGCCCCGGACTCGGCCAGGCCTGGGGCTGCCCATCTAGACACAACGTGTCCTCCCCAGCTCAGTGCTTGCGGCCAGAGCCCAGTGGAAGGCCCTGCAGCGCTGGGAACTCAGGCGGACACTGCAGGGCCTGGTGGACAGGCTCAGGCCAGGGCCCACCCTGGGCGCTTCTGCTAACCTCGCTGGGGATGGAGGGGGCCTGGCCAGCCCTGGGCCGGGAATGCCAGGAAGTGTGCCCAGCCCCAGCCCGCGAGGCCCCAGGTAGGTGGACTCAGGTCCTGGACTTGGAGCCACTCGGCTGCCGCCTGGACCTCGGACCCCAGCTGGTGTCCACCCTGCAAGCTGTTGGGCCCACCCAGCCCTCAGGGACGAGGAGAAAATCCACGACTCCTGAGGCTTTCACCCATCACAGCCTGCAGCTCACGGGGCTCAGACCTGAGCCCCCAAAAGAAAGGCACCTTTGAGGCCATTGGGAGTGCACCAGGGTGGAGAGGAGGTTCAGGGAGGGGCGGCTGCCTCTGGGCCCAGACAGGCTCCCAGGGGGCGGGACCGACGGCAGCCTCTCTGGGCGTCTTCACCTCTCCCCTCTCGGCCCACATGTCCCTCGGTGTGAGGGGCACCCAAGCCCCAATGGCCTCGAGTCAGGTGACCTCCCAGGACGCGTCTTCCCAGTGTGGGGGCCGGGGCTGAGCACCAGATGGAGGCCCGGCCAGTGAACAGGCAGGTCCCCTCCCCTCACAGGGACCTGGGGCAGGGGTGCCAGGAGGTGGGGGGCTCTGCTGCAGGTGATGGCGCCAGAGGGGACCCAGAAGCCACTGACCCTCCTGGGCTGGGCCTCAGGCCTCCCTACTGCACACTCGCAGCCCTCACGCCATCCAGGGCTCTGAGACTCCCACCCCGTTGCCAGCCCCTTCCTGATGCCCCCAGCACGGCTACTCGGGGGCCTGCAACCACCCTCGGGGCTGGTCCCTCTCCCACCCCCTCCTGGAGCCGAGTCGGGCTTTTCCCTTGGCAGCTGGGCCCACGTCCCCCCAGGTGGCCCTGCCCGAATGCCCAGGCTGCACCCAGCACAAGCCACACAGCTGCGGGCATCACCCGGGGTCCCTGTGCCCACCCCAGGGCTCGCCAGGGAGCCCTCCCCTCCCCTGACTTGCTGCCCAGCTGCAGGGACCTCGAGGCCCTGCCTCCTGCTCCAGGCGCCCAGCCAGTGGCATGTGCTGGGGGTGGGCTTCCCTGCGGTCCCGGGAGGGGTGGGAGCCACAGCAGGTGTTTCTAACGTGCAGTTGGGCAGCTGGGAGGGGCGACCAGGCCTGGAGCGCGAAGCCGCCCGCAGGAGCGAGACAACCAGCCTTGTGTTTGCAGAAAGCATCGTTTAATAGAAGGTTCCGGCACTGACCACGCAAACCTCAGTCACAGTCCCGAGGGAACCACAGGGGCACCCGGCAGGCGGCCCCACCCAGAGCCCCGCCCTCAAAGAGAAACCCTCTGATTCCAGCGACGTGGCCAGCAGCCCAGCGGCCAGCAGCCCAGCGGCCGGGTTGTGCTTCAGGTCAGGGCTAAAAGGGCGTCGAGCAGGCTGGGGAGCCTGTCCGCCCGGTGCCCGCAGATGCGGGGCTGCAGAGTCCCATGGGAAATGCCTTCTCCCCCGCCCCAAGTCTCGGCTGCGGGAGCCCCGTGTGTCCAGGGCCCCTCTGGGGGTCTCCTGGGGGCCCACCTCTCCCCCAACAGCTGTCCAGAGCCGCCCGCCCTTGGGCTCCTGGTGGAGCCGGGGGCCCCTGTGCTTCTGAGTTTCCTGTGGACGGGGCTGCCGGCTGCAGGTGCTGGAGCTCCATCCGTGACCCAGACCCTGCGACCTTGTGCCCGAGACCAGCCGGGCCCACAGTGGACATGAAAACGGGCTCAGTGGGCGGCGGCTCTCCCATCCTGTGTGCGTCGGGGCCAGGGACAGCGTCCGCAGCTCCGTCCCCGCTCCACGCCACCCGGTCACAGCTGTGTAGGTACGTTCGTGCGGACACGGACCGTGCAGCTTCGTAAAAACAGGTTAAAAAGGCTTCCGCCTGGTCTCCCTCACCCAGGGGAGGCCTCCTTAGTCACGTTTCTGGAGCAGCCTCGGGCGGGCGGGCCGGCCGGCGGGCAGTACTGGGCCAGAACATGCCGCTCATGCATCGCCCTGCGTGCCAGTGAGCAGGGCGGGCGCCGACTCAGAGCTGCGTCTCATCACGCGTCTTGGGGCTGCAGGAGGCCAGCCTGTTGCTGCAGCTGTTCTGGCGGCTCTGGGCGCTGCTGGGCACGTGGGCCAGGGGGTCGCAGCGGATGAGATACCTGCGGGCGGGGCGGGGGCCCTGGGTGTCAATGCCGCCCCCACACAAGGCAGCCAGCGTGTGGGCCGGATGCCCAGCGTGGAGGTGCCCACACGGCTCCGGGACTGGCACTTACACGATGTCGTTGGGCTCCAGCCTCGTGTCGGGCGGGGGGTTGATGAGGACGTAGGAGAGGGTGTTCTGCTGGTCGTTCATCTCGTCTGCAGAGGAGACAGGGCCCCAGCAGCGGTCACCCCTCTGCCCAGAGAAGCCAGGGCTCTGCCAGCCACAGAATCTTCCCAGCCTTTCTGGCCATCCTGCCCAAGCTCTCACCTGGCAACTCAGCCAGGACTGGTCCCCCCAGGGGCACCGTCCCCGAGCCCCCAGCCTGCACAGGGTTCCCCCCAGGGACACCATTCCCGGGCCCCCAGCCTGCACAGGGGTCCCCCCATGGACACCGTCCCCGGGCCCCAGCCCACACAGGGTTCCCCCCAGGGACACCATTCCCGGGCCCCCAGCTTGCACAGGGGTCCCCCCATGGACACCGTTCCCGGCCCCCAGCCCGCACAGGGGTCCCCCCATGGACACCGTTCCCGGGCCCCAGCCTGCACAGGGGTCCCCCCCGGGACACCATTCCCGGGCCCCCAGCCTGCACAGGTGTTGGCCCTGAGCGGCAGTGGCACTGGCTCCTGCCCACACCCAGGCAGCTTCTCAGCCAGAGCAGCCAGCATCTCATAGATGGGGCAGCCCCGACAGAGGCATCGAGCACCTGCACACACCGTGGACACCTACACATAACCACACGCACCACACACCTCTGTACACCTGCGCACACTCCTGACCCAGCCTTGGGCTTCTCCCGCCCCCAGAGCCCTGCTCTCTCTCCTGCTCTGAGCTCCTGTCCTGTTGCCCAACACCGGCTCCCGCGACCCCTTGGCACACACAGGGCCTGTGGGGGGACAGCCGGCGCCCCACTCCCTGGGTGTCTGTGGGATGCGGCCCGCAGGGGTGAGGACGGGTTCTGGAGAAACACCGTCACCTCACAGCGGTCTCCTGGCCAAACACGGGGACGGCCCCATCCAGGCAGAGGCCCGAGCGCCCTGCACGGCTTGTGGCCTGCGTTTGCCCACCTGGGGGTGTCTGAGGCACCTCCTGCCCCAGAGCAGCCGTCGGGACACAGGGATGGCCTCCCAGGGGTCCTGCCCTGGTGGCCTTGCCCCCGTGCCCCCGGCGGGAGTGTAAGGCCGGACCACTGACGAGGGCACGGGCTGCAGGTTTGAACTGGAGCCTGCAGAGCGAATCGGCCCCACAGCGCCCGAGCCCTAGC
>NW_005370704.1:261821-263435 GCF_000412655.1 Myotis brandtii
GACACACATGCGGGGCCCTTGGGCAGGAACCAGGTGCAGCCTCCAGCCCTTTGCCCGACAGCCGCGCTGTGTCTCTTCCCGAAACGCTGGCCTGAGCCCTGGGGCAGGAGCTGCCAGGTGCCGAGTGGGCGGCTGCGCTGGAGGCTGTGCAAGGAGGCCCCTCCCGGCCCGAGTGCCCCCCATGCATTTCCGGGGTGAGCAGCAGAGACCGGGGCCTGGACTCTGCAGTAGCCAAGGCCCAGGCAGGGGAAGGATGGAGGCGGCTCTTAAGGGCCCGACCGCGGACCACAGCCCTCAGCAGGCCGGCCACACGGGCACACACACCAGTGGGGACAATGGGAATGGAGAGGCTGGCCCCTGGGGCCCTCGTGGGCTGGTGCCCGCTGAAAGCTGGACGCACTCCTGCCAGCCTCCCGGCCACACCCTGGGCCCTGCTTCTCCCGGTGGATGGGCCACAGCATCCTGAACCTAGAAGACTGGACCAAGCCAGGCTGGCTCTGCTTGTGGGGTGTGGGCTGCAAGGTGGGGGCACGCGGGGTGTGGTCAGTCACAGGTCAAGACCGTGATTCCCCCAGGACCAGCGGCTTTACCACCGACGTGGGGCTGGGGGTGGGGGAGCAGGGCTGGTGACACCTCGCCTGGCAAGTGACCAAGGGCCGTACCACCTCCCCCTGCACCCCCTCCTCCCCCTGCATTCCAGCTTCCATGGGGATCTGGCCCTGGGTGTCCACACTCTCCCCTCTCACACCTCCCCAATTTCCTCCTCTACAAATTGGGGGTAACCGGGGCCTCCCTCCGAGTGGCTGTCAGGAAGGGGTCGGGTTGGGGGTGCAGGGCAGAGGGGCCCTAGGACGACACCCTCTGGGGGAACCTCCCTGCAGCCTTAGCTAAGAGGGTCACCTCCCCCCACAAGGTCATGCCTCCCCTCCGGTTTTACATTCTGGCCTGAGCACCCCTCAGGCCCACACATGGTGGGGGGCTCGGGAAACACCACCTGGTGACCCCCAGTGACCCTGCAGGGCAGCCACCCCAGGGAGCCTCGGAAGGAAGCGGGGGGGTGGGGCGCTCACAGCCCCGTTGGTGGGAGCCGACGCTGGCTGGGGCTGCAGGGCTTCCGGGAGCACCATCAGGGTGGCACAAGGAAAAGCACGCGCCCTGCGGTGCCAACGCCGGCCCGGAGACCCCATCCCTGGCCTGTCAGCTCCTGCCACCCCTGGATGGAGGGGCCGCCCCAGGGCCACCAGGAGTCCCCGAGGAAGAAAGGGGTCTGGGCGGCGAGGCCTGTGGCCTGGACTCTGCTGGGGTCTCAGGGCAGGACGTCAGCCCTCCACCCGCTGGGGCACGTCCACCACCAGGGCGGGGATCCTGGCCTGGGACCATCCATCTGGATGCTTCCCAGAGAGACCTGGGGGGACTCGGGGGTCCAGGGGGCAGCTGCAGGCCAGGTGGGCCGCCCGCGAGGTCAGCGCAACGTGATAAGAACAGGAAAGGACGCGCTGGGTGGACTGTCCGGGACGGACCAACCAGACCCTGGAGCCGGTCCCAGCAGAGCCGCTGTGGGAGGAGGGCTGTTGCGGTCCCTGCAGTGGGTGCCTGGGAGCGCGAGGCCCGCCT
>NW_005370704.1:263494-264966 GCF_000412655.1 Myotis brandtii
TCTGGGTGCCCGAGGGGCGGCCCGTCAGCCAGAGCAGAATTACCTTGCAAATATCCCAGGTTTACCCGATTCATGACATCACTGGCTGTTAAATTTGCTACATCCTCTACGGAACACACAGGAAGAGGGACAGACAGACAGAGAGAGAGAGGTCAGCAAGCAGCAGGCCCAGCTCAGCAGGGAGGGGCAGCCGACTGCACGCGGGAGGCCGGCCGCCTGGGAAGCGAGTCAGAAGCGAGTGGAAGTCGGCTCCTCTGCCAGCTCTGTGGGCGGCGGGGTCGCGAGGCCGGGAGCAGTGCTGGAGGCGGTGGCCGTCGGGGGAGGCGGCTAGATCTCCACCTGCCCACATTCCCCATGGGGCCGTGGACACCAGACACCCCACTCAGCGTCCGTGTTCCCCTGGGAAGTGGGGGTGACAGCTCCCAGCCTGGCAGGGGCAGCAGAGGGGACAGGTAAACTGTGGCTGGGTGTGGGGGGGACAGGGCTGAGAAGGCCCTTATGGGTCACCTGACCCCCAGGCCCTGACCTCTAAGTCCCCCACAGGCCCAGGGCTGCATGACTAGTGGACGGCCCGGCCCAAGTGATCCCTGGGCAGCTCCCGGACGAGCCCTGAGCCAGCTGATCCCACTGGGAAGGGGTTCGTGGGCCCCGATCCAGGAAGCGCACGGCAGGAAGCAGTGTGGGGAGCAGGACAGAGCCAGGCCCGAGCAGAGCAGAGGCCCCGATGGAGCCCAACACAGGCCGGCAGCTGGACCAGCCCAGGGTGTGGACAGGCAGGAGCTGGGCCCCTCGGCCCATCCACAGAGGCAGCATCTCCAGAAGGAGGGAGGGGCTTGCTCTCTTCTGAGCCAGCGGGGCCACCCAGGCCTGTTCTCGGTGAAGCTCACAAACGTCTCCCCAAAACAAGCTACAGAGAAAGGGGGGCCTGAACCTGCTGACGAAGGCGGCACCCCCTGAAGCAGCAGAAAAGGGGTCGCTGTGCCGTGCGAACAGGAGTGGGTCCCACAAGGACAAGGGCAGAGTGTCCTGGTGCCGCTCGCCCAGCTGCCCGACGTGCCCACGCTCCAGCTGATGGAGGGCTGGGCAAGGGTGCCCCTGCCCGTCCCTGTTCTCCGGAGGACACAGTGGCCCCTGCCTTGCTGATGGCCTGTGGGTCTGGCTGGAGGTGGCCCATCGGTCCCGAACCCAAATCAGTGCCCGAGGCTTTCAGGGCGCCCAGCCTGGCCCGCCCCTCCCGCAGCCTCCTGGCTCCTGCCCCTTTGTTACAGACGGGGAAACTGAGGCCCCAGCGGGTGGGGCTGAGCCCTGCTGTATGGGCTGCGGCACCAGTTCTGGGCGGTCCTGTGCCCCCCCAGCAGAGGGCTCTGACCAGCCTGCAGGCGGGCGGACGGACGGGAGGGAGGCTGTGGCGGTTGCCGGTCTTACCGTAGCCGGTGGTGGGCAGCCCCAGGTGCTTCATGCGGTTCTTGACC
>NW_005370704.1:265664-267296 GCF_000412655.1 Myotis brandtii
GGTGCAGGGCCTGGGAGGGATGAGGAACCCGGAGGGGCGTGCAGGGTTGGGGAGCGGGCATAGCTGGGGAGCCAGTCGGCTGACGGGAGGACAGCCCCAGCCTCCTGTGGGGGACCACAGGGCCCAGGGACACAAGTGCCTTCCTTCTCCATCTGGGGGGAGCCAGGCTGAGCCCCCTTCTAAGCCCCAGAGGCTCCCGCCCTGGCTGTAGGCCTGTCTGCCATCAGCACCCTCACCTCTGGGCCTTGGTGTCAGGGTTCCCGTCTGGGCCCTGCGTGTCCCGACTTTGCCATGGAGGGGCCCCACCTCTCTGCCTCAGTTTCTCCACTTTGTGGGGCAGGAGAAACCAGAGCACGGTGGACTGGGAAGCACAGGGACTGTGCATGGCTCAGTGGATGGGTGGGGCTCTAGGGGTGAGGTGGGGACCCCCATCCGGGGGCTGGGGACAGGGAGGGTGGGTCCCGCCGGGATGGGGCCACACACACGACGTGCAGGTGGCACGTGTGGCTCGGCGACCTGGGCTCCCCTCCCTGGGCCTGTTTCCCCATCTGTACAGGAGGGGACGCCCTGAGCTCGGAGCTGCTCCGTGGCCAACACGTCCCAGGACCAGCTCCCTGGTGCTGCCCAGGGCCGGCACCTCCCGGGCCAGGTGGGTCTGGCTCAGGCCGGCTCCGCAGACGGCAGGACGCCTCGGGGTTACGCGTGAAGGGGCTGCTCACCTGGACTCTGAGGTCGTGGGGCTGCAAAGGAAACCAGGGGCAGCCTGGGTACCTGGGGGTGCCCTCCCCGCAACTCTGCCTGAGCCCTTCATGGGCATCTGCAGGGCAGGCCGCCCACTGCGGTTCTGGGGAGGCACAGGGGCCCCACCAGGTACCCCACGTATGGGGCACGTGGACCGGACCCCCAACTACAATGGAGACCCCCCAACTACAATGGAGACCCCCCAACTACAATGGAGACCCCCCAACTACAATGGAGACCCCCCAACTACAATGGAGACCCCCCAACTACAATGGAGACCCCCCAACTACAATGGAGACCCCCCAACTACAATGGAGACCCCCCAACTACAATGGAGACCCCCCAACTACAATGGAGACCCCCCAACTACAATGGAGACCCCCCAACTACAATGGAGACCCCCCAACTACAATGGAGACCCCCCAACTACAATGGAGACCCCCCAACTACAATGGAGACCCCCCAACTACAATGGAGACCCCCCAACTACAATGGAGACCCCCCAACTACAATGGAGACCCCCCAACTACAATGGAGACCCCCCAACTACAATGGAGACCCCCCAACTACAATGGAGACCCCCCAACTACAATGGAGACCCCCCAACTACAATGGAGACCCCCAAACTACAATGGAGACCCCAAACTACAATGGAGACCCCCAACTACAACGGAGACGCTGAGCACAGAGAAGTGGGGCTGTCCGGCTCCGCGGGCCCCGCCCGCCCCACCCACCTCCGTGGAGAAGAGGTGGCTCTGGGTCCGGTAGACGCCGATGGGGATCTCGGCGCTGGAGGAGCAGAGCTTCTGGAAGAGGCGGCCGTAGGTGCCGATCCACAGGTCCGCCTCCGTGATCTTCATCTGGAAGGGGGGGCGCCTGAGCGGGCAGCCC
>NW_005370704.1:267819-269619 GCF_000412655.1 Myotis brandtii
GCACCACTCAGCCAGCCAACCGAGCGGAGGCCTCCCTGGCCTCGTCCCTCATTCACTTGGTCAGTCAGGTCAGAGGGACCTGGGAGGTGAGTCCCCACTGGGCCTGGGCAGGGACGGGGCCCAGAGCCACCCAGGGCCGGTGGGCCTCCCGGACACCCAGGGAGGGTGGCACAGGGGGAGGCGGGTCACTCAGGACGGGGACAGATGTTGGCGGGGACTCAGCGGGCCGGAGAGAGTGGTGCGGGGCCTCCCTGCCTCCGCCCGCTGACCTGATACAGCAGCGTGTCCAACATGCTGATGCTGAAGACACGGCCGGCGGCGAACGGCAGGCGGAACATGAAGGCCAGGTTGGAGCCGTTCTCCCGCTCCCTCTGTGGGAAAGGGCGGCTCAGCGGGGCCGGGGCCCTCGGCCCAGGGGCACACGTATGTGCAGGCATGTGCGGGAGGTATGCACCGTGCCTGGTGTGTGGCATGCACTCGTGTGCATGAGTACATGCACCAGCAGCTGAGCAAGCCCTGAGCACCGGCTCCGTGTCCCCACTGGTCACACTGGGGCCCCAGCTCAGGAGCAAAGAGATGGGGGGCTGTAGGGAGAAGGGGGGCCCAGGACACGAGACCCGGGGCAGTCACCCAGGGCCCCACCGGGTCATGCTCTCTGTGACCACCCTGCAATTCTTAGTGATCTCAGCGACTCTGTCCTGAGGGGCCTGGGGGCAGGGCACTGTTGGATGCGGAGCGGAGGCCTCCAAGGGGGCCCCCTGCCCGGCTTCCGTTCACCCCGTTCACCCCGTTCACCCCGTGACAGTGACGAAGTGGCGGGCCCCAGGCGGCCGGGTCGAGGCTTCCGCTGTCCAACCAGGTTCAGGCGGATGGCGCTCTAGGGCGGTCCCTCTGCCCGCTGTTGACGAGCAGCCCGGCCTGGGCGGGCGGTAGTGCTGGGGTCACCCTTGTGTGGCACGGGGTCAGCGAGGGCAGGCTGGGGAGTTGGGTCGGCAGGGAACCTGCTCCCGACTCCAGACGGTGGCTGTCTGGGGCCTCCTCTGTGGCGACTCTGCCGGCTCCCTGGTCTCACCCAGGGCAACCTGAGAGCCGCCCTCACCTTAGCATCAGCCCTGACCCTGGCTGGAGGGTGATGCTGCCACTGTCCTGAGCAGGGGCCTGGGAGGGGCTGGGGTCAGTGAATGCACCAGATGACACCCGCAGAGCTGGGGCCCCTGCCCCTGGCCAGTCCCCGTGCCCGTGTCCGCTCCCTGCCCCTGGCTAGCCCCTGTCCCCTGGTTGGTCCCCATGCCCATGGCTGTTCCATGTCCCCTGGCTGCTCCCTGTCCCCTGGCCGGTCCCCATGCTCCTGGCTGGCCCCTGTCCCCTGGCTGGTCCCCGTGCCCCTGGCCCCTCCCTGCCCCTGGCTGGTCCCCATGCCCCTGGCCGGTCCCCGTGCCCCTGGCTCCACACCCACTGGGCTGATGCCCTCCCAGAGCCCGGAGGAGCAGAGGGCTGCCCCGCTTGCACTGCTGTGCTGTGACCTAAGGCGAGTCCCTCTCTGGTCTGGCCCCTGGTCTGCGTGGAGATGGCCACGCGCACTTGCTGGAGGCTGACAGATGGACATGTCTCAGGTTCGAGCCGTGTCTAGGCCGAGGAAATGAGGCTCAGTGTCACCTGTGTTGGGGTCACTAACAGGACGGGGGGGTGATGTCTGCTCCCAGCCATGGTCCCCAAGACTCGGAGCGACACAATCAGAGCCTCACAGGGGCCCAGTCAGAGGAGGGCAGGTGCCGGGCCCAGGCTCTGCGCCTGGTGGCT
>NW_005370704.1:278062-279496 GCF_000412655.1 Myotis brandtii
CGTCCCGAGCACCACTCAGCCAGCCAACCGAGCGGAGGCCTCCCTGGCCTCGTCCCTCATTCACTTGGTCAGTCAGGTCAGAGGGACCTGGGAGGTGAGTCCCCACTGGGCCTGGGCAGGGACGGGGCCCAGAGCCACCCAGGGCCGGTGGGCCTCCCGGACACCCAGGGAGGGTGGCACAGGGGGAGGCGGGTCACTCAGGACGGGGACAGATGTTGGCGGGGACTCAGCGGGCCGGAGAGAGTGGTGCGGGGCCTCCCTGCCTCCGCCCGCTGACCTGATACAGCAGCGTGTCCAACATGCTGATGCTGAAGACACGGCCGGCGGCGAACGGCAGGCGGAACATGAAGGCCAGGTTGGAGCCATTCTCCCGCTCCCTCTGCGGGAAAGGGCGGCTCAGCGGGGCCGGGGCCCTCGGCCCAGGGGCACACGTATGTGCAGGCATGTGCGGGAGGTATGCACCGTGCCTGGTGTGTGGCATGCACTCGTGTGCATGAGTACATGCACCAGCAGCTGAGCAAGCCCTGAGCACCGGCTCCGTGTCCCCACTGGTCACACTGGGGCCCCAGCTCAGGAGCAAAGAGATGGGGGGCTGTAGGGAGAAGGGGGGCCCAGGACACGAGACCCGGGGCAGTCACCCAGGGCCCCACCGGGTCATGCTCTCTGTGACCACCCTGCAATTCTTAGTGATCTCAGCGACTCTGTCCTGAGGGGCCTGGGGGCAGGGCACTGTTGGATGCGGAGCGGAGGCCTCCAAGGGGGCCCCCTGCCCGGCTTCCGTTCACCCCGTTCACCCCGTTCACCCCGTGACAGTGACGAAGTGGCGGGCCCCAGGCGGCCGGGTCGAGGCTTCCGCTGTCCAACCAGGTTCAGGCGGATGGCGCTCTAGGGCGGTCCCTCTGCCCGCTGTTGACGAGCAGCCCGGCCTGGGCGGGCGGTAGTGCTGGGGTCACCCTTGTGTGGCACGGGGTCAGCGAGGGCAGGCTGGGGAGTTGGGTCGGCAGGGAACCTGCTCCCGACTCCAGACGGTGGCTGTCTGGGGCCTCCTCTGTGGCGACTCTGCCGGCTCCCTGGTCTCACCCAGGGCAACCTGAGAGCCGCCCTCACCTTAGCATCAGCCCTGACCCTGGCTGGAGGGTGATGCTGCCACTGTCCTGAGCAGGGGCCTGGGAGGGGCTGGGGTCAGTGAATGCACCAGATGACACCCGCAGAGCTGGGGCCCCTGCCCCTGGCCAGTCCCCGTGCCCGTGTCCGCTCCCTGCCCCTGGCTAGCCCCTGTCCCCTGGTTGGTCCCCATGCCCATGGCTGTTCCATGTCCCCTGGCTGCTCCCTGTCCCCTGGCCGGTCCCCATGCTCCTGGCTGGTCCCTGCCCCTGGCTGGTCCCCCTGCCCCTGGCCGGTCCCCCTGCCCCTGGCCAGTCCCCCTGCCCCTGG
>NW_005370704.1:280261-281098 GCF_000412655.1 Myotis brandtii
CCAGTTTGGAAAGAGCCAGGGAGTAGCTGTCCTTGGCCCGGAACTGCATGAAGCGCATGTTGGAAGGATGCGTGAGCTCCGTGGTGATGCTGAGGCTGGGGAAGAGGCTGTGGGGGCAGGCGCTCAGGGCAGGGCGGGTCCCGGGCGGAGAGGGTGCGGGGGTCCCAGGGTCACAGGTGGAGTCAGGGAGGGCATGGGGGGGTCCCGGGGTCACAGGTGGGGTCAGGGAGGGCGCGGGGATGTCCCAGGGTCACAGGTGAGGTCAGGGAGGGCATGGGGGGGTCCCGGGGTCACAGGTGGGGTCAGGGAGGGCATGGGGGTGTCCCGGGGTCACAGGTGGGGTCAGGGAGGGCGTGGGGGTGTCCCGGGGTCACAGGTGAGGTCAGGGAGAGCGTGGGGGTGTCCCTGGGTCACAGGTGGGGTCAGGAAGGGCGTGGGGGTGTCCTGGGGTCACAGGTTGGGGTGCTCAGGGGGCGTCCTGGGCTCACGGATTGAGGAGAGGACTCGGGGGGCCTGTAGTTATGGGTGTAGGGAAGGGAGTCAGAGGAACCACGGGTGTGGGGTCGGGGACTCAGGGGGCCCCGGGGGCCCTGCATGTGAGCGCGAGGCCTCACCGGAACATGGTCTGCACGTTGACGATGGTCTTGGCGT
This sequence comes from Myotis brandtii, assembly GCF_000412655.1. Classification (NCBI taxonomy): domain Eukaryota; kingdom Metazoa; phylum Chordata; class Mammalia; order Chiroptera; family Vespertilionidae; genus Myotis; species Myotis brandtii. The sequence continues at coordinate 280,913 of NW_005370704.1, forward strand.
CGGCCATGTAGTCCTCCTCAGCGCTCATGGTGCTCTCCTTGTCCACCACCACCAGGTTGTCCGCGTAGATGATGCCGCACTGCAGCAGGCTGTCCAGGCTGGCGAGAGCCAGGTGGCGGTCGGGATGCCCGGGTGCACCTGGCCCCCCCCTGCCTCTCCACCCCAGGGAGCAGGAGGGGAGAGGTG
>NW_005370704.1:281209-281840 GCF_000412655.1 Myotis brandtii
AGCAGGAGGGGAGGGGGCGGGGTCTGGGAGCAGGAGGGGAAGGGGAGGGGTCCTGAGAGGGAGGAGGAGGGCGGGTCCTGCTCGTGGAGGTGCTGAGCCGGGGCCTTACTTGTCCACGGAGCCCTCCATGTAGTAGACCATGGGGAAGCAGCAGATGGCCTCCAGGAAGTGGTGGTCGGGCCTGGGGGGACAGCAGGTCCTGCGGGTGCCGTCCTGGGGAGCAGGACCGGGCAGGGCAGGGGTTCCTGGGGGCCTGGGGGCCTTTAGAGGCCAGTGGGCTGTTCATTTCTCTTAGGGGAACCGAGGCCTGGGGGGACTTGCCAGGCCAGGCAACCAGCTGGACCGGGCTCTGGGCCGCCCGGCTTCTGGGGGTTCCTGGGGCTCACGGCTGCGCCAGCCCTCCTGCCTGGCCGGCGCCCTCGGGGGCCCACCTGTTGTCCAGCAGCAGCACGATGGGGTTGAGCTCCTTGCGGGACCGGTAGTAGGCCCGCAGCGGCACGATGAAGTTGTACAGCCCGTTCCCCGCCGTCTCCGCCGAGACGATGATCAGCTTGTTCTTGAAGCCGTAGGCCTTGGCGTCTTCATAGCTGTTGTGCTTGCAGCCCTGCGGGGAGGGGGACCACGCTGACGC
>NW_005370704.1:282495-282985 GCF_000412655.1 Myotis brandtii
CCCCCCCCCCCCCTGGAAATGGGGCCCATGGAGGACGAGGACTACTGGACCACACACGTTGGGAGAATGGCTCACGGGCCAGATGCCGTGTCCTGCCTGGTGAGGGAACTGCCATCTGGGAAAAACACGCCTCTAGGGTGGAAATGGGGTCCAGGAAGGACTTGGGGTGATGGCGGGGGGGGCCCTGGGCACGAGAGCCAGGTCGTGGGTCGGTGTGGGGTCAGGTCGTCCCCGTCACGTGTCCGTGCCGTCATGTCTGCAGGCACACGGCCGGACGGGACCCACCTTGTCCAGCCGCAGGCAGCAGAAGGGGGCCTTCTCAGGCAGAAGGTGGCACAGGGTGGGGGAGCTGCCGATGTAGGGAGAGTTGGGGGGGTAGCCCTTCACATACCTGGGGTGGACATGGGCGTTCAGCAAGGCCTGCCCCACTCCCCCGGGGCCACCAGCTCCCCCACGCCCTCCGGGCCAGCAGCAGTGACCGCACAGAGCA
>NW_005370704.1:282995-283559 GCF_000412655.1 Myotis brandtii
CCCCCGCGGCCAGTCTGTCCTTACACACTGCACCCCGGCCACGAAGGCCAGGAGCGGAGAGTGGCCGTGGCGAGGGCCCGGCTGGGAGGAAGAGATGTTCAGGCCAGTGGCCGTGGCCCGGTTGTCAGGGCACCGCCTGTCTGTCCGGAACCAGGCCAGTGGCCGGCGGCCAGGCCTGGACGGCACCTCATCCAGGGCCCAGGGTTCCCTCTGTGGCCTCTGCAGACCACACCGAGGAGCCCCCGAGGGGGCCGTGCGTGGTGTCTGGGTGGTGGGTCCCCAAAGCTAAACAAGGCCCCCCTGAAGCTGCCTGGGAGCCAGGATTCGGCACACAGGGTGGGTGCGGCACAGGACTGCCCCACACTGGAGCCCGTGCACCTCTGCTGCCCGCCTCTTCCTGGGCACCCAGGACCTCACAGCCACCGCCCCCGGGTGACACTCACTCCACCACCGACAGCCCCTCGTCCTCCGAGGGCAGCATCTCGTCCTCCGATTGGTCGCTCAGCAGGTCGCAGGGCAGCAGGGCGGAGCTGTCGGCCAGCTCCATGACAGGCGCGATGCTGG
>NW_005370704.1:283748-287230 GCF_000412655.1 Myotis brandtii
CCGAGGCCCCGCCCGCCTCCTCCTGCTTGAAGGTGAAGGCCGAGTTCTCCTCCTTCGTGATGTTGATGTAGAAGCAGGTGTCGGAGGCCGCCAGCGAGTGCCGCGGGCCGGGGTTCAGCAGGATGCTCTTGTTCTCCTCCCGCTTCAGCCCGATGAGGCACACGCCGTACCTGGGGGGCGTGGCTCGTGGGCTCCACCCACAACGTCTGGGGGCGTGGCCGACGGGGCCCACCAATACCGTACGGGGGCGTGGCTCCTCGGGGCCCACCCACACCAGAGGGGCGTGGCTTGAAAAGGCCCCACCCACACCGCAGGGACGTGGCTCCCTGGGCCCCACCCACACTGCACAGGGGGCGTGGCTTGAAAAGGCCCCACCCACACTGCACAGGGGGCGTGGCTTGAAAAGGCCCCACCCACACTGCACAGGGGGCGTGGCTTGAAAAGGCCCCACCCACACTGCACAGGGGGCGTGGCTTGAAAAGGCCCCACCCACACTGCACAGGGGGCGTGGCTTGAAAAGGCCCCACCCACACTGCACAGGGGGCGTGGCTTGAAAAGGCCCCACCCACACTGCACAGGGGGCGTGGCTTGAAAAGGCCCCACCCACACCGCAGGGACGTGGCTCCCTGGGCCCCACCCACACTGCACAGGGGGCGTGGCTTGAAAAGGCCCCACCCACACTGCACAGGGGGCGTGGCTTGAAAAGGCCCCACCCACACTGCACAGGGGGCGTGGCTTGAAAAGGCCCCACCCACACTGCACAGGGGGCGTGGCTTGAAAAGGCCCCACCCACACTGCACAGGGGGCGTGGCTTGAAAAGGCCCCACCCACACTGCACAGGGGGCGTGGCTTGAAAAGGCCCCACCCACACTGCACAGGGGGCGTGGCTTGAAAAGGCCCCACCCACACCGCGCCCCTCTCCTCCCAGGCCTCCCCACCACCCCTCGTCCCCCGGGCGGCAGGTGGGCGGCACTCACTGGCCACGGGACGTGTGCACCAGCAGGGTGATGAGGGTGGACGTGGCCGGGCAGATGCAGTTCAGGGCCAGCATGGCGTACTTGCACTCCTCCTCACACACCACGTGGTCTGCGGGCAGATGGTCGGTGGACGCCCCCCAGCCCCCTCTGCGCCACAATCCCCTGCTCACCTGCCCCCCAGGTGCCCCCCTCAGACACGCCCACGAGATGCTCAGCAGATGTCCCTGCCCTCCCCCGCCCTGGGCTCCTGCCCTCACTGACCCCAGCCCCTGCGGCAGGCCTGCACGGGGTCCCTGCCCAGGGGATGGGTGCCCGCTGCCCCCCAGCCGTGGCTCGGCGTGCTCCAGCCCCCCAGTCCTGGGAGGAACACACGTGGTGCACACATGGCCCCACGCCAGTACCTGCGAACTTGACATGAAACTTGTTCTCAGGCTTGAGGATCTGCACGTAGAGGGGGCAGTTGGGGGCAAAGTCCTTCACGGCCCAGGCTCGCAGGATGGTCTGGTGGTCCTGGGGGCCGAGAGGGTGTGGTCGACCCTGACCCAGACCCGGACCCCTCCCTGCCTGGCTGGGCCTCGGAAGCCTGAAGGGTCACTTGGCTAGTTTTTAAAAGCTGTAAACACAAGGATTTTTAGGGGGCACCAAGAGGTTTCAGGGTCACGGCTGGCCTCCCCTGCCTGGGCCCTGCCCCAGGGCTGCTCAGGTCCCATAACGAGCCCAGGCCCCTGTCAGGGGGATCCCAGCCTGGTCTCCCCCAAAGAAAGGACAGCAGCCTGCTCTGTCCCAGGGCTCAGCTGGGATCCCGCCCCCCCCCAAGATACTGCAAACCAAACACACCTTCTCCCCAAAACCAGGCCCTGCCAGCCGGCACTGGGTCCAAGTGCAGCTCTCCTGGCCACCACGCCCCCCCCGGCCACCGCACCCCCTTGCTCTAGATGGGCCCGGCCTGGAGTCCTCAGCTCGCCCCCACTTGGCTGCTCAGGGTCCCCAGCACCTGCGTCCTGAGTGGGCCTGGCGTCCGCAGCCGGGCCCGCACCTGTGATCTCCCCCCACAGCACCCACCTCTGGATGAGACCTCTGCCGGCTGCACACGCCCCTCTCCTCCCAGGCCTCCCCACCACCCCTCGTCCCCCCGGGCGGCAGGTGGGCGGCACTCACTGGCCACGGGACGTGTGCACCAGCAGGGGCAGGCCTCCCCGTTGTCCATCCTGCAGAGCACAGACCGGAGCTGGCCCGGACCCGCCACACGCCCTTGGCCGTCAGGGGCTCAGGGCAGAGGCTGGAAGGGGTGGGCCCGTCGAGACCCCACCTCTCTGTGCTAACAACGTGCTGTCGGGGCCCTGACCGCCGTGGGCACCATCCTCCGTGTCCCCACTCACCCAGGCGGGGCTGGGGTGCACAGAGGGGAACACATGTTGGCAAAGACGCTGGACCCCGACCAGCGGCCTATCCCCTCCTGGGGTGAGCTGCCCAAGTCTCGCAACCTGTACCCAGTTCCACCTCCCCCGCCCCCCACAGCCCTGAGGACCCCTGGCTGCAGAGGGGCCCAGGACAGGGGAGGTCAGAGGCCCGGCCCTCCCCACCGATCACCAGGAACCTGCTGGTCTCTGGCAGCCACTGTCTCTCCCTTGGGCCTGGAGCTGGGCGTGGACCACCCGGGAGCCTGTGCCCGGCTGCCACACCTCTGGGCAGGGGCTTGGTTCCTGTGCCCATTTTATTGGTGAGACGGGAGGGGGCCGGGGCCTCCCCTCAACCCACATGTCCCCACGAAGGATGTGTCAGATCCTGGAAGTCCCAGAACAGGCACAGGCACATTCTGGAAAGTTCCATTTAAGAACCCAATCTTACCTCAAGTCACCCTGTCAGCTTGCCTTTAAAGACACCCGCCCACAGCCACCTCGTCCCCCAGGCACCGCGGGGACGCCCCACCCCGTCTCCTCTGAGCCCCTCCTGGAACCTGAGAGGAACCGTCCCCCGGGCGCCAGGCGAGGAGACGGGCTGGGGCCTGCGGCGGGCGGGGGCTCACTTGGCTCGCATGAGGTCCTGGTCCTTGAGCGCCGAGCCCTGGAGGTAGATGACGCGCTGGGCCCACAGGGGGATCTGCAGGACCCTGCGGACCTGGATGTCCATGTCCGTGGGGCACAGGATGACCACGTAATAGTCCTGCGGGCGGCGTGGGGGTGAGCCCGGCCCTGCCAGCCCAGCTGTCCCCTCCTCACTGGCCACCCTGGGACCCCCAGGCCCACCCCAGGGTGGGGGCCCCCCGGGCGGGACGCACCTGGAGCCGGGGGTGGGCGTAGAACTCGTTGAGGAAGTCCATGAGCAGGTCGATCTTGAGGGAGCTGACGCACAGCACCACGTGCTTCTCGGTCTGGGCCCGGTGGCGGCTGTAGTTGCCCCCCGACTTCTGCCGCTCCATCCACAGGTAGACCAGCTCCTCGCACTGCAGGGGGAGCAGGTGAGCGCCAGTGGCCTGGGCCCAGGGGACTGGGAGGGCCCTCGAGG
>NW_005370704.1:288095-289226 GCF_000412655.1 Myotis brandtii
CCAGGCTCCGGGCACCAAGGGACACTCAGGACCACGGCCCCGGGCCCACGTCAGCAGGTGGGCGATGGGGGCTGCAGGTCTGGGACCCGCCCACCAGGCCCCGCCTCCCGGGTGTGAGGTTCAGGTTGGGAGTCGTTTTAAATGAGGAAAATGACAGGTACTAAAGGGGCACGTGGCGGTCCTGGCTGGCGTGGCTCCGTTGGCTGAAGCATCGCCCAGTGCACCGAAGGGTCACGGGTTTGATTCCCAGTCAGGGCACATACTCGGGGGCCTGGGGGAGGCAACTGATCGATGCTCCTCTCTCACATCGATGTTTCTCTCTCTCTCCCTCTCCCTTCCTCTCTCTAAAGTCAATAAAAACATCCTTGGGTGAGGGTTTTTCTTTAAAAGTGCTCATGGCAGAGCTGCCTGGTGCTGGCCCACCCCGGCCTCTCTCCACCGCCTCACTCCCTGTCTGCAGGCGGAGGGAGGGGTCCAGGGAAGGGGAGGTGGCCGTGGGGTGGAGGGAGGTGGGGAGGCTGAGCCCGAGGCCCCCCTGACAAGGTCCCGGGAGGAAAATGGGGTGAGGCTGCCTCTCGGGCCCTCCGCGGCTCAGGTGTCCCTGGCACAGGCAGGCCGTCCTGCCGTGGACGGGGCTGTGCTCTGGACAAGGGGGGAGCGGGGGCCATGGGGGGGCAGCGAAGGGCTCTGAGCTACAAGGTTGGGGAAAGCTCAGGGCAGCAGAGGACCCCCTGGTGGACTGGCCGATGGCTGCAGTTGGGGGCCCTCTCCCCGCCCCGAGCACAGACCAGCTGGCCCCTGCTGGGCCTACGCACGGGTGGGCACTGGGCTAGGCTCTCGCCTGCTTCCCACGTCAGCCGCAGACTGGCCTTGGTGACAGGTGTGATGGGGAAGTGCTGGGCGCTGGCCGCGTGCCTCACGTGCTCCCACAGCTGCTGCTAACGAGGGCCACGCAGATCATGATGACGACCAGCAGCTGGGACGGCCAGATCTTGGGCGTCACGTCGCCGTAGCCCACGGTGGAGAAGGTGACGATGCAGAAGTAGAAGGATGTGAGGAGGGACAGGTTCTCGCCCGCCCGTTCCAGGTGCTGGATGCCGCAGGTCCTGCGGGCGGGCGGTCAGGTCAGGG
>NW_005370704.1:289271-290121 GCF_000412655.1 Myotis brandtii
GTCCCCTCCTCCCGGTGAGACCCTGCATAACTCACCAGAGGGGTGGGCGCAGAGCTGCACGGCCGAGTGTGGGCCTGGGGTCAGCGGGGGCTTCCACCCCACCTCTCAGGGCCTCGTCCCCACCCAGGAGGTCAAACAGGGTGTGGGGTGCTCAGACCCCGAGTGGCCTAGAGCTGGACAGGCCTTCCGAGGGCCACCCCCAAGAGGTGCTGACGCAGCACACACCACGGGGCAGCTCGGGGACCCCCACCCGGGGCGCACGGTGGACTGGCTGCTGGGAGGGAGTGGCTGAATCTGCCCCGTGGACGCCCCATCCTCTCTGCAGAGGTCTGGCGTTTGGGGGAGACAGGAAGTGCACGGCCTTGGAGCCTGACCCCTGACCGGCCTCACCACGCCAGGCAGGATGAGCGCCTCAGCAGGAACATGGGAAGATGTGGGGTGCCGGGCTCCCCACCTTGCTCTCAGCTAAACCTCAAACCAAGGGCCCCCGCCTGCCAGGGGCCAGTCCCAGCCACTGAGCTGCCACCCAGGGCCCCGTCCTCAAAAAAAGCCACGCCCCCTCCCCCACAAGGCCTCCTGACCTCTGTCCCGGGCCTGGCCCTGCCCAAGGAGGGGTCCGGGGGCGGCTCACCCCGTGAAGACCAGGCACAGCAGGGTGCAGAAGAGGATCAGGACCTGGTTGAACATGGCCGACTGCGTCCGCAGGATGGCGCGGTGGAAGTCATTCTGTGGGGCAGGCGCCGGTGGCAGAAGCTGAGACCTGCACGGAGCCCAGGGCCCTCCCCTGGCTGGGACGGGGTGGGGCGGAGGACACCGGATTGGGGGTCCTGCACAGCCAGAGGCCGGCCCT
>NW_005370704.1:290156-290567 GCF_000412655.1 Myotis brandtii
ACACACGGAAGATCTGCTCCCAGATGTTGCCCTAGGAGTCGGGTGGGCAGGGCGGGGAGAGACCAGCCAGAGGTCAGGGTGGGTGGGGGTCAGAGATCAGGGTAGGGTTGGAGGATCAGAGGTCAGGGCGGGTTGGGAGTCAAAGGGGAGGATGGGGGGCTCCGGGAAAGGGCCGGCGGGCAAGCACTCACCTTGTAGCTGAGGTAAATGAGCAGCATGGTCTCCAGGAAGCTGATTACGGCCACGACGACCTGGGGGAGGGGGCGCCTTAGAGGGGGCGGGGCCGGCTGGGCGGGCGGAGCCCCTCCCACTCACCTGGGTCACCCACAGGGCCATCTTCCTCTCCACCCACAGGATGGGCGCCCTGGGGAGAGAGAGGTGACCTGGGCGGGCGTCCAGCCTGGCCCTCGA
>NW_005370704.1:292231-294175 GCF_000412655.1 Myotis brandtii
GCTCCCACCCCTGGGCCCGGGCCCCCAGGGAGGGGCGTGCACTCACCAGTTGATCTCGGGGGAGGACTCGTTGAAGGTGTAGTTCCGCTTCGGGCAGCCCCAGCTGTGGAGACAGAGCGGCCCCTGCACTGCCCCCGGACCTGCCCAGGGCCCCGGGGGCTCATGGAGCGTGGGGCACCCTCTCCCCACCCAGGGCCACACCCCTGCATCTCGGAAGGGCAGGCAAAGCTAGGAGGACACCCCACCCCGGGGATGAGAGAGGGGAGCCTATAGATAACCGGTCTCAGCAGGCTGCTGGGATGGGCTGTGTGGGGGCACAGGCGGCCCAGGGGGAGGGGGGACTCCTGGGGGGGACTCCCGGGGCTTCAGGAGGCAGAGGCCACAGACAGGGCCAGGCGGCGTCCACGAGATGAGAAGCAGCTCGGCCCACACGCTGACTCCAGGAGGCTCACCCCATGTCCCTCCCGACGACCCTCCCCACCTGATGCCCACTCGGTGAGAAGGGGCAGGAGCGCGCAGACACGCCCCTTCGGCCCCCGCCCGTCCCCCCCTCCACACGTCCTCCCGCCCTCACCGGCCGCCCGGCCCCGGGCCAGGTGCTGCCCAGGACAACAGACCCGGTGTGAGCCCCCGTTTTCCTCCTAAAACCACATGGTGGGGTCTGCCCTGCCCACGGGTGAAGACGGGAAGGCCTTCCCGGCTCAGCCGCAGGAGCCCAGGGCCCGGCCGGACCCGCCAGGGAAGAGGCAGGAAGAACCTGTTGAGCGTCGACCTGTGAACCAGGAGGTCAGGGTTTGAGTGGAACCCGAGGGCAGCGCCCAGGGCACTCCTGGGGCTTGGACACTGGGAGGGTCACATGGGGAAGGAAGGACTCTCCAAGGCCCTGGACAGAGGGCGTCCAGGGGCCGGCTGGGTGCTGGTCACACCTCCAGCCAAGCCCATCGCCTCTGCCATGGCAGCAGGTCCGGCAGAGGCTCGGCCCATCCCTGCAGCCCCCAGCCCCACGGCCACCCACCATCCGATGCCCAGGGCCGGGTCATCGAGCAGGACTCGGACGATGTAGAGGAGACACGTGAGCAGCTTCAGGGAGAAGTTGAACAGCCGGATCCTCAGGCCTGCGGGGGCGGGCGGTAACAGGCTCACTCCCCAGCAGGGGGCGAGCAGGAGGCCGCCGATCCCGGATTCTCTCTCATCACTGATGTTTCTTTCTCTCTCTCCCCCTCTGCCCTCCTCTCTGAGTGGCTGCCCACCCAGAGGACTGTGATGACCAGGCCACACGCCGACTGTGGGGCCGCAGCCTTGGGTGCCCGCCCCCGGCAGAGGGCACGGAGGGGCGGGACATTGGAGGAAACACACCGCACGGGGGCGGGACAAGCAGGGCCTGAGCCGCCGAGGAAAAGGTGGGAGAAGGGGTGGCCGGCGGGCCCTCGGCGTCCACAGCAAGAACTGACGCCCGGACAGAAGGACAGTGGCCACGGGAGCCACAAGTGAAGAGCGAAGCCACAGCCGGAAATGGGAGCGAGGACCAGAACGCACAGGTCACCCCAGGATCCCCACCCGGGGTTCAGGGAGTCCAGAGCGCCAGGGGCGGGGAGCTGGCCGGCAGAGACTTCACTGAAGACATCCTGGCCCTGCGTGGACCCCGTGGGTGTCCCCGGGACCACGGAGGCCACGAGAGGGGCAGAAGGGACCCACCAGCACCCGGGGGAGAAACCGCTCCCACCAGGAACCGCGTGGAAGCCCTTGAGCGCTGCAGCCGCCCCAGCAGCTGGGAGACGCCGCAGCGAGGGAAGGAGGCCCAGTCCCCTGCAGCTGGGCCGCGAACCCTGACCCCTGACCTTGGGCCTGGGCTCAGCCGTGCAAACGAAGGAGCGACTGAAGAGAGGAGCCCTTGGCCCAGGCGGGACCGGGCAGGGAGCAGAGCCAGGCTGAGGCCTGCACCTC
>NW_005370704.1:294752-296195 GCF_000412655.1 Myotis brandtii
GCTAACGCTCCTCTCTGTGCCCCCAGAGGAGCAGGGTGCCCATGCCGCTCCCTCCTTGGGCGGGGGAGGGGGGCTGGGGAGCACACCCATGGCCTGGACTCGGGCATGACCTCTGCACCCCGCCCTGCACCCCAGGAGGGTCCGAGTGGCCAAGCTCACCCCGGGAAGGCTGTAGACAGAGCCTACAGGGGAGTGGGGGCCGCACTGAGGGGCCAGGGGCCCCCCGGGGTGAGGGCGGGAGGGCCGGGGCCCACAGGGAGGAGGCTGGGCTGAGTCCCTGACGGCCATGGCCCATCCCGGGGTTCAGCAGGGTCCCCACAGGTTCCAGGCCCAGATCCTGATGCGTGGAAGGTGGCGTGAAGCCCAGATGGGGCACTGCCCATGCCCCTGTGCCCACCACCACCCACGCCGCCAGGCCCCCGCCAGCCCCCTGCATAGCTGGACCCTTCCCCGGGGACCCCCCAGCCCCCCCACAGGCCCACTCACTGGATCTCTGGTTCTTGATGAAGAACAGCTTGAGCCGCTCCTTGAAGGTGTTCTCGTTGACGTAGAACTCCACCTGGACCCTGCGGGCAGGAGCGGGCGTGGGCTCAGCCGGGGACTCAGCTGGGGCCAGCCACAGCCCCGGGCACCGGCTTCTCCCACCTGGAGGCGCCCAGAGGACAGACAGACGGATGGACAGACAGCAGCGGGGTCAACGCCTCCCCCTCGGATGGGAGGCCCCAGCAGACCTGCCTGCAGACCTTCTGAAGCCTCGGGGCTCACCTGGGTGCCCCCCAGGCTCCCGGGAGGCCACCTCTCCGGGGCCCCAGCCCCGGTGGTCACGGCCAGCCACCAGGATTCAACGTGCCCCGTGTGGCCTTGGCACAGGCTCCAAACATGTCACATCGTCTATATAGAACGTTCTAGAAGCCGACGGGCAGCTGCTTTGCTGGTGGTCCCCGGTGGCTCCAGGAATGTCGAGGAGGTGGGCCCACCTGCACCCCCGGCCAATCCCCAGACACCCTGGGCCCCTCCCAGGCTCCCAGCGACCTGGGTCAGCCCCCCCACTGCCACCCCCGCAGCCCCAGCAGGAATGAGTCAGATGTAGGGGAGGGGGGGCGGGCAAGGCCATCTGGTCTCCTTGACAACGTGAGTCCTGCAGGCGACGAGACACTGCCCGGCCCTGCTGGCCAGGTGAGGGCTTGACCCTCCACACGAGTGACAGACAGCAGGCGGGATGGCCGGAGCGGGCCCTGGAGCCGGGGGCGGGCAGCACGGAGGCCTCAGAGCTTCCCTCCAGGATGTGGGGAGCACACGCCCCCGAGAGGCCGACACCCGGGGTGCTGGGTGGGCACCTTGCTCTGTGCTGGCACTGGCCGCCCCCCCGTGTGACTCTTGCACCCTCTGTCACAGGCTGTCGCCACCATTGGCAGGACGAGCCCAGGAACCCACAGGCCCCCC
>NW_005370704.1:296432-299555 GCF_000412655.1 Myotis brandtii
CACGGCCACGGCCACACGTGGGAGCAGAGCCACGCCGCCCAAGGCCACAGGGGCCACTGCTGGTCACAGGGCTCCAGGCGGGAGGACGGGGTGGCAGGGCCCTTCCCCCTCAGGTCCTGGTGCAGGACAGTCCCCCGGCCACACTCTGGGCTCCTGGGGCTGGGACAGGACAGGTCTCCCATAGGCCAGCGGGGCCCCAACCCAGAGCCAGCGGTCAGCGTACCCCCTGCACCCTCCCTCCTTCCTGGGAGCCCTGCCCTGCCTCCCAGCTCTGAACCCCTGAACCCCACCCTCTGTAGGTGCCACCTGGAGCCGGTCAGGGAGGCCCTGAGGGTCTCAAGGGAGCCGGTCAAACGCCCTCCTCTCTGAAGTCAGAGCTCAGACAGCCGTTCGGTGAAGACGGGGCACGCGCCCCACAGCCCAGCCCCAGGACACCCAGCCCAACACACTCCCCGCCCAGCACAGCCCAGCCTCAGAGGCGGAACCCCAATCCTCATGTCCCCCACAGGCCTCCCAGCCACCGCCCCACCCAGCCGGTCCTGTCCCCTCCACACCCGCTGAGCCCAGAGCTGGGAAACCGAGGCAAAGACCGGAATCTGCACTGGCCACTCCTGCCTCCTGCCAGGACCGTCCCAGCCCCTCCCGGGGACCCCAGCCCCACGCCCCCACGCGGGCGGAGGGAGAAGCCGCAGGCACAGACGGGCGGCAGGTCGAGTTGCAGGGCCAGCGACCTTCACAAACCCTCCTTCTTCCCCTTCAATATTTCATGAGCTGTGGCCGCCTCTTCTTCCAGCACCACCACAAAAAGTAAATTACCAACTCGCACGTTACGGCCAGGGGCAGAGTTCAGCCCGATTCTGTCGGTGCTGAGCCAACCCGGCCGACACAGGGAGACGCCCACAGAGCTGCTGACCCGAGTCCCGGGCTCACGGCGGGTCGAGGATCAGTTCTTGGCCTGGGGGCACCAGGCCAGACATGGGCCTGCCCCGCACCTGCCCTGGGGACGGGCAGTGACAGGGGCGGCCTTCCCCGAGGGGGGGGGTGGCCGGCAGGGGGGCGTGACTACGGAGACATAAAAAGGTCCCTCTCTGTGTCTCAGGCTCCCCTCTCAGGTCTGGCTAACGTTCGTTTCCAGGTGGAGGTTAAATGAGGCACCACCCATGCATGTGGCTGGGGGCCTGCACCCGTCAGCTCAGATGGTGCCTGCGATCAGGGCCGATTCCGTCCTGTGCGTCCCGACGCCGGCCACACCCATCGCCCAGAAAAGACGGCCCCTGAGCCATAGACCACACGTGTGGCTGACACCCCCAGGGGCTGTGGGCAGGGGGTGACATCTGCAGGGCACCCCCCACCCTGTGGTGGCCAAGCTGTGGCCCGAAGGCCCGTGGGGGGACTAGTGGCCACACTCACAGGAAGCTGCTCTCAGGAGCCCGGGAATCACTGGATGGGGGGCCCAGGATTCGGGCTCTAAAATCCACACAGTCAGTGACCCTGGAATGGGACTTGGAGGTGCCTGCAAACAGGGGGGCCACGGGCAAGGGCAGAGGCCAAGAGGGGTCCTTCCTGTGTCCCCATGCGTGTGGCTGGGGGCCTGCACCCCTCAGCTCAGATGGTGCCTGCGATCAGGGCCGATTCCGTCCTGTGCTTCCCGATGCCGGCCACACCCATCGCCCAGAAAAGACGGCCCCTGAGCCATAGACCACGCGTGTGGCTGACGCCCCCAGGGGCTGTGGGCAGGGGGTGACATCTGCAGGGCTCTGGCTGAGCGTCCTCCTCCGGGTCTGCGGCCAGGAGGTCCCGTCTGTCCCCCAGCCCCTCCCCTGCAGGACACTTACTGAGACAGGGACGAGTCCAGGCTGAAATCCTCCACAGGAAGCCTGGGGACAGACGGGTGGACACGTCAACACGGGAGACGGACGGACGGACGAGGGCCTGGACCCCAGGCCAGGCGGAGGGCCCAGGATTCGGGGCCCCAAAAATCCACACGGTCAGTGACCCTGGAACGGGACTTGGAGGTGCCCGCAAACCAGGGGTCCATGGGCAAGGGCAGAGGCCAAGAGGGGTCCTTCCTGTGTCCATTCTCACTCACTCACTCCTTTCGTTGGCAGGAGGCCTGGCGGGGAGGCTGGGCACATCGGAGGCCTCAGCTGCCCACTGGCCACGACCAGGGCCCAGGTAGGTCTGGAGCAGGTGTGCAGTCCTGGCCTCAGCCCCACCCCCGGGCCCAGCACAGCCCGATTCTGTCGGTGCTGAGCCAACCCGGCCGACACAGGGAGACGCCCACAGAGCTGCTGACCCGAGTCCCGGGCTCACGGCGGGTCGAGGATCAGTTCTTGGCCTGGGGGCACCAGGCCAGACATGGGCCTGCCCCGCACCTGCCCGGCCAGCACCTGCCCTGGGGACGGGCAGTGACAGGGGCGGCCTTCCCCGAGGGTGGGGGTGCCTGGCAGGGGGTCTGTGACTACGGAGACATAAAAAGGTCCCTCTCTGTGTCTCAGGCTCCCCTCTCAGGTCTGGCTAACGTTCGTTTCCAGGTGGAGGTTAAATGAGGCACCACCCATGCATGTGGCTGGGGGCCTGCACCCGTCAGCTCAGATGGTGCCTGCGATCAGGGCCGATTCCGTCCTGTGCGTCCCGACGCCGGCCACACCCATCGCCCAGAAAAGACGGCCCCTGAGCCATAGACCACACGTGTGGCTGACACCCCCAGGGGCTGTGGGCAGGGGGTGACATCTGCAGGGCACCCCCCACCCTGTGGTGGCCAAGCTGTGGCCCGAAGGCCCGTGGGGGGACTAGTGGCCACACTCACAGGAAGCTGCTCTCAGGAGCCCGGGAATCACTGGATGGGGGGCCCAGGATTCGGGCTCTAAAATCCACACAGTCAGTGACCCTGGAATGGGACTTGGAGGTGCCTGCAAACAGGGGGGCCACGGGCAAGGGCAGAGGCCAAGAGGGGTCCTTCCTGTGTCCATTCTCACTCACTCACTCCTTTCGTTGGCAGGAGGCCTGGCGGGGAGGCTGGGCACATCGGAGGCCTCAGCTGCCCACTGGCCACGACCAGGGCCCAGGTAGGTCTGGAGCAGGTGTGCAGTCCTGGCCTCAGCCCCACCCCCGGGCCCAGCA
>NW_005370704.1:300168-303525 GCF_000412655.1 Myotis brandtii
TCACGGTCCCTGCTCCTCCCGGGCCGGCAGCACCAGTGACCCTGGCGTCCAGGAAGGGGCACCATCGCCCTCTCTGCACACCCGGGAGGCTAAGGGCAGCCGGGCAGCCCCACCAGGGCCACTGGCTGGACGGGTGCGCGTCTGCCTGACCGGCCACGGCTCCTGGTCTCCAAGCCGCTGGCTTCCCTCCCCTCCCCCACCCAGCAGATCAGCCAAAGCCGGGGCTGGTTCGGGTGTGGCCTGGGCCGGGGAAGAGGCTGGTGGAGCCTGGGGCTGAGACCCGACCTGGGTGGGGACCTGGCAGGGTCCGCTCTTTGCTGATGATGCACCCATGGGGTCGGCTCCTCCAGGAGTCCAGCCCCCCCTCTTTTTAAAAATACTTTTTTATTGATTTCAGAGAGGAAGGGAGAGGGAGAGAGAGCGAGAGAGAAACAACGATGAAAGAGAATCATTCATTGGCTGCCTCCTGCTCGCCCCCCACTGGGGATCAAGCCCACAACCCGGGCCTGTGCCCTGACCGGGAATCGAACCCTGACCTCCCGGTTCACAGGTCGACGCTCAGCCACTGAGCCACCCGGCTGCACAGGGGCCTCTCCTAACCCTCAAAGCAACCAATTCCCAGAAGAGGACGCCCAGGCCACAGAGGACCTGCTTCCTAAGGAGGCACCGCAAGGAGGGGGCGGCCTGCAGGGGCGGGTCAGCCACACGCCCACCAGCCTCGCAGGGCCCTCTGGGCGGGCAGGCTCCCCACAGGGCCCCCAAATTCTGCGGCATGGGTGGCTGAGGTGCTGGCGGGGTGGAGGGGGCTGGGCACAGAGCACAGAGCCAGGCTTAGCTGGGCCGGAGTCGGGGTCCCTGCGAGCCTCTGTCGGGCTCCGGTTCCCTCCCACTGGCCCTGGCGCTGCCCAGCTCTGAGTTGGGGCAACAGGTGCACCAGGGGCTGGCACGTGCCTGGCAGAACCACGGCCGGGGGCCTCGGGACCAGGGACTCACCGAGAGTGGGTGAGGGGTGAGGGTGCTGGCGGGGAGACCCTGGCGGGCAGGCGTGTGCAGGAGGGATTTGCAGGGAGGAGGGGCGGGGAGGGGTCCCAGGGCCGCTCCTGTACGGAGGATACGAGGTTGAGCAGCTTCAACTCTGACAGGCCGGGGTCACAGCGAACGGGTAACACTGACCCCAGAGGTCCTGGGGACAGAGGAGTGGCGCCCCGAGGACCCCGAGACGGACCCCCTGACGGAACTACCTGATGGGGAGGGAGGGGCCGAGGGGATAGGGCCTCGCCGCCTGCAGCACCCACCCTCCATCTTCCTCCTCCTGGGGGACCCCCTTCGCTGCTCACCGCCCGCAGCCCCATGCACACCCACAGGAGGGTCCCCCCGGCCCTGCCTCTGCAGCTCGGCCCTGCTGCCTCCGTCTCCAAACTCAGCCCTGAGGCACCCACACCTGCCACGACTCCCGCCCAGAGCCCAGGACCCGCGTCCTAGCTCTTCTGTGTCCCCTTCTCACCGAGGCCACCCCCTTACAGCCTCCCAGGGTCCCCTCCAACAATTCCCCAGGGAGCCCCTCACTTGGGGTGAACCCCAGCCCTGAGAGTGGGGGCGGAGGCATCAGGTCTTCCTCCCCAGCTCACCTGCCCTCCCTCATCTCGTCCTTCCCTCCAGGTCAGCACACCTGGCACTGGCCCGGCAGGTGTGAGGCTGTGCCCCCCCCCCAGGGGCAAGGCCACCAGCCCCAGGGTTGCTGGGGTCCCTGGGGCCCAGCCCAGCCCTGACCAGGGGTTCACTACTTGGCTGCTCCTCCCTCACTGGGTTCTTTTGCCCAAAAGCTCTCAGATGATGGTGCTCATCGCGGTCCCCAGGCCAGGCTTCCTAACCAGTCTCCACCCTCTCCCACCTCACAATGGGGGATGGGGAGGGGGGAGCGGAGGACGGAGAAGGAAGGAGAGGCCGTGCTCCAAGCCTAGGGGGCCCAGCTGGGGCGGGCCATAGCGTCCAGGCGACGGGTGTGGGGTGTCCTGGCTCAGGCATGGCGGGCACCTCCCTCTCCCTCTGTTCCGTCCCTCTGCTCACAGCAGTGGGGAGGCCTCCTGGGGACCTTGGGTCCAGCGAGCCGAGACCCTGGCTGCCTCCAGAAGGTGCCAGGCCTGCAGAACGGGGGCAGCTGCAGGAGCTCTGGCCGCCAGTCCCCGAGACAGAGGGCACCCCTCTCCCTGCTCGGTCATGCTGGAAGCTCCATCAGACCCCAGTTCCTAAGGCAAAAGCCCTGCACGTCCTCCTCTGCTCAGGAACCTGCCGTGGCTCCCTACTGCTCCTGCCCGCAGCACGCATGCCACCCTGGGGAGAGGAGGCTGCAGGGCACAGGCTGTGGGGCACCAGGGCACCAGGCTGCAGGAGGCTGCGGACAGCTCCCACTCTGCTTTGCAAAAGGAGGCTGATAAGGACCCTTCACCTCAGGGACTGCTGGGGGATTGAGTGAGTGAGGCTGCCCACAAGAAGGGTCAGCACGGGACTGGGGGCAGCAGGGGTGGGCACGGTGGGAGGGCTGCCTGGAGGAGGTGGCGCCCCAGCTGCAGCGACATGCTGTTCTGTGGGCTCAGACGCGCCCGGGCAGCACCTGCCTTCCCTGCGGGAACGATGAGAGTGCAGGGGGCCGAGCCCGTCAGGGGCCAGGCTGGCTGTAAGCAGAGCCCCTGGATCACTGCCCCGTGGTGCCCAGGAAGAGGATGGGGAGGAGAGGAATCTGGTCCCCAGGGCCTGACCGGCGCCTGCCTCCCTCCTGCCCAGGGCTGCCCACTGGCCGCTTCAGGGCCGGGAGCAGCACTCGCACTTCCTCCTGGGGAATTTGAGGCGCAGGAAACAGGGGTGGAGGTGAGGGGGACCCGCAGCCTGTGGCCAGGTGGGAGGGGCACCCTTGGTCCTGCCATCTGCCAGGCCAAGACTCTGCCAACCCCCACCCCAGCCCTGACAGGCCCAGCACCCCTCCCCGGATGCTGGCCCCAGCGGCCCCCTCTGCCTGGAGGGCACTGCCCGACTCCCTGTGCCCCCCTGAAGCACCCGGGCCCAGGAAGCTCCCCTTGCCCGGCCCAGCCTGCACCTCTCTGCCCACACCTGGGTGACTCTGATTCATCTCCGTTCCACCCTCCACCCCCCACGGGATCCAGAGGAGGTGCAGGTGCGAGTGCCGCAGACCCAGCCTCAGCGTCCTCATCTGCGAAATGGGGGTGATGCACTCTGCCCGCCACCCTCAGAGGGGCCGGGAGGGGTGGGCACTGCCCCTGCCTCTGCCAGTCGGGCTCCCCCAGGGGACCAGCTTCCTGCACCCTGGCTGCCACCGGCTCCAGGCCCAGCTCTCATCTGCTG
>NW_005370704.1:304233-304698 GCF_000412655.1 Myotis brandtii
CCCCACCCCAGGGACCCCCCTCCCCCGCGCGCAAAGGACGCCCCTGTGGGAGGGGTCTCAGCCTCGGGCTGCCTTAGCTCTTAGCTCCGGGGCTGTTAGCAATAGTCTCAGCGACAGGCAGGCCCTGGGAGAGGGGATAGTGACAGCCGGTGGCTCTTGGCCTCTCACCTCCGCAGGCAGGGCTGCTGGGGGGGGGGGGGGGGGAGACACAGAGCCATCGGGGCTGGGACACGTGCCCGACTCCCAGCAGCTGTGGGTCCTGGGTGCCCAGGGGTCTCAGAGTGGCCTGCCCCCACCCTGAGGCCTTCCCAGGTTGGGGGGTCCCCCCTCCGCCTGTGGGAAATCACTGTGGGTCTGTCCTCCCTCCTGCAGGCACTCAGGGTCCCGCCTTCTCCCCGTTCCCTACCCCCAAGTCACCCTGGTGTGGGGAGAGAGGTGCAGGCTGTGCCGGGCAAGGAGCGCTTG
>NW_005370704.1:304790-307042 GCF_000412655.1 Myotis brandtii
ACCCTGGAGCTGGGGCACTGACTTAGTGCCCACAGCCCAGGCCGGTGCCGCGGGGGTCCCAGCCAGGGACAAGCAGCCACTCTGTGGACACCCTGTGGGGACAGCCCTGACCGGCTCGCTGAGCGCGAATCCCAGCAGACAGGGCAGGTTTCTGTCCGATTTGCCAAGTGGGGAGGCGGAGGCCCCGAGGGAGGAAGTGGCGGCCCCAGGAGACCGAGACCAGGCGTGGACAAGGACTCCTGGCTGCCCGAGCCTCTCTGCCCAGGTCCTGCCAGTCCACAGACGAGGCCGGGCCGGGGAAGGGCCTCGCCCAGGTGACAGCCAGGGAACGGCCGGCCGGCAGGTGTTGGTGCGGGGGAAGGGGACTCTGAGGGTCACAGCTGTCCTCAGCAGCTGCCAGGGCGCCAGGCCCTCCTGACGGCCCGGCCGAAGGCTCAGCCTGCCCGGCCTGCCTGCTTCTTCACCCACCCGTGCCCCACCAACCACCAGGGCTGGCGCTCGGGGAGGTTTGTGGGAGGAAGGCAGGCCCTCCCAGACCCGGCTGAGTCGGGAACATCTGGTGAAGCCACTGGGTGGTCTTGCGACCTGGGTCTCCCGTCCTGTGTCTGCCCAAGAGGAATGCGGTGTTTGCACTGGCCAGACCCCACCTGCCCCGGGGAGAGGGGCGAGCAGGTGGGCCTGGCATGGAGCAGTGGCAGGAAGACAGGACTGGCAGTGTCTGGGGGCTGCTGGGACACACCCTGCGATGGGCATACAGCTCAAAGCCATCGGGACCCCAGGTGCAGGCAGCACCCTGCACAGCCCCGGGGCGCGCTGTCCACGGGGCAGCACCGAGGCCCGTGTCTGTCAGTGCCCGGGAAAGGGCTGGATGGCAGGTGTGCGCTCCCTGCACCCCGGAGGACAGGGTCTCGGGCTACAGGACCCGGCTTCGCAAAGAGAACGCGGCCTCGCATCCCTTGAGCAACACAGCCAACGCGGGGCCAGGGGGCACCCGGTCACCCATCGCGGGAAGGCTCAGCGTTCAGCCTGTGCACCGGGGTCCTGGCTTCTGAGAGTGCTGTCCGTCCTCGGGCACTGAAGGCGTCTAAGGTCCAGGCTCAGTCGGGTCAGAGGGCAGGAGGCCCCACCTTTCGCACGGAGGGAGCTCGTGAAAACCACCGCTGACGGCCCGGCCGGCGGGCTCAGGGGCTGAGCATCGATCTGTGAGCCAGGAGGTCACGGTCCATTCCCGGTCGGGGCACAGGCCCGGGGTGTGGGCTCGATCCCCAGTGTGGGGCGTGCAGGAGGCCGCCGGTCCATGATTCGCTCTCATCATTGATGAGTCTATTTCTCTCTATCTCTCCCTTCCTTTCTGAAATCAATAAAAACATATTTTAAAAAAAGTCAAGTGTTTCCTGTGGGTGGGGGAGGGCAGCCCCTGTGGGGACTGAGGCCGGGCGCCTGGTTGTCAGGGGCGGGGAGGCGGGTCCTGTGAGCCCCGGCCCCGGGTGACCCAGCACTGCCCGCCCTGCAGAGTGTGGGCAACCTGGAGCCGTGGCTGCACTCAGGGTGGGGCCCGGAGACACCGCCCTTCCCTCCAGCACTTAGGCCTGGAAGTGCTGCCTCATCCCAGCACAGCAGCGGCGGGGAGGGCGGGTCCCAGTGCAGGACCGCCAGCCACGGAGGAGGGCGTGGGGAAGGGCTGGGGGGAGAGGGGAGGCGGTGACACCCCGCAATTGAGATGGGGACGAGGGGTGAGGGAGCAAAGGCGGGGTGGGATTCATTCTCCAAGTGCCCAGCGCACCGTGCAGTGGGCGTGGTGGCACGTGGGTCACCCTGCACGGGAAGGACGTCCGGACGCGGCCGCACTGGGAGTGAGATCCCCAGACATCGTGGAAGAAGCCGTCACAGGGACCACCCTGTGGGACCCACTCGGAGGAGGTCCCCGAGGAGTCTGACCCCCAGACAGGAAGGAGACGGCGGGACCAGGGAGGGGGTGGTGGGAGTGGCGGGCAGTGGGCAGAGCCGGTGTGGGCCGATGGGAGTCCTGGAGAGGACGTCCCGACGCCCGGCCGTGCGCTTGGACGTGGGGGGACGGCAGTGCCGTGCGCAGAAGCCGGGAAGAAAGGTACAGAGTCCAGCTGAAGGGCTTCACGGGCCCAAGGAGGGACGACGGAGGGTCAGAGACGATAGGGCACGCGTGAGCCTCCTCCGGCGACGCTGACAAATGGCCGCGAGCTCAGTGGCTCCAAACCCACAGACGCACCCTCTCC
>NW_005370704.1:307488-308950 GCF_000412655.1 Myotis brandtii
GGCCCAGCCCCCTCAGCCCAGCCCCCCTCTGACAGTGCCCTCTGCGTCACACGGACAAGGCTCGGGCCGGCCTCATGGCTCAGGCCAGGGAGGAGTGTGGGGTCCCCGGCCCCACCAGGGGGGACACACTTCCCTAAACCCACCTGCGGCCTCACCCCCACCCCAGCAGCTCCCTGTCCCTCTGTCACCTCCTCAGCCCCTAACACACCACGTCCCCACTCAGCGGGGTGTGCTCCCCCTGTTCCCACCCTCACCCGGTCCCACTGCCCTCACCCCTGGGTCAGGCCTCCCTCCTGCCCGTGCCGCTCGGAGCACCCCCTCCCTGGCTCCCCCACAGCCCAGCTCCGCCCTCATCACCCCTCACAGCTGACAGTCATCCCCCCACACAACGTCTTGCACTTTCTGGCCCTGGAAACAGTCCTGGGCCCTGCACAGTGAGCAGACAAGGCCCCCACCCTCGGAATCCAGGCCGCGGCTCCCCCACCCTCTCCAGGCGGCCTGAGTGGGGTGGAGGATTGGCGAGAAGGGGGACAAGATGGGAAGGTGCCAGGACAGGGAGGACAAACCGAGGCAGGCCCTGAGGGGAGCAGGCGTGGGCCTGAGGCTGGAGGGAAGGAGGGGTGACCCACAGCACTTGGACTGGGGGCGGGAGGGGGGGTTCTAACTCTCCGCCAATCGTCTGGGGCTGGCCTGCAGCCCCGCCAGCTCAGCGATGTTCAGTATTAACCACAGGTGAGTGGCTTCGGCACAGGCTGTCCCTGGAGGTGCCCCCCACCCCTCATTTGGGGCTTTCATCCCAGGGGAGGAGCCTGCTTGCTCCCCACCCGCCTGGAACCCAGGGGCGGCCTGGTCCACCTCGATCAGTGGTAGGAGGGGCACGGGGGGGCACACCCCAGGCTGCAGGGGCGAGGTGAGGAGAAGCCACTGTGTTCCACAGCTGCTCCCGCTGGGCCAGGCAGGGGTCTGTCCTCACGGCCCCCTGCCCTGGCCCGGCCGCAGCCTGCCCGTCCCCGCTTCTCGGCTTGTTGTGTGAAACAATATTTGCTGTTGCTCAATCCAGAGAAACGCGTCAGGAGCTCCATCCTGTGTTCTCGGTGGAGCTCGGGGCACAGAGGAAGGGGGCCCTGGCGCCGTGGGAGCCCGGCCTCGTGTCCTTCATGCGGCAGGACCCCGGCCCCCAGAGCCCGAGGACCCGGGTTCCAGGGGTCCCACCCACGTGACCGGGGACCATCTCCCGTCTGAAGACCCTTCGTCACATCTGCAAAGTCCAGGGGTGGAGGTCAGGACACGGACCCCTTGGGGGTGCTGTTCCGCCCACCCCGACCTGAGCCGTGCAGCTCCAGGGGTCCAGGCCGTCCCGAGAGAGGAATCCAGACAGAAAACACCCCGGGGTCACCCTGAGGCTCCTCCAAGGGCCACGGTTTGCGATGAGGCAGCCCCAGCCCGGCCCCCCCAGCCCGGC
>NW_005370704.1:310902-311223 GCF_000412655.1 Myotis brandtii
ATGGTGTCTTGGGGGGGGGGCAGAGGGGCAAGGGGGCGGGAAAACTGAAGCCTCGAGCCCACGCCACAGACCAGGGGCCGGCGAGGGGCACGCACCATGATGGAGCCCTTTACCACCCCCTCTGCCTCATCGGAGCCGCCTTTGGGGGTGGCCTTCGCCTCCCCGGAGAAGGTCTCACAGCCTGGCTGGGTCTGCAGCCCCCGAACTGTGACCCCGAGTTTGTCCCCAGGACCCTGTGCCCATGCTCGGGCGTCCAGGCACACGGGAGGTGGGCGCTGCCCAGAGGGGCCGGGGCCTCCAGAGCTGTTCCTGGCTCCCGGG
>NW_005370704.1:311376-312744 GCF_000412655.1 Myotis brandtii
CGGAGAGGGGGGCCCTGAGCAGCAGCACAGCCTCCTTCACCCACGCAGGCCGAGCCCTCCCTCCCGCACGGCCATGCGTGAGCGGCTGTGGTGACTCATGGCTGTGGCTTCATTTCCCTGGAGAACAGCAAGCCCTCAGCCCTGCCCGCCTGCTCACTCAGGGTCTGCGGGGCCGAGGTCGGGGGGCAGCCGCGCACACTCCCTGCAGAGCCTGCCCTGGGGTGTAGCGAGGGCTGCAGCTGGGGGGGGGGGGCATTCTGGGCAGAGATCTGAGGGGCGGGTGTGGAGGGGGCAGGGGCAGCCTGGCTGGAGGTGAGAGGGCGGACTCCGTCTCTGACCCCAGAGGCCCCCAGCCCAGGCCCTCAGGGCACAGCAAGCCCTGAGCTCCCCGAGTCCCGAGTGTGCCTGGGGCCTGTGGGGGGCAGGCAGGTTTCACGGACCCTCTGGCCACCCCAGACCCAGAGGCTGGTCCCCTCCCTCTCCCCAGGGACACATCCTCTCCCCACACGGAGGGGCCCTGACAGGCAGGGGAGGCCTGGCCCTCACTCTCCACTTTGAGAATCAGTGATGGGGAGGGGCCCAGACATCGAGGATGGCGGATGAGTGGGCTGAGGGCGAGGCCAGGAGGGGGCCTCCGTCAGCTGGCCCGCCCCTCCTCCCCCTGAGGTTGGGGCATCCGCTCAGAGCCCAACTAGAGCCTCCACGTGTGTCCTGACGAATGGGGCTCAGGTGACCTCAGGACCCCCGAACCCCATCCTGGCTTCCCACACTGCCCGCCCCCTGACACCCGGTGCACAGCCTGTGAACACGGTTCGAGAGAGGAGCCAGGCCAGACTGGCAGGCCGGCCACGGTGCCACCACGGTGCTCGGGCAAAGAAGGTTCGAGAACAGATACATGGGCGATGGGGCAGCGAGGGAAGGAGAGGCCCCACGGGCCCCACAGCCCCATTGAGGCCGGGCCGAGGCGGGGACACTGGTGGGTACGAGGTCTGTCTGGCTGGGGTGACGGGATCCTCTGGAATGAGGTAGTGGTGATGGAGCATCGTGGAGTAAGTGTCCCTCGAGATACAACTCACCTTTTACCTATTTTACCACAATAAGGAACCCCAAGCCACAGGGTCTGGGACATCGCGGAGGACGGAGCACCAGCCCCTCCCCAGGCCGGGCAGGTCCACGCCACCCACTCCTGAGCACGAGGGCTGTCCCTCCGATGCCACCAACCGTGGTCCCTGGCGTTGATCGAGGCTCCGGAGGCCCCTGCCGGACACCGGGCGACGTGGCTGCTGCTTTCATCATCGACCGCCCGCGGGGCAGGCACTGGGGCTGGGGCTGACTTAGGAAGGCGTGAGCTCACGCTCGCTCGGCTTA
>NW_005370704.1:312794-313208 GCF_000412655.1 Myotis brandtii
CATGCGGGGCGTCAAACCAAATCTCCCCTGGACCCCTGTTCCTGGGTACGTCTATTAATTACCACTATGTATTGATTTTAAAGGGAAAAGAGAGAGAAACACCGATCGGTTGCCTCTGGTACATTGTGCCCGGACTGGGGATCGAAACCCGCAACCTAGGCATGTGGCCTGACCAGGAATCGAACCCGAGACCCCCCAGTGCACGGGGACGCTCCAGCCACCCGAGCCCCGGCCTATTTGTGACGGCAGCTCGGCCCCACAAGACAAAACCTGGCTGGACCCCGATTCCTCGATTCTCTGGGAAGACACTGGCCAGGCTCCTCCTGACCTACTTGGGCGTGTGGCTGCCGCTCACGTGAGGGCCGCCCGGGCTGCCAGGCGCTTGTCTCCGCAGCTGAGCCGCTCCTGGGCCAC
>NW_005370704.1:323181-323939 GCF_000412655.1 Myotis brandtii
GCCCAGGAGAGGACGGTGGCAGGTCCCCACGGGGGGTGGGGGGGCCACAGGCAGCCCCTCTGGACCTGGAGCCTGGGCATCTTTCTGCAAATGCATATATACACCTTCTTATTGATTTCAGAGGAAGGGAGAGGGAGAGGGAGAGAGAAACATCGATGATGAGAGTCATTGCTTGGCTGCCTCCTGCAGGCCCAGCGCCTCCCACACGCGGGGCAGGGAGGGTGGACCTGGGCTGGGGAAGCCTGGACTCGGATCCTGAAGGACTCGACTCCTGGGGGCGGGCGCCTGTGTCCTTCCCTCCGCCTGCCCCCGCGGCTGCTGGAGGGGCTGGCGGCTGCAGGCCTCTCTCCTGGCTGCTGCTGGGATGCGGGCTCAGGGGCCGGGGATGTGGGCTCAGGGCAGGCTCAGGCTCAGGTGCATCTGGCTTGTCCGGAAGCAGGAAGCGGATCTCCCTGAGCTGTGAGCGCCTGCGGGCCCTCCTGCCCCGGTTCGACGGCCGGCGCGAGGACATGGCCTCCGTCCTGGAGATGTCTGTCCAGTTCCTCCGGATGGCGGGCACTGTGCTGCCCAGCGGGGAGCAGCAGGCTGTGAGTGTGCGGGCGCTCCCTCCCACCTGCACGGCCAGGGCGGCTCTGAGTCCCGCACCTCTCCTGGGTGCACATCCCCCGGCACCACACCTCCTGTGGGAGCGGCACTGTGGCCCCACCCGTGGTGCCAGCATTGCCCTGAGGCCGTGGTGGCCCGGCCCCCCCCTTCCT
>NW_005370704.1:324615-325203 GCF_000412655.1 Myotis brandtii
CTCGCTGTGGCCCAGCAGTGCAGCCTTGCCAGGCCCTGGCCACTGTGCCCACCACACCTGCAGGGCTCCCTCAGCCAAAGCGCCTCCTCCAGGGCGGGGGTGAGGTTTGTCACCACCAACGCAGGGGCAGGTGCTCATACCACCCCTGGGTGCCCACCACGCCCCCAGCCTTCGCCAAGGCTGCCTGCTCAGCTCCTCAGGGTCCAGAGCACCCGCCTGCGCCCCAAAGACCTGACCTCTCCTCTCCCCTCCTCTCTTCTCCTCCCCTCCCTTCCCCTCCCCTCCTCTCCCCTCCCCTCCTCTCCAACCCGCAAGTTGTGGGGGTGGGAGTGAGCAGGAGGCCGAGGCCCTGGTCTGTGGAACTCCCTGGGACCCAGCGGCTCAGGTCGGATCAGAGCCTGGGAGGGGCGCCCATGGGGAGGGTGGACCCCTCTGGGCCAGGGTCACAGAGACCCCCACCTCAGTCACCTGAGCTGAGACCTGGCAGTGGGGGGCGGGGGGATGGGGCATTAGTAAGTGCCAGGGGGCCGCTCACGTCCAGGGCACAGACGGGCACGTGCAGGCCGGGCCGTTGGTGGGTGGGAAACC
>NW_005370704.1:325301-325581 GCF_000412655.1 Myotis brandtii
GAAGCACGTCCGTCAGCTGTGGCCGTCAGTGAGGGTGAGCCTGGTGGGGCCTCCCGGCCCTTCTCCCTGCCCCCCAGGGAGGCAGGACCAGCTGGGGGCGAGGGGTTCTCCACCCAGTCAAGCCCGTCCCCCTAAGGCCTGGGGCAGCAGGGGGACGAGGAGCCACCTCAGCCTCCGGCAGGTGCAGGGGTCTGCTGACACACTCAACTGCGGGCAGCTGTGCCCAGAGGCCGAGTGAGGGCCACTCACCTGGAGCCCGAGGGGCGGGCAGGTGCTTGGA
>NW_005370704.1:325819-326307 GCF_000412655.1 Myotis brandtii
CCAGGGCCTTCCCTGGCCCCCCGCCCCCCAGGCCAGCTGCACGCGGGTGCGGCACCCCCATCCCACGGCCGTCAGGACGGAGAGCTGCTCTCCCAGGTCACAGGTCCAACCCCAAGGAGCTGGCAGCGTTTGAAAAACAACATTTTCCTAATTGCATCAGCGTGCTTGCTTTTCCTCAGTTCAAGCTGGCGGCCGCGGGGAGCCTCGCAGTCATTGCTGGGGGCTGTGCTTGTTTGGTTTTGCTCCTTTTTCGCTGAAAGCCCCCTTTCTTGTGTGTGTGTTTTTTTAAATATATTTTTATTGATTTTAGAGAGGAAGGGAGAGGGAGAGGGAGGTAGAAACATGAATGAGAGAACCATGGATCAGCTGCTTCCTGCACAGCCCACACTGGGGATGGAGCCCGCAACCCGGGCCTGTGCCCTGACCGGGAATTGAACCCTGACCTCCTGGTTCATAGGTTGATGCTCAACCCCTGAGCTGAAAGCCCC
>NW_005370704.1:326341-332094 GCF_000412655.1 Myotis brandtii
GCCCCGCCCACGGCCCACCTGGAGCTGCTTTGGGTTCTCTCTCTGCCGCTAAGCCCAGATGGGCAGGGCTGATGGGAGACCTCAGAGGGTGGGGCCTCGGTTGGCTTCAGGGGGACACAGGGAAGGAGGGGATCTGGGAGCCCGGCCCCCACCCCCCGCATGGGGCCTGGGAAGTGACCAGGCCTCGCTGCCCCTCCGCCCTCGGCTGTGACTATGACACTGCACATCCGAATGAGCTCAGGGTGGGAGCAGACGCCCTGCAGACCTCCTGGCCCCCGCCTGTCCCTGCAGAGCGGAAAGCCCTGTGAGCCTGACCGTTTGTTGTGCTGGCCGAGGGCAGGGCCCCGGGTCTCCTGGCATGGTGCCCGGCATGGGGGGCCGTGAGCAGCTGCTCACCAGCCTCATCTCTGGGGTCTGGTCGAGCCTCTCTCTGAGCCCAAAGGCCTGTGTCACTGGGAGCATTTGGGCACCCTGGGGGGGGGGGGGGGGGCTGTCCCTGCAGAAGCTGAGATGGTCCAGGGGGCGTGAGAACAGGACCCCGGCACAGGGTCCCCGACACGGGGGTCACCTCGCAGTCTACGCCTTCATCTCCCTCCCACTCCCTCCTCCTGCGTGACTCAGGGGGTCCCAGAGGGAGTCTAGTCCTGGGTGGTGGCCGCACCACGGGACGGCCCAGTTGTACAGGGAATCGGTGCTTTGTTTCGGGAGGGCACCACCTCCCGGTCCTCCCTCGCCCACGGGGCCAGGTGTGGAGCCGAGATGAGGGACTCCTGCCCCGAGCCAGAGCCCAGCTACGTGGACAGAGCAGCCCCCCTCCAGGCAAGGCTGGGGAGCCCCTGCTCCTCTTGGGGACCCTCAGGGCCATGGGCACACGCCTGCCAGGCTCAGGGAGCAAGTGAGGTCCGGCCAACTGGAGCGAGGCTCAGGCCTGTCCCGTCGGCCATGCTGGGTGCCCTGGGAGGCCAGGTCACCTCTCTGAGCCCCGTCCCCTTGTGTAACGAAGGTCCTGACACTCCGATCCTCACAGGTGCTGGTGAACAAGCAATGAGCTGGTCAGTGCAGGGTGCTGGGTGCTGTGCCCGGCATGTGAGCGCTTAATCCACGTCAGTTTTAAAATGTATCTATATATATGAAAGGCTAAGTGACCGTCTGACCAGTAGCTATGACACGCACTGACCACCAGGGGGCAGACACTCCGCGCCAAGCTGTGGTGACTTGGCAGCGGCGGTTCTCGAGTGACGCACCCCGGAACCAGAGAGGAGGGAGTCCAATTCTGGGGTGCGTAACCCGAGAACCGCCCTCTCGCAATCCGGGACCCCTCAAGGGATGTTGGAGGGCCGGTTTCGGCCTGATCCCCACAGGCCAGGCCGAGGGACCCCACCTGCTGGAGGGACCCCACTCACTCCACAGATGCCCTTCGAGCCCCAGTGCCGCCCCAGGTGCAGCCGGCCGAGGAGGGACCATGGGAGGTTGGCTCCAGGGTGTGTCCAGCCCATCTCATCCAGTCCAGCTCCACCGGCCACCTTCGAATTAATTTCCTTTCAATGTGCACAAATCTGTGCACCAGGGGACTAGGATATAGAGGCCCAGTGCTAGGGTTTGTGCATGGGTAGGGTCCCTTGGCCTGGCCAGTGATCAGACCAATAGGGGCTGTGGGAGGTTGGCTGGCCAGGGGCAGAGGCCATGGGAGGTTCGGCCAGCCAGTGGGGAGGGACCGTGGGAGGTTGGCCGGCCGAGGGAGGTTGGCTGTGGGAGTGCACTGACCACCAGGGGGCAGCTCCTGGTGGTCAGTGCACATGATAGCGACTGGCCGCTCGGTCACTTAGGCTTTTATATCTATAGATATGTGTTTTTATTAATTTTAGAGGGAAGGGAGCAGGAGAGAAATAGGAACATTGATGAGAGAGAATCATTGATCAGCTGCCTCCTGCACGTCCCCTACTGGGGATGGAGCCCTCAACCCGGGCTTGTGCCCTGACTGGGAATCGAACCCGTTACCTATTGGCGCCTGGGACGACGGCTCAACCGCTGAGCCACAATGGCTGGGCCTGTGTCGGGTTGTTTTGTTTGTTCATCCTCACCTGTGGATATTTTTCCATTGACTTTCAGAGAGAGTGGGAGGGAGGGGGAGAGACAGAGAGAGAGAAACATCGATGTGAGGGAGACACATCAACCGGTTGCCTCCTGCACGAACCCTGATCAGGCCTAGCGGTTAAGCCTGCAACGGAGGTACGTGCCCTCGACTGGGAATCGAACCCACAACTCTTCAGCGCTCACGCCAACACACTAACCACCGAGCAGCACCGGCCAGGGCCCAGGGAGAGACTTTTACTTGGATGAACAAGAACCAAGAACAGGAACCTGCCAGGAACCTCAGCAGACACCACACCTCTGGAGAAACGGGGGCCCATTCCCACTCAAGTTGGGGGCCCAGGGCTGCCCACCAGGGGGGTGTCCGGCCAGGGCACTGACACAGGAGAGAGCGGCGAGCGAGCGCTGCATCAGCGAGAAACGGGCTCTAACTGTGCAGCCGGCACCATCATTCACCAGAAAACCCAAGAGAATCCACCGAGACACCATTAGAACTAATGAGAGCATCTGACAGTGTGGCCGAGCCGGAGCCTCGTTCACGGAGGGCCCAGCCCGCTCCAGGCAGCGTGGGAGCAGGAGCCCACGCCAACTCGGACATCCCGGGAGACCACCCGGCGCTCCCGGCGGGAACCCGGCACTGGCGGAGGCGAGCCCGTTCCAGGGGCTGCAGACCGTGTTCATCAGCGCCGTCAACACACGGCCGTCGCCCCAGAACCTGACAAACCATTTCCAAAATTCGTGTTGAAGAGTCAACATCGGCAAGAACAGTGCAGGTGGGTGTGAGCAAACCAGGAGGGGCTGGCCTCTGCCGTGGGGACGGACTTGTGGCCACAGCCGTGCAAACCTGGGGGAGGGGAAGGGGCAAGAAAGGGCGCAGGGAGGGGCACTGAGGACGTCAGAGGGGGCAGTGGGGGGACTCGTCAGCAACATGTCCTGCGGGCTGATACACAGGGGCTCACAGGTCCCAGTGGTGGGGACAGCACCCCGTTTGCTGATGGGGAAATGGAGGCACAGGGAGGGGAGTGACCGGCCTGGCCTCCGCCGGCAGCACCTGGACCAGGTGGCCTTCTGTGAGCTAAAATAAGACCCACCACAGCCCCAGAGTGGGGGACAGCCCAGTGGAGAGACAGGAACAGCGATGGACGGGAGGGCGCGTCTGCAGGGGCGGTCAGGGCCCCCCACAACACCGCCGGTCTGGCGGGAAAGACAGTGGCAGCAAAAGATGGGCGAGGGCAGCTTTGGGGAGAATGGAAACATAAGCCACCATTTACGTGACAGGCTCCCACCTCCCTGGCCAGCACGGAGCAGAGCCAAGGGTGGCCCCCACCATGCAGCACGCCTGCCCTGAGAGCCGCGTACCCACTCGCGCAACAGCGGCTTCGGGCCCACAGTCTCCGCCGGGACCCTGTCTCTGTGCAGGAGGCAGGGCCCACCAGCCGTGGTAAGGCCGCACCCCGCCCAGACGGCCGTTCACCCCGGACAGTGCCGCCATGAACCAGCAGGTCCCTGGGGCTGTGGGCGCGTCCATAAACGCAGGACAACCCCAAACACAGCTCTGCCCGGAAGGAACGCCAGCCAGCGGGGCTTCTCTGGGCCACCGGCTCGCGGACAAGGCACAGACAGTCCCCTCGGCTCCGGGACCTCAGTTCGGAGGGCAGTGGGGGGTTAAAGGGCACGTCTCAGTCACGGTGCCACACGGAGACCGACGGTGTGTGACTTGTGTTACGGGATGTCCCTGGCGGGCCTAGGGAGGAGGGCCTGCTCCTCAGCCTGACAGGTGGCGTCCTGAGAAAGTGTCCCCCAAACTCCTTCCAGGGGCCCAGGTTGTGTGTAACGTTCAGACTGACTGTCCAGGACCCGGCGTGTGACTGAGGGACACCCCCTTTGGCTGCGGGACCAGTCCCTCTCCCAAGATGCATTCTCGAATCGTTCACTCTCGGGTCAAATTTCCCAAGGAGTCTGGAGAGCCATGACTGACAGAGGAACGGGGGTGAGAGGGTGTGCACGTGTGTGCATGTGCCCATGTGCATGTGTGCACATGAGTGTGCGTGCACATACATGGGGTGTGCACGTGTGTGCATGTGCCCATGTGTATGTGTGCACATGAGTGTGCGTGCACATAGATGGGGTGTGCACGTGTGTGCGTGTGCAGTGGGCATTGTGGGCCGTGCACACGTGTGTGCATGTGCACAGCTCACCCGTCCTGCCCAGCGTCCAGAAGAGTCCCGAGGACACGGCCGGGCACTGCGGTGGGGGCGGTCTCCTGCTGGGCCCGGCGCCCCGGCAAGCGGGAAGCTGCCGACAGCCCCTCTCCCACGGCACAGAGCGAGGCGCCTCCTCTCCACGTAATTCCAGAGCCTCAGCGGGCGAGGTGTCTCCGGGAAGGGCGTTGGCACTCACACCACCTCAGAGAGGCAACAGGTCCCAGGGGGAAGCTCAGACGCATCGCCGAGCGGATTCAAACTGCACTCATGAAAACTGATGCTTCCAGCAGCTTCCGCGGGCGCTGAGCTGGCCCAGAGAACGGGGGAAGGGCAGCAGCGGTGTAAAAAAAGGACCACTCAGTGTGCGCTGGCGGGGTCAGGTCCAGGTCACGGGGCCAGCGCTCACCCCTGGGTGCCTGGGACCCTCGTCCCGTCCGTCCTGAGGCTGAAGCTGCCTGAGTGCCCACCCCCTGGCCAGACACACGGTAGCTGCTCAGAGGTGCCTAGTGACCGAACACAGGCCTAAGCCGAGCTGCTGGGCACGCTGACCCCGAGCCGGGGCCAGTGTCCGGGGGGCCCTGGGGAGCCTGCCAGGCAGAGGTGGGGACACTGTTCCCTCGGCCGCAGCAGCGTGCCGGGCTGCACCTGGAGAAGGAGAGCTGTCCCCTGGCAGGGGGGCCTGTCCCTGAGCAGGAGGGGTGACCCACAGGGACAGCCTGCTCTCCCAGCATGCACTCCTCCCCAGGCTGTCCCCCCTGCACCCCCGCCGGTGCCAGGCAGTGCTGTCCTGAAGAAGGACCACTCGACCCTTGGCACGTGGCTGGAAACGCTCCCTCCGGGCCTGGTCCCCACAGAAACCTCTCCGCCTGCCCGTCACACACGGAACTCGAGTCCCGCAGGACGAGCGGTCACGTCGGCCCCGGCCTCACACCCAGGCTGCCCGCCTGTCAGGCACCCTTGCCACCACCTCTGGCCTCAGAACAGCCCAGCCAAGCGGGACCCAGGGACAGGGCTCCACCCAGCTGGGGTCCGGGGCACAGGGCAGGGGCAGGCTGTGGTCACCTGGAGGCTGGCTCCTGGCACAGGGCAGGGGAGAGAGGCAGCGCCCGCCTGGGCTGTCCCCCCTCCTCCTGGCCCCTCCCGAGCGCTGTACCCTCTGGGCCCGTCACTTGGAGGTGCAGGATCCGGGGACACCCCCCCGGACAGAGCACGGCTGGCCCCCAGGCCACTAGGAAGCCCCTGTCAGCTCACCCTCTCCCCGCGATGGGCAAATGGAGGGGGAGGGGGGGAAGAGAAGTCACCGGATGAAAATCAGCGGCTGGAGACCATGACCCCGCCCTCTCCCTGACCCCCACCCCAATCAGGGCTCCTCCTGGGAAAAGACGCCCTTGAAACCCCGCTTCTATGTGGGGTACCCTTGCCCCTGCCCCCTGGGCACAGCCCTGCCACCCCCACGCG
>NW_005370704.1:333343-334093 GCF_000412655.1 Myotis brandtii
GCCCAGGAGAGGACGGTGGCAGGTCCCCACGGGGGGTGGGGGGGCCACAGGCAGCCCCTCTGGACCTGGAGCCTGGGCATCTTTCTGCAAATGCATATATACACCTTCTTATTGATTTCAGAGGAAGGGAGAGGGAGAGGGAGAGAGAAACATCGATGATGAGAGTCATTGCTTGGCTGCCTCCTGCAGGCCCAGCGCCTCCCACACGCGGGGCAGGGAGGGTGGACCTGGGCTGGGGAAGCCTGGACTCGGATCCTGAAGGACTCGACTCCTGGGGGCGGGCGCCTGTGTCCTTCCCTCCGCCTGCCCCCGCGGCTGCTGGAGGGGCTGGCGGCTGCAGGCCTCTCTCCTGGCTGCTGCTGGGATGCGGGCTCAGGGGCCGGGGATGTGGGCTCAGGGCAGGCTCAGGCTCAGGTGCATCTGGCTTGTCCGGAAGCAGGAAGCGGATCTCCCTGAGCTGTGAGCGCCTGCGGGCCCTCCTGCCCCGGTTCGACGGCCGGCGCGAGGACATGGCCTCCGTCCTGGAGATGTCTGTCCAGTTCCTCCGGATGGCGGGCACTGTGCTGCCCAGCGGGGAGCAGCAGGCTGTGAGTGTGCGGGCGCTCCCTCCCACCTGCACGGCCAGGGCGGCTCTGAGTCCCGCACCTCTCCTGGGTGCACATCCCCCGGCACCACACCTCCTGTGGGAGCGGCACTGTGGCCCCACCCGTGGTGCCAGCATTGCCCTGAGGCCGTGGTGGCCCGGCCCCC
>NW_005370704.1:334334-337311 GCF_000412655.1 Myotis brandtii
CGTGGTGGCACGGCCCCCACCTTCCTGGCCCCGGGCTGAGGACCAGGGTCTGTGCTCAGGGTGGACCCGGGCCGGGCAGCCCACTCTCCCTGCGGGTCCCCCGTGCCCACGTCCGTGGTGATTTTCGCGTTTATTTCCGTGCCAGGTTCTCGGCCCCTCCCAGGAGGACTGGCACAAGTGGCAGCTGGCCCTGGGGAGCCAGACCCCCGCAGATGCATCGGACCCCGGGACGGGAGCACCAGGCACCATGTGAGGGCCCCTCCCCTGCCCGGCTGGGGCCCCCGGGCAGTGGGTGCAGGCTGTCCAGAGACCCCTGTCTTTGCACCGTCCAGGCCACAGGACCCCCCGAGCGGTGTGACCACCGGTGTGGACCAGGGCAAGGCCCCCACGGGGCTGGCCGAGGCGCTGGACAGGCCAGCAGTCCTCCCTGGTGAGTGTGACGCACAAGCACGGTCCCAGGTCCCCCAGAAAGTGCGGGGACATGGACTTGCTGCACCCGCTCACCCCTCCTCACCCCTGTGTCCGGCTCCCCGAGAGCAGCCCCCGCTCTGCCAGCTCCTTGGCTTCTCTGTTCTGTAGGAGTGAGTCATGGACCCCAGGCTGTTCCCTCCCCCACATGGGGCCTTCGTTTCCTGTCCCCCCCCAAGCCCACAGGGTGCCCTGAGGCCTGCGTCCCCCTCATGTTGGACCCTGCCCAGCTGTCTGTCACTCTTTGCACCGTGGCCGCTGGTGGCAGCATTTAAGCTGCCCACATGCGTTTGCCGTGTGTCGTTGTGCCCAAGTGCCACGGAGGCGAGACCGCGCCTTCCCACTCCCTGAGTGTGCCCACCGAGGGGGGGTCTGCTGTGGGCAGACGGGGGCCACCAGGGAGCTGCAGGACCCGCACAGAGGACACAGGGTGGAGAGGCCGCTCAGGGAGCTGCTGTGAGGGTGGTGCCAGGTCAGGGGTTGCGGGCACGTGGAGGGGGGGCGGCAGCACGGGCGTCTCCAGGTCCGAGCCCCACAGGCTGGCCTGAGGCCAGGTGGGCACCGCCTCCAGGAAGCCTCCCTGGCCGCAGGCGTCAGGTGCCTCCCTCTGGGCGTTCACCTGGTTACCTGGTCACCTGCCTGCCTCTGCTCTGAGCCCCGTCCTGGGCAGGGCTGAGGTCTTCAGGGGAGGCCGCTCCCCGGGGGGGAAGGCTGGCCCAGCCCTCACTTCTCTCATAGGGACCTCCGGTCTGGCACCCTGGACCCCAGGCCCGAGTCCCTCCCAGGTCCTGAGGCCGCCCCCAGCCTGGCCTCCCTGCTCCTGGCAGCCGACCTCCCCGCTGGTGAGCGAAGAGGCTCAGAGCTGCCTGGGCCTGGCCGGGCCCCTGACAGAGGAGACTACCCAGGCTGCGATGCCCGGCACCAGGTGGGTCCCCTGCGGGCGTGTGCCTGCCTGTGTGTGCACATGTGTGTGCTGCCTATGTGTGCCCGCATACGTGTGCCTGCCTGTGTGTGCACATGTGTGTGCTGCCTATGTGTGCCCGCATACGTGTGCCTGCCTGTGTGTGCACATGTGTGTGCTGCCTATGTGTGCCCGCATACGTGTGCCTGCCTGTGTGTGCACATGTGTGTGCTGCCTATGTGTGCCCGCATACGTGTGCCTGCCTGTGTGTGCACATGTGTGTGCTGCCTATGTGTGCCCGCATACGTGTGCCTGCCTGTGTGTGCACATGTGTGTGCTGCCTATGTGTGCCCGCATACGTGTGCCTGCCTGTGTGTGCACATGTGTGTGCTGCCTATGTGTGCCCGCCTGTGTGTGCACATGTGTGCCCACATGAATGTGCTGCCTGTGTGTGCGCCCTCCAGGCCTGCCACGGGAAGGTGCTCCCCTCGCTCCCTCACTGTGTGGCTGCCTAGGCCAGGTCAGCCAGGCCGGGCCCTGTGGCTTCTGACGTGTGTTTTTGAAAACACTCTCCTCTGACTAAGGCACTCAGGGTGGGGTCTCCTTGCCACCCAGGTCCGTGCCCACATGTGGAGTGGAGGACGGGCCGTCCTTGCTGCTGAGCGCCAGTCCCGAGTGGTGTCTGGGTGAGTGGGGACGCGGGCGGCCTCCTACCCCCATCTGGGCCGGCTGTGGGCCTCGGCCCTCCTGACGCGGGGCTGGGACGGTGGGAGAGTGACCGGGCCCAGCCTGCAGGGTGACACCGGGTCCCTGTGCCTGAGCTCCTGGGTCTCCTGGGCTGGGGCAGTGGAAGGTGCCTGTGGGAGTGTCTGAGTGAGAGAGAGCACGTGTGTGTGAGCATGTGTGTATGCGTGTGTGAACGTGTTTATGAGTGTGAGCGTGTATGTGAGTGTGTCTCAGTGTGTGAGAGCGTGAGAGTGTGTGTGAGCATGAATCTGTGTGTGTGAGCATGAGTGTGTGTGTGTGTGAGCATGAGTGTGTGTGTGTGTGAGTGTGTCTGTGTGTGTCTGTGTGTGTCGTCTGTGAGTGTGTGTGTGAGTGTGAGTGTGTCTGTGAGTGTGTGTGTGAGTGCGGCTGGGCTGGGTGTGTGTCCCGTGCGTCGGCCTTGGTGCCCTCTGTCTAGACTGCGTCCCCACGAGGGCACGAGGGCTTGTGCTGAGCGGAGTGTCTGTGGGTTCAGTGTGTGTAGGAAACGCCACCTGGGCCTGGCCCCACGGGTCCTCCTGGGCCCTGAGCGGGGCCGGCAAGTGTGGGCCCGAAGTCAGCCCTGGCCCCTCGCGGTGCCATCTCATCGGTGGGCAAAGGGCTTCTGAGTGGGTGGGCAGGGATGGGCCTCTGCCCACTCCCCCGCCCGGCACCTGCACTGTCTCCTTCCAGGGCCCCCCGAGGGCAGAGACAGTAGTGCCCCCTCTGGGGCCCCGGCCTGGAGCCACCTGGAGATGTGGGCTGCCCCAGCCTGACCTTCCGGGACGAGGTGGACAGCATCTTCCCCGACTTCTTTGCCTACTAGGCGGCCGGGACGGGCCTCCGCAGCAGCAGGTGCTGCCT
>NW_005370704.1:337811-339303 GCF_000412655.1 Myotis brandtii
CTGTGGGGGGTGAGGGGCTGGGGGGCTCAGCCTGAAAGGGAAGGAGTTCCGGAGGAAGGACTCTGAGGTGTGATGACGTGACTTGGGCGGAGGGACCGCTTCCTGCAGAGGCAACCTGCCCGGCCTCTGTTCCGTGCCGTCTGGGCCTTGGGGAACCGGGAGGAACCCAGCCCCGGAACTCAGGGTGCGGGGCCCACAGACGGAGCCTTCTGTGTCCCCGCCCCTCCCCCGAGAGGTGGGTGTGACCTTTCCTCTTCCCACAGCCCTGGTCTGACCCCGTGTCCGGCCGGCTTAACTGTGGTTGAACTTCAACCTATGAACCCAGAGGTCTCGGTTCCATTCCGGGTCTGAGGGGTCCATGGGGGAGGCCCTGGGGGGCTGGGGTAGAGGCACCTGCCTCAGTATTTGGACCCCGGTGTGCACACTCAGTCCCAGCGGCTCCTGACTCGGGATCGGGGGATGGGCTGGGTTAGGTGGGGGTGGCCCAGTCCTGTGTCTGGCCAGCCTCACTCTGCTCTGAGCCCCCGATTTCCAGCCACCGTAGAGCCGGTCTCTGGCCCCAGCTGGCCGGGGGTCACCCACACAGAGGCACCGGCTCCAGGCTCCCGACCCCCGGGCAGTCCCTGCTCCAGGACCAGAGGGGTCTCTCCCTGCAGAGGGCGACCTCGGCCATGCAGAGCAGCCCGCCCAGCCCTGCCTCCCCTCCGCCCCGAAGCCACGTGAAGGTTCCATTCATTCCCCAGTGAGTCACTGAGACAAAGGTGGGGCCGCTGGCTGACCTGGGAGGATGTGCAGGGAGAGAAAACGTCATCACAAGCCGGGCCCTGGAGCTGGAGGGCCCAGGCCCAGGCAGGTGCCGGGGTGGCTGCCGCCCCCTGGACCACCATCTACAGGCCCCCAGGCCCCCGCGGGATCCTGGAGACCCTGAGCACAGCCCTGGGCAGTGGGCAGCAGCCCCCCCGCAGGAGCCCCACAAGGAAGGGCCTGGCCCGCCCACTGCCTGTGTCCAGAGCATCCAGACCAAGAGCCCTCAGGGGCCGGCCTGGCTCTGTGGTCAGGCTGCCTGTCCTGGCTCCTCGATAGTCACGTCAGCTCCCACAGCCTGGTCTGACCCCGGCCCGGCCCATGGCTGTGGTTGATCTTCAACCTATGAACCCAGAGGTCTCGGTGCGATTCCGGTCGGGGCACGTGCCCGGGTTGTGGGCTGCATCCCCAGTGTGGGGCGTGCAGGAGGGACCCCGGAGGGGACCAGGGCAGACACTGGGCTCGCTGGGCCCTGCTCACCTGGGAGCAGGCTGCGTCCGTGGGGTCAGGTGTGGGGTGGGGTGCAGGGCTGTGACGTCCTCCTCATCATTGTTTCTCTCCCTCCCTCTCCATCTCCCTTCCTCTCTGAAATAAATATATTTTTTAAAAAGACCCAGTGTGTGCACGCGTGTGTATGTGCACGTGTGTGCGTGCCTATGTGCAGTCCCTGTGGGCTTATACACGTGTG
>NW_005370704.1:340679-341064 GCF_000412655.1 Myotis brandtii
ATGCCTCCTGCCCGCCTGCCCGCCCGCCCGCCTGCCCGCCTGGGCTTCCCACACGCTGGCTGGACAGGTGGCGTCTGGCCACCTTAGGGGTGATCCTGGGACCCAGCACAGACCTCAGGGCGGCTGGAAAATGCAGGGCCTTGAAGCCCCGCCCCTGCCAGGCCCCGGTGCCCTGTCCCCTCCTGCATCTTTTTATTTCAATGTTTTTTATGGATTTCAGAGAGGAAGGGAGAGAGAGAGAGAGAGAGAGAGAAGCATCAGTGAGAGAGAAACATTGATCAGCTGCCTCCTGCACGCCTCATACTGGGGATTTGTGCCCACAAGCTGGGCTTGTGCCCTAACCAGGAATCGAACCGTGACCTCCTGGTTCATAGGTCGACGCTCA
>NW_005370704.1:342197-342949 GCF_000412655.1 Myotis brandtii
CCCTGGCCCCGTCCTGGGGATTTCTGTCCCAAGGGGAGGGGGAGGAAAGAGGGAATCCTGGGTGGGGGCAGAGGGGCCAGGAGCCGGGGGCGGGGCCAGCGCCTGGAAGGGCCGTCGATGGGACAAGGGAGGTGGGAGGCGACTGTCCGGCTGGGATCTGAGGGAGGAACCACACACACACTTCCTTGTTTTTGTTTTTTTAATATATTGTTATTGATTTCAGAGAGGAAGGGGGAGAGAGAGAGATCAGTGGTGAGAGAGAATCATTGACGGACTGCCTCCAGCACGTTCTCACTGGGGACGGAGCCCACAACCCGGGCCTGTGCCCTGACCGGG
Source organism: Myotis brandtii (assembly GCF_000412655.1). NCBI lineage: Eukaryota > Metazoa > Chordata > Mammalia > Chiroptera > Vespertilionidae > Myotis > Myotis brandtii. The sequence continues at coordinate 342,534 of NW_005370704.1, forward strand.
AATCGAACCCGGACCTCCTGGCTCCTAGGTCGACGCTCAGCCTCTGAGCCACGCGGCCGGGGGGACACCCTTTATTCTGAGATGAGTGCAGGTTCACACGAGGCCTGAGGACTGACAGAGACCCCTGGTGCCCCCGCCCCGCCCCCGCCCGCCTCGTGGGTGTCTGCGGTGCCCCCGGGTGTGTCTGTGCTCAAACCCCAACCCCAGGCACAGGTTGTATTGGGGGGCCGGGCTGTATTGGGAAAAGGGTCTTGCAGGTGGGATTAAGGGACAGAACTCGAGGGGAGACCACCCCAGGTTGTCCAGCCCTATGTCCAGGGACAGGTGTCCTTAGAGGGACCAGAGGAGCGAGACAGAGAGAAGGCGTGTCCCCGGGGGCAGAGGCGAGGATGTGGCCGCCAGCCCGGCCGGGAGCC
>NW_005370704.1:343770-344050 GCF_000412655.1 Myotis brandtii
CACAGGGCTCGGGACAGAGCGGCTCTCAGACGGGCCTGGGGGTCCCCACGCCCCCAGCTCCCAGCCCGGGCGCCCTCCTACCTACCCCGGGTGCTCAGGCTGACGATGTTCTGGGGGCCCAGCCCCTGCTTCCTGCAGAGCCTCTCAAATCTGTGCAGGAAGCTGTGGGGCAGCTCCGGTATCCGACCTGCGGACGGACAGACAGATGGACAGGCGGCAGGCTGGGTCCCTCCCCGTCCCCTCGGGACCAGGTGGGGGAGGGTCTCCGGGGGCCTGGGCA
>NW_005370704.1:344509-344713 GCF_000412655.1 Myotis brandtii
CCTCGGGGGAGGGTCGCGGGAGGCGGCTCCGGGAGGCGTACCGTAGAGCGCCAGCACGCGGGTCTGGGTGCCGTTCCTGACGCTGTGCAGGTGGAAGGTGGCGTAGAGCATGTAGTCCGTCTCCCACAGCCGGACCCTGTTGTCCCCCGCGTCTGCGTGGAGGCAGGCTCAGGGCCAGGCAGCGCAGGGGCAGCCCTGGCTTAG
>NW_005370704.1:347987-348784 GCF_000412655.1 Myotis brandtii
GGCCTCGCCCCCCACCGCTCGCCTGGTGCAGCCGGCAACCAGCTCGCTCGGAATCTGCTGGACAGGGTGTCCGGCTGGGTCAGAAGCCACAGAGGGAAGAGGGGACCGACAGATGCCCTGCCCCCCTACCCCCCTGCAGAGGCCACACTGCCTCTCCAGGAAGCCGGATGGTCCCCCCGGGCTCCCCCGGCCCCCTCCGCCCTGCCTGGCCTGGGGGTGCCCATCGGAGAGCATTTTGGGGCCCCGTGCAGCCTCATGTGCAGGACGCTGTGTGGGGTGCCCTGGCCTCGGGGACATCACTGTGACTTCAGGGTGAAACTCCACCGAGTCCTGGACGGGATAACTCCCGAGGGGGAGGGGCTCGGGGTTGAGGCGTGAGGGCCGAAGGAGACAGACCTGAGGTCAGACGGAGGTGGCCTGGCCTCCACCCTGTCCCCGTCCCGGCCGGGGTCCCAGCGCTGTGCTGGGGAGTCCCCGTCCCCCCGCACGGTGTTCAGGCGCAAGGGGGGCTGGTGGTCGGGGAGGGGAGGCTGCAGGACACGGACCAGGACACCGGACACCAAACCCCGTTTAAGCACCGAGCAGAGGTCCTGTCGATCGGGCGATTCCTTGTTCATTGAGCACCGACCGGGCTCCAGGCAGCCCACGCCCGGCGTCTCCCAGAACCTCAGGCCTCAGAGCGATGCCCTCAGCGCTGTCCACCCAGCTTCCCGGGGGCCGCGAGCATGGACACGGCTGAGCAGCAGGGAGGCCGCCAGGGAGGGAGACACGGACACACACAGGGCGGACACCACGTG
>NW_005370704.1:348964-349333 GCF_000412655.1 Myotis brandtii
CCCACAACGGCGAGGAAAGACGTCCTGTGCTCCCAGCCCGTGGCCTGCTCTCTGGTCACGGCGACCGCGGGCCACGAGCACACCGCGTGCGCAGGTCACTCTCCAGAAGAAACGGAATTTATTTTCAAAGGGGGCGCAAGACCGCGGGTGCGCTAGGGCCTCACGTCCGGGCGGCGTCTCAGTGGGGACGACCGAGATCACCTGCCTTCACGCGTCTGACGGTCTCAGCACGAGGGGCGGCGCAGGAGGAGGAGGAGGAGGCGTGGGAACTCCCCGAAGAGCCGGCGCCGCTCCGTGGTTGACATCAACCTGTGAGCCAGGAGGTCAGGGTTCGATTCCGGTCAAGGGCACATGCCCAGGGCGGGCTCC
>NW_005370704.1:350110-350668 GCF_000412655.1 Myotis brandtii
GGTTGTTCCCCCATTCAGTCGATTTGCATATTAGCCTTTTATTACATAAAGGCTATTGATTGGTTGATTTCAGAGAGGAAGGGAGAGGGAGAGATAGAAACACCAATGATGAGAGAGAATCATGGATCAGCTGCCTCTTGCACGCCCCCCACTGGGATCGAGCCCACCACCCGGGCCTGTGCATCAATCCGTGACCCCTTGGTTCATGGGTCGACGCTAAACCCCTGAGCCACGCCGGCCGGGCCCTGCAGTTGTTCTATGCAGTGAGCTGGGCGTTGTGAGGAGCAGGGGTGTCTCGGGCGCTCAGTCCCCAGAGGAGGCTGCAGGCTGAGCGTCTGGGTGGCCCTGGTCGGGGCGGACGGTGTAACTCCCGCCCTCTCCCCGCTCCTCCCCCAGATGAGAAGGGGCTCCAAGAGGAAACTCCTGCTGCTGGTCTCTCTGGCCCTCTCGCTCCTGTGGGCAGGGCGCCACCTCAGGTAAACGCGGCACGAGAGGCGGCAACGGGAGACAGTGGGGCGGGCTGCCCGCTGGCGTCTAGCAGCTGGGAGGGCGCCGAGG
>NW_005370704.1:351668-352002 GCF_000412655.1 Myotis brandtii
AGAGCCCGGCCTCGGAGAGGAGCCGGGAGTGGACAGCACGTGGGCCCTGACCCGGATCCAGCCGTGACCCCTGGTTCAGAGGTGGACGCTCAGCCCCTGGGCCCCGCCGGCCGGCCGGGCTGGACACTTCTGATAACGTGGGGACGGACGCCCCTCAGACCCAGTTCTCATCTTTACAAAATGCCCCAGGTGATGGAGGGAGGTGCCTACGGAGCGTGACGGCTACATAATTAACTGAAAGGCACAATAACACCCCACCTCCACATAGACCAGTGGTTCTCAACCTTGGCTGCACATTGGCATCACCTGGGAATCTTTTTAAAATCCTGATTTC
>NW_005370704.1:352815-353757 GCF_000412655.1 Myotis brandtii
GCCCCAGCAGCCGCCAGGCCAGGGGCTGGGCAAGCGTTTGCCGGCCGCGTGGTTACAGCTAACGCCGTCTCCCTCTGCCCCAGGAACCGGGGGGCGGAGCTCCGGCTCTCGGACTGGTTCGACCCCAGGTAGGAACGGGGCGACTCCATGTGGGGAGGGGGCCGCTTCCCTGTCTGAGGGTTCTGGGTGGACGCCCGGTCACCTGCAAACAGGGGCCGTACCGTGTTTTCCTTTCCGATCGATGCCGTTGTTCCTTTTCTTCTTTAAATACTTTCAATGATCTCAGGGAGGAAGGGAGAGGGAGGGAGAGAGAGAAACATCAACGATGAGAGAGAATCACGGACCGGCTGCCTCCTGCGCGCCCCACACTGGGGATCGAGCCTGCAACCCGGGCCTGTGCCCCAACCGGGAATCGAACCGTGACCTCCTGGTTCATAGGTCACCGCTCAGCACTGAGCCACGCGGCCGGCTGATTTCCTTTCTTGCCTTATTGCCGTGGCTGGCGCACTTCTGCGGAGGGCGGGCTGGTGAGCGGCACCCCTGCCTGCCCGGCTCGGGGGGAAGCCGGCGGCCTCACCGCTGAGCGTGAGGACAGCTGCGGATGTGGCAGATGTTCTCTAGCAGGTGGAGGTCACCCCTGCGTCGCCGTGTTTCTGGGAGCTTTTCGTTTATCACGAGTGGGTGGGCTCGGTGCGATGCTTGGCTCTGTGTCACCGACAGAGCCCGGGACGGGAGCCGGCGCCGGCTCTCACCTGTGGGCCAGCTCCGAGCCCGCACCCTCGGGGCCCTGTTAGTGAGAGCAAGTCCAACGGCTCTGTCCGGAGCGGTCACCCCGTGTCTGCTGATTGCAGAGGCGGACCGTCACCCCGTGTCTGCTGGTTGCAGGGCAGATGGTCACCCCGTGTCTGCTGGTTGCAGAGGCGGACGGTCACCCCGTGTCTG
>NW_005370704.1:353855-354241 GCF_000412655.1 Myotis brandtii
CTAGAAAGGCGCCCCCCGCCCCGGCCGGGGTGGCCCAGTGGCTAGGGCGCCGGCCTGCGGACTAAAGGGTACTGGGTTCGATTCCGGTCGAGGCCATGCACCTCGGCTGCAGGCTCGATCCCCGGCCCCAGTTGGAGCGTGTGCGGGAGGCACAATCCATGTGTCTCTCTCAGATCAAGGTCTCTCTCTCTCTCTCTCCCCCCCCTCCCTTCCACTCTCTCTAAAATCAGTGGAAAGTATCCTCGGTGAGGATTTAAAAAGCACCCAGACCCTGTAGGAAAAGGGGGTTTGGGGGCAGGAGGCGGGGCCCGTGGCCCCAGCGCTGCTTCAGGGGGTGGCCCGGGAACGTCCTGCTCCCACGAGGCAGCCAGAGCCCAGGGGAGGCT
>NW_005370704.1:354551-355455 GCF_000412655.1 Myotis brandtii
GCCCGCCCACTTCAGCTGCCGCTCGTCTCCCCACAGGAAGCGGCCCGACGTCGTGACCACCACCGACTGGCTGGCCCCCATCATCTGGGAGGGCATCTTCGACAGGCAGGTGCTGGGGCGGCACTACCGGAGGCAGAACCTCACCGTGGGCCTGGTGGTCTTCGCCGCCGGCAGGTAGGGCCGCGCCTCTGCCCTTCACCCTGTTCCAGAGATCGACGGGCACCGGGCCCTTCGGCCTCTAGAGCTGCTGGTTGGCCCGTGACTGGGCCCTGGCCATCGCCCCGTCCGGCTGGGTCATGGCCTTTACTGTTGTTAATCTTCACCCAGTTTTTCCCGTTGATCTTTATTTTATTTATTTTTAGAAAAAATATTTATATTGATTTCAGAGAGGAAGGGAGAGGGAGAGAGAGAAACATCAGTGATGAGAGTGAATCATGGATCGGCTGCCTCCTGCACGCCCCCCATTGGGGATCAAACCCGCAACCCGGGCCTGTGCCCCGACCGGGAATCGAACCCTGACCTCCTGGTTCACAGGTCAACGCTCAACCACTGAGCCACACCGGCCGGGCTCCATTGATTTTTAGAGAGAATGGAAGGGAGGGAGAGAGTGGGGAGAGAGAGACAGAAACATTGATGTGAGAGACACATCGATTGGTTGTCTCCTGCATGTTCTCCAACTGATGCCAGGGATCAAACCTGCAACCCAGGTACATGCCCTTGAACAGAAATCGAACCCGAGACCCTTTGGTCTGGGGCCAGCGTGCTAACCACTGAGCACACAGGTCAGGGCTGGGTCGTGAACTTGGAACTGAGACCCATTCAGCACTAGTTCTCTCTCCAGCTGTTGTCCCCAAAGTCTGAAGGCTTTTCTCGCCCGGCCCATGGCTCTCAGATGATGTCCCCG
>NW_005370704.1:356377-357633 GCF_000412655.1 Myotis brandtii
AGAGCCGCGCACCCCGCCGGCAGGAGCCTTCCTCCGTGCGATGATCGGCCACCCCGTTGGGCCGCAGCCGGATAAAGACTAAGAGGCCGATTTAATGTTTCACGCACAGTAATGTTCTGTATACAGTAGGTAGCCTGCAGATAATTTCGGAGGCAGAAAATAAACATTTTTTCATGGAGAAAGACTCCGTTATGTCGACACAAAGGGGGAAAGGTGAGGTGTGAAGGGGAATGACACTCGCGAGGCCACTCCGGGGGCACCCGGCGTGGTTCGCGGTTTGGGGCCATTTTACCGCTAACCCTCGGTCACTCCGTCACTCCGTGTGACCGGACAGGCGGACTTTCTGCCAACATTTCCTTCCTTTATTGATCTCGGGTTCATTTTTTAAAGCTACTGGCATTTTATCTATGTTTTGTTGTGAATCCTCACCCAAGGATTTTTTTTCCATTGGGTTTTAGTGAGAGTGGAAGGGAGGGAGGAGGGGGGGAGAGAAACATTGATGTGAGAGAGACACGGTGATGGGTTGCCTTCTGCATGCGCCCCAACAGGGGCCAGGGATGCAGCCTGCGACGGAGGACGTGCCCTTGACCAGAAACGCACCCGGGACCCTTCAGTCCGAGGGCCGACCCCTCTGGGGAGGGGGCAGCTGCGGAGGCCACGGCGGGTGGAGAATCGCTCAGAGCAGAACTGTGTCCGCAAGCAGCCCTGGGTTCCCCGGGGTGGGGGGCCGTGAGGGGGGACGGGGAGCTTCCTGGCATTTCTCTTCAAGTTCAAAAATGCCCGAAGCGACAAGGAAGACGCGGCAGCCGGGGCGGCTCAGGACAGTGAGGGGCACAGAGCCCGACGAGGGCGGGAGGGTCAGAATCTCCACAAGCTGTTCTTGACCCCCTTGGTGACATGAAACACAGTTTAACACGTGTACGGCCTGAATGTGCCCCCCAAACGCCTACGCGGCAGCCCTGAGCCCCAGGACCTCAGGATGTGGCTGCACTTGGAGATGGGGTATTACACTTTAAAGAAAGTTCAGCCCTGGCAGGTTTGGCTCAGTGGACAGAGCAGCAGCCTGCGGACTGAAGGGTCCCGGGTTCGATTCCCAGTCGGCACATGCCCAGGTTGCAGGCTCCATCCCCAGTAGGGGGCGTGCAAGAGGCAATACTTTTATTGATTTTAGAGAGGAAGGGAGAGAGAGAGAAACATCAATGATGAGAGAGAATCATGGATCGGCTGCCTCCTGCACACCCCCTACTGGGGATGGA
>NW_005370704.1:361152-363549 GCF_000412655.1 Myotis brandtii
ACGGGTCCACCCGGCCACGGTTCCGCTGGCCCACGGTTCCACCAGCCCACGGTTCCACCCGGCCCACAGTTCTGCTCTGCACATGCCTAACTGCCCACAAGATCAGATGGCACGACTCCTCTCTAAAACACGTCCAAACCTTGACTCCTCCGTGTGGCGCTTCGATAGGGTTTGCAGTTTGGGGAAAACTTGGGGTTGGGATACAGATCAGGTGGCTTCAAGGTGCAGGCTAACCCCGGGGCTATTAACGTTCCACCTGGAGACGAGGCAGGAGGTCACGGGTCTGTGTATTCGGTCATCTTCCCGGGGCCCAGAGTCAGGACTGGGCACTGTCTCCGTGCGAGTCCGCGGCTCCCGGCCGCTCGTGCGCCTGTGCCCTGTGATCAATGTGTCCGTTTCTGTTCCGCGTGGGTTTCTGGTTCCGAGGAGGCCGTGGGCCGCTCACAGCTGCTGCTCAGGCAGAACCTGCACAGGTGGCCGCCCTGCTGGCCTGCGGGAGGCCTGCCAATGAGGGCGTCGCTGGGCAGGAGCTGGTCAGACCCGTCTCCCGGCATTTCCAGACGTGAGGATGGAGGCTCTCACCCGACCCAGTTTCCTGAGAGACGGCCTGGCCGGGGGGTGAGCCCTGGCTCGTCCAGGCAGAGGTGGGCACCCGCCTCCAGGCCACGCCCTCCTGGGCCCCTGACGCTCAGAGAGGGCGTGACCGGGCTCAGCTCACCTGCGGGCAGGTGCCAGGGCTCTTTACCTGGCTCTTCAGGGCAGCAGGTCACTCACGGCCCCTCTGACCGGGCGGGGACGGTCCCAGAGCAGACCCAGGAGGCAGCAGGTCAGAGGGGTGCCAGCCAGGCCCCGAACAGGGTCACCTTCCCAGCGAAGGTCCCCATGGCTCTGTCCGCTGGACTGTATTGCGGAGTCCAGGCCACCAGCCCCTCCTCACCACCCAGAGTGACCTCAAGCCCGGGCCAGGCTGCCAGGGGCTGTGGGCCCCTCAGCCATTGGTTGGCAGGACCTGGTGACCCAAAGCCAAAGAGAAGCCAGGAAAGGGACAAAGAGGGTGAGGCGGGCACAGGCTGGAAGGGGTTCAGACAGCAGAGGGTGGAAAGGCAGCAGGCAACTGGGGAAGGAGGCAGGACACTCAGGGGAGGGGGCGGATGTAAGCTTCAGGAGGAGGACACTGGGCTGCAGAGGGAAAGAACAGGTGGACATTAGAAGGGCTTCCTCCTCTGCAAATGCAGCTTTTGTAAAGCATATTCACCATTTCCACTTATGACCCAAAACATAACTCTAAGCTCTGAAACTAAACCATAAGCCTAAACCTAACCATACCCTAGACCTAAAACGAGCCCTAGCCGGAACCCTAACCCTAGCCCTAACCCTAACCCTAACCCTAGCCCTAACCCTAGCCCTAGCCCTGTGCAGTGTCCTGGGTGCAGTCGGGGTAACACTTACCCTCTAGGTTGAAGACGGGGACCTCCTGCAGCTGGAACTCCTTCACGTACCCCAGGTACCTCCGCAGCCACTGGGGGTCCCCGGGCAAGCGTCTGGCTGCAATCAGAGGGGCTGGTGGTAAGGGGCCGAGAACCCAGAACCTATGCTCAGATTTGGCCCCTCCCCCCGGCTCCTGGCCAGGCCTGAGCTGATGCCTGCCGGCCAGGTCGGCACCCTGGGCACGGCCCTCGTCCACACAGGCTGTGCTCCAGGGGCAGAGGGGGCTCCCCACTCCTGGGAGCCAGGATCTACCCCCTGAGGCGAGGCCAGCCAGAGGGTCCCCACTGCACTCAGGGCGCTCCCTGTGACCTGGTGCCCACCCCCACCCCGCTGACCCCTCCCGGCCTGCGGGACCCTGGTGATGTGGCCCCCACCCTGGGCTCCCTGGGCCATCTCAGACGCCGGGCCACTCCCTCACCTCCGTCTAGTGTCCCCCCCACACCCCCAGGAGGCTTCTCCCATCTGTCCACGGAGACTCCAGCTCCAGGACACGCCCCACAGGCAGCACAGCACGGAGGCGATGAGATGCGGTGGGTGTGTGAGTGTGAGGTGGACCGATGGGCCTGGGGTGAGGGTGTGTGCTGAGCGGCCCAGGCTGGCGCCCGCACCCCAGAGCAACAGGCACCAAACACAGGTCTTGGGCAGATGTGGGGGGGGCATCCAGCATTGGGGGAGACACCACCTACCCAGCAGCGCCCACAGGCTGGTGACCTCGCCCCCATTCCCGCCGTCCCCGCCCTCCTCAACGCGGACGTAGAGAATGAGGCTGCTGTAGTCGGTGCTGACGAAGCGGACGTGCATGCGGGCTCCTCCCTCAACTGCGGGGACAGACCCAGCCGGTGACAGGGGCCTGTCTCCATCCCCGCGCCCGGCCCTGCCCGTGGGCCGCCGTGGACATGGGCAGGAGCT
>NW_005370704.1:381562-383651 GCF_000412655.1 Myotis brandtii
ACCAGCCCACGGGTCCACCCGGCCACGGTTCCGCTGGCCCACGGTTCCACCAGCCCACGGTTCCACCCGGCCCACAGTTCTGCTCTGCACATGCCTAACTGCCCACAAGATCAGATGGCACGACTCCTCTCTAAAACACGTCCAAACCTTGACTCCTCCGTGTGGCGCTTCGATAGGGTTTGCAGTTTGGGGAAAACTTGGGGTTGGGATACAGATCGGGTGGCTTCAAGGTGCAGGCTAACCCCGGGGCTATTAACGTTCCACCTGGAGACGAGGCAGGAGGTCACGGGTCTGTGTATTCGGTCATCTTCCCGGGGCCCAGAGTCAGGACTGGGCACTGTCTCCGTGCGAGTCCGCAGCTTCCGGCCGCTCGTGCGCCTGTGCCGTGTGATCAATGCGTCCGTTTCTGTTCCGCGTGGGTTTCTGGTTCCGAGGAGGCCGTGGGCCGCTCACAGCTGCTGCTCATGCGGAACCCGCACAGGTGGCCGCCCTGCTGGCCTGCGGGAGGCCTGCCAATGAGGGCGTCGCTGGGCAGGAGCTGGTCAGACCCGTCTCCCGGCATTTCCAGACGTGAGGATGGAGGCTCTCACCCGACCCAGTTTCCTGAGAGACGGCCTGGCCGGGGGGTGAGCCCTGGCTCGTCCAGGCAGAGGTGGGCACCCGCCTCCAGGCCACGCCCTCCTGGGCCCCTGACGCTCAGAGAGGGCGTGACCGGGCTCAGCTCACCTGCGGGCAGGTGCCAGGGCTCTTTACCTGGCTCTTCAGGGCAGCAGGTCACTCACGGCCCCTCTGACCGGGCGGGGACGGTCCCAGAGCAGACCCAGGAGGCAGCAGGTCAGAGGGGTGCCAGCCAGGCCCCGAACAGGGTCACCTTCCCAGCGAAGGTCCCCATGGCTCTGTCCGCTGGACTGTATTGCGGAGTCCAGGCCACCAGCCCCTCCTCACCACCCAGAGTGACCTCAAGCCCGGGCCAGGCTGCCAGGGGCTGTGGGCCCCTCAGCCATTGGTTGGCAGGACCTGGTGACCCAAAGCCAAAGAGAAACCAGGAAAGGGACAAAGAGGGTGAGGCGGGCACAGGCTGGAAGGGGTTCAGACAGCAGAGGGTGGAAAGGCAGCAGGCAACTGGGGAAGGAGGCAGGACACTCAGGGGAGGGGGCGGATGTAAGCTTCAGGAGGAGGACACTGGGCTGCAGAGGGAAAGAACAGGTGGACATTAGAAGGGCTTCCTCCTCTGCAAATGCAGCTTTTGTAAAGCATATTCACCATTTCCACTTATGACCCAAAACATAACTCTAAGCTCTGAAACTAAACCATAAGCCTAAACCTAACCATACCCTAGACCTAAAACGAGCCCTAGCCGGAACCCTAACCCTAGCCCTAACCCTAACCCTAACCCTAGCCCTAACCCTAGCCCTAGCCCTGCGCAGTGTCCTGGGTGCAGTCGGGGTAACACTTACCCTCTAGGTTGAAGACGGGGACCTCCTGCAGCTGGAACTCCTTCACGTACCCCAGGTACCTCCGCAGCCACTGGGGGTCCCCGGGCAAGCGTCTGGCTGCAATCAGAGGGGCTGGTGGTAAGGGGCCGAGAACCCAGAACCTATGCTCAGATTTGGCCCCTCCCCCCGGCTCCTGGCCAGGCCTGAGCTGATGCCTGCCGGCCAGGTCGGCACCCTGGGCACGGCCCTCGTCCACACAGGCTGTGCTCCAGGGGCAGAGGGGGCTCCCCACTCCTGGGAGCCAGGATCTACCCCCTGAGGCGAGGCCAGCCAGAGGGTCCCCACTGCACTCAGGGCGCTCCCTGTGACCTGGTGCCCACCCCCACCCCGCTGACCCCTCCCGGCCTGCGGGACCCTGGTGATGTGGCCCCCACCCTGGGCTCCCTGGGCCATCTCAGACGCCGGGCCACTCCCTCACCTCCGTCTAGTGTCCCCCCCACACCCCCAGGAGGCTTCTCCCATCTGTCCACGGAGACGCCAGCTCCAGGACACGCCCCACAGGCAGCACAGCACGGAGGGGATGAGATGCGGTGGGTATGTGAGTGTGAGGTGGACCGATGGGCCTGGGGGCCAGGGCACCCATCCAAGGGGCA
>NW_005370704.1:384136-384698 GCF_000412655.1 Myotis brandtii
GCCATGGCTGCCTGTGCCTGTCCCTGTCCCTGTGCCTGTCCCTGTCCCCGCCCCCCGTGGTGCCGGCTCAGACTGCCCCCGCTGAGGCCCCGGGAGGCTCTTGGCCCCTCAGGCTCTATACGGCCACCAGCTGGGACAGGAGGGCAGGCCCACGGGGGCAGGAGGGGCTGGAGGCTGCAGTGAGGGCCGGGCTCCTGGCTGGGAAGGAGCCGGACCCCCCCCGGGACGGTCCTGTTTCCATCCGCAGAGGACGTGGCGGACGCGGCGCAGACACAGGGACCTGGTGCCAGGCCTCCTCCCTGCAAGGCCCGCCCGCTCCTGGGAGACGACCTTGGGCTCCCGGCTGCCCTTCGAGAGGCAGGATCTGATTGGCGGTAACTCGCATCGGCTTCGCCTGAGCAGTTGGGTGTCTGCGCTGCGTGACCGGCAGAGCTCATGCCCGTCCTGCAGCTGGGGTGTCGCCGGGTCCCAGTGCTAACCCCTGAGCTGCCTCGGCTGCCCAGGTCCCGGCAGCCGTAAGGAGCCTACTGTGCACTGACCCTGAATGTCGGGGCCTGTGATG
>NW_005370704.1:385567-385922 GCF_000412655.1 Myotis brandtii
AGGGTCAGCCGCGCCCGGCCACCTGTGGGTGCAGGTGCAGGTGGGGGAGGGTCCGCAGCCTCCAGTCCCGGGGGATGGATGGGGATTGGTGGGTGCCGTGGCCCCAGGTGGGAGCGGGGGTGTGGTCAGCCTCCCCTCTCAGGCCTCACTGCCCCCCTTCTCTCCCCTCTCCTTTAGCCCCTCCTGTACCCGGTCCACCCGCCGTCCCCCGCTGGGTCATGTGCCCTGGCCGAGTGCAGGGTGGGGGAGAGTCTCCTGGACCGGCCACCAAGGCCTGGTCCCAGGGCTGAGCCTGGGCCGGGTCAGCGTTACCTTCTGGACGTCAAAGCCGGGCTGCACGGGCACCTCCTCCAGG
>NW_005370704.1:405802-406599 GCF_000412655.1 Myotis brandtii
GAGACGACTGGTGTGGTCTCTCCCGCCCGCCCTTCCTCAGAGCTTCGGAGCCGAAGGGTCACCTGAGCCGGCTCAGGGCAGCGTCTCCAGCCCCAGCTCGGTGCCGATGCCGACATCTTGGGAGGCCCCCCAGCACCCCACCCTCAGAACCTGCAGGGGCCACGCTTACGTCCAGAACAAGACGAACTCCAGGTCCCCGTCCCGCGTCTCGATGGAACGGAGAGCCAGCCTCAGGGGGTCGTCGGGGGAGACCAGGCGTGCCCGGCTGGAGGCGTCACCTTCCGCCTGGGCCGGGGTGAAGACCATCTGGACGTGTATGGGCAGCAGCTTCATGGCCCGGCCGAACTGCTCCATGGCCACCTGGTCCACCTTCGGGGTCCTGGCTGTGGGGGGCGGGGGTCAGTCCCTGGACTGGGGGAGCCGGGACCCTGCCCAGGACGAGGTAGGCAGGACACCCCGACATCTGAGGTCAGCAGAGCTCAGCCCCGCTTCCCAGGGTCGAACAGGGCTCCGCCCACCTGTCCCCCTCGGCCCAGCCCCCTCCCAGGGCCGTGCCAGGGGTCAGGGTCCCAGGAGGACAAGGCCCCTCCGTCCCGGCCATGGGAGCGTCTTCCCAGCCCACACCTGCCGTGACGGGGAGCCCTGGGGGCCGAGGCATGTGCCCCGGGAATGTCCCCACGTCTGCTCTCGGACGTTACGGTTACAGACGTGTTCGCAGCTGACTTTGCACTTGGCCGAGTCACTGAAGCTCCGCCCCCAAGACTGCAGGATGCTGAGTCGCCGTCCACTCGCCGCCC
>NW_005370704.1:406949-407696 GCF_000412655.1 Myotis brandtii
CCCCCCGGCACAGGGGCCTGAGCGCCCGCCACCTGCCGGACCCGGGTTCGCTCATCACTCGTTCCGAGGGGGCCCACCCACCCCGTGTCCTGGTTAAGAAAAGGGGGTTGGCCTGGCAGGTTTGGCTCAGTGGCTGAGCGTCAACCTGTGGACTGAAGGGTCCCGGGTGCGATTCCTGGACGAGGCACGTGCCCAGGTGGTGGGGCGTGCAGGAGGCAGCCGATCAATGATTCTCTCTCTCTCTCTCTCCCCCTCTCCTTTCCTCTCTGAAATCAATAAAAATATATTTTTTAAAAAAGAAAAAAAAGAAAGAAATGGGGTTTCCACGCCGATCTCGCGTGAGCCCGGCAGCCCCGAGGGAGGAGGCCGGTCCCGCCCAGGGCAGCACGTACTGTTGATCTTGAACTCGGCAGGGACCTCGGTTTTCTCCGCGAAGATCTTGCCCTGGACACAGCTGCCGTCCTCCCTGGAACACAGTGTCCCGAGAGCCGCCCTCAGAGCCAAGCCAGCGCGGGAGAGGCCACGGCCGAGCTGGTGCCCTGCTGGGCCACACCCACTGTGACCTCTAGTGGCCACAGGTGACCAGAAAGGGGCTGGGGGTGCCCTCGGTCTTGTTCAGGGCATTGACTTGCGTTCCCCGGCAGTGATGGCTCTGGGTTCCCATCCGCCCCCCCAGCTCTCTCTGCCACCCCCTCCCCACTCCAGGAGCAGACAGGGCCATGGTGGGAGGGCCCGGCCTCGACCCCG
>NW_005370704.1:407815-408904 GCF_000412655.1 Myotis brandtii
CTCCTCCTGGAGCACCGTCTGTGCCCAAGCGGCCGGCACCCTGTGCTCCGCCTCGCCCGCTAGCGAGTTATTCGTAAGTTATAATAACAGGGTCTGTGTCTGTCCCCCGGGACGGCTGCCTCTTCCTCCTGGTTCGCACCAGCCCCGTCCGGCTGTGCCTCAGAGCAAGCCTGGCACCCGCGGGCCCGGAGAAGAGGGGGAGCGGGCGCCGGCCCCCCCGACCGAGGGAGAACCCTGGAGCCGTCCCATCTCTGCTCAGGGTTCTCTGACGTTTCTCTTCCCGCTGATACTGGTCATTGGTCTTTTCCCAGAAGTGCCCCCATTCCCTCTACACGACTTCACTCTTACACAGACCTCCTCACGTGCAGGCACCTTGCCTGCTGATATGATTGTACATGTTTAAATGTGCACACATACTGTCATGTGCATGTAAATTGTTCTTTAAAAACCCCTGCTTCTGTCGCTGTAGACCAGGGTGGACCGTCCGGCCTGTGGGCCGTGGGAGGCCCGCGAGCCATTGGTCTGGCCCTGCCAGGCACTGGGGGTTCACGACATGTCTGAGCGAGCAGAGCAGCGAGCTTTAAGTTGGTGATCGTGTGGCCGCGCATGACGTCATACACGTCCGAATGGCTCCTGGGGTGGGGGGGGTAAGGCTCCCGCCCGGCCCTGCCTCCTCCCCGTGGGAGGCTATGGAGTTTGTGAGGAACAGCGAGGCCCCTCCCGCCGGCCCTCCTGCAGCTCCTCCCTCCGGGACGGTCCTGTTTCCATCCGCAGAGGACGTGGCGGACGCGGCGCAGACACAGGGACCTGGTGCCAGGCCTCCTCCCTGCAAGGCCCGCCCGCTCCTGGGAGACGACCTTGGGCTCCCGGCTGCCCTTCGAGAGGCAGGATCTGATTGGCGGTAACTCGCATCGGCTTCGCCTGAGCAGTTGGGTGTCTGCGCTGCGTGACCCGCAGGGCTCATGCCCGTCCTGCAGCTGGGGTGTTGCCGGGTCCCAGCGCTAACCCCTGAGCTGCCTCGGCTGCCCAGGTCCCGGCAGCCGTAAGGAGCCTACTGTGCACTGACCCTGAATGTCGGGGCCTGTGATG
>NW_005370704.1:411892-413356 GCF_000412655.1 Myotis brandtii
GCCCTGCCCCCCAGTCCTGGCACCCAGCCCCCTCCCCGCAGCCGGACACCCACCGTCTGTGCACCATGATCTCCAGGTCGCCCTGGGGGGTGGGCCGCAGCTCCTTGACGTACATCCTCAGGGGGGCGTCCTGGGTGCTCAGCAGGGCGAGGTCGCTGGCTGCCATGGCCATGGAGTACCAGGTCCCGGCCACCTGGGGAGGGGCCGTGAGCTGCACTGGGGGGCGGGGGGAACCCCAGCTCCCGGGTGGGCTCTCTGTCCCTCCCGTCTGGGCCAGTGGCGTCCTACCCACTCCCGACTCCCCCAGGCCGGCCTAGGGAGGGGGCTGGGTCCTCACTGACCCCCCGGGCCGCTGTGGGACCCTCCTCTGCTGAGCTGAGGAATGTTCTAGCTAAACTCATCTCAGCCCAGAGAAGGACCCCGAGAGCCGCCTCCGTGAGTGAGGGGGAGGCAGAGGGGCCAGGGAGGGCCTAGACTGTGTCCCCCAAATTCATATGTTGCAGTCCTGAGCCCAGCACCTCAGACCACGACTGTTAGGAGGTGAGACCTTTGCCCAGCAGCGTGGCTCAGTGGTTGAGCGTCCCGGGTTCGATTCCCCGTCAGGGCGAGTTGGGGGTTCGATCCCCAGTGGGGGGCATGCAGGAGGTAAGGCTCCCGCCCGGCCCTGCCTCCTCCCCGTGGGAGGCTATGGAGTTTGTGAGGAACAGCGAGGCCCCTCCCGCCGGCCCTCCTGCAGCTCCTCCCTCCGTGGGGGCTCCCGCCCGGCCCTGCCTCCTCCCCGGGGGAGGCTATGGAGTTTGTGAGGAACAGCAAGGCCCCTCCCGCCGGCCCTCCTGCAGCTCCTCCCTCCCAGTGAGCCTCATCATTGATATTTCTCTCTCCCCCTCCCTTCCCCTCTCTCTCTCTCTCTCTCTCTCTCTAAAAATAATAATAATAAGCAATAAAAATAAAAACGATTAATCAAATAAAAAAGGAAACGGGTCCTGGAAGAGGTTAAAGGGAGGGTGGGCCCGGTCCCGCCTGACGGGTCCCGTGTAAGCGGAGGAGATGGGGACACGGGCACAGAGCGCAGGCCGTGTGGGGACGCAGGGGGCAGCCGCCCACCCCGGCCTCGGACCAGCCTCAGGACCTGAGACCCTAAGTGGCTGTTGTTTAAGCCGCTGACCGTCCGTGGGGCTTTGTTAGGCGGCCCCAGCGGAGTCCTGCAGGCCCCGGACACCCCGGCTTCCCCGTCTTCTGAGGCCCCCGCCGCCCCTGTCGCCCTGCACTCGGCCCTGCCCAGCCTCCCCACGCACAGCACCCCGTCCCCAGACCTTCTGGACGTCCAGGTCCTCCCCGGTCTGGGGCACAAAGATGTCCTGGGTGCCGCACACCAGGGCCACGCTGAGAGCGAGCAGGAGGCACTTCATGGCTGCAGCTGCGGGACTTCCAGCTCCGAGCGCTGAGGCCGAGCGGCGGGGGGGG
>NW_005370704.1:413366-413958 GCF_000412655.1 Myotis brandtii
GGGAGCGGGAGGGGCCCGCGTGGCCCCCTGCCACGGGTTCCCCGAATCCCCAAGGCTCCTTCCTCCCCGGGGACAATAGGAGGCCTTCTTCCCGCTGAGCTGAAGCCGGAAGGTCCGCTGTGTCCCCCAGTTCCCGGTAGGGCCCTGAGGGAAGGATGGGGGGCTGGGCTGGCCGCCAGCGGGAGGGACACTGGGGGCCGGGCTCTGGACAGAGGCCTGAGCTGTTTCTCTCTGGACTCCCTGGGTCCCGCCCGTCACAGGAGCCAGGACAGCACCCCGTCTGGAAAACCTGGGGTCACTGCGGGGGGTCCGAAGGTCTTGACTTCTTCTCCCCAAAATCACCTCTTTTTAAATGTGTTTATTGGTTTTTAGAGAGAGAGAGGGGCCCCGCCCCTGGACCAGCCGCCTGGAAAGGCAGGGTCCCTCCTGGCTCCTCCTGGCTCTGCTGTTCTCTCTTCCTCGACCTGCACAGCCTGAGGCCATGACCTTGTGCGTCCTCCCCACTGTCCAGCGGGTCAGTGAGGTTCAGACAGAGCCTGGGGGCCGGCGGCGTGAGCCCCGATCGTGTTTGCTGCTAAGGCCGAGCGGCGAC
>NW_005370704.1:414201-414761 GCF_000412655.1 Myotis brandtii
CCCTGGAAGCCGCCTGACCTCGGGTGGGTGGGCAGGTGGGCGGGGCCCCGGGACCCAGCTACCCGACCCCCGATGGCCATCTCCCGCATGTTTTTAAACATGTTTTTGTTGATTTTTAGAGCGAGAGGAAGGGAGAGGGAGAGAGAGGAACATCAATGCGAGAGAAACCAGCATCAGCTGCCCCTGCATGCCCCACACAGGGGATCAAGCTCGCAACCCGGGCACGTGCCCTGACGGGATTCGAACCCGGGACCTCCTGGTTCACAGGTCGACGCTCAGCCACAGCCACACTGGCCGGGCCGGTCTTCACGGTCCATGAAGCGCTCACATCCGCGGGGTCCTCAGAGGTGGCTGCTGGTTCAGATGAGGGCATGCTGTGGCCGCGGCAGGGCTGGGGGGGTAGGGGCTAGTCTAGTGCCTGGTGTCCTGACGGTAGAAGCCGGGGCAGAGAGGGGTCACAGGGAGAGGGTCTGGGCAGCAAAGGCAGAGGTGCCAGCGACAGGGCCGCCCGCAGCTGGGAGAGGCGGGAAGGACGGTCCCTGGAGCCTGGGGCGGGGGCA
>NW_005370704.1:415349-415680 GCF_000412655.1 Myotis brandtii
TCCCGGCCGCACCCGGGCACCTCCTCGGGCCACAGAGTCGCGTTTCCGGGAATGAAGTTCCGTGGAAAACCTTGAACGCGCAGGAAAAGGAGCCTCGGGCAGCGGCATCAGGAGGCCCGGGAGGGACACGCCTGTGGGACTGGGAGGAGGCCTTGCCCACCCAGCGCGCGGCCCCGTCCTCCCAGGGCCCCAGCACCCGAGAACCGGGCGGGGGTCGGGCTTGTAATTGCCAAAGCAGTGAAGTGACCTCAGGAGGCCTCGATGGCAACGCTACGTCCCCCGAGGCCTGCTCCGCGAAGCCGTGAGCCCGGGACACCGGGCAGCGCATGGG
>NW_005370704.1:415767-419882 GCF_000412655.1 Myotis brandtii
CGCATGGGTTCCTGAGCGCCCGTCCCCCCAGCGCCAGGGCCCCGAGCAGGTGCCGTCATGGGTACGGCCTGTCCAGGAGGCATACCTTTCCCCTGTGGGGGCTCCGTCCCCACAGAAATCATCACCCAGTTCCTTCCCAGGCCACCACCTTTCCCACACCCCAGGCCACCACTGTGCCCACACCCCAGGCCACCACCGTGCCCACCCCCAGGCCACCACCATGCCCACCCCCAGGCCCCAGGCACAGCCTTATCACAGCAAATATAATGTCCACCCCCAAATGTGCCTCCACCCCCCCCCTCACCCACTGACATCAGGGCGGTTCCTCCAAAAAGCAGAGTCCATGTGACCAGCAGTGCGCCCTGGGCGGCACCCAGAGAACCGTCAGCAGGTCTCGAAAGGACATTTGCAAACCCATGTTCGTAGCAGCCAGATGTGGGCACAGCACGGTGTCCCTCGAGGACGGATGGAAAAACCAATGTGGTCCATCCACACGGGGGCGTTATTCAGGCTTAAAAGGGAAGGGATTCCTGCCCAGCAGCGTGGCTCAGGAGGCCACGGTTCAACTCCCGGTCTGGGCACAGGCCCGGGTTGCAGGCTCGATCCCATGTGTGAGGCGTGCAAGAAGCAGCCGATCCATGATTCTCTCCATCACTGACTAGAGGCCCGGTGCACGGGGTTCGTGCACTGGTGGGGGGCGTGAGCCCAGCGGCTGTGGACCCGCCCTCTGAGCGGCTGCTCCCTCTGTGGGAGCGCACTGACCCCCAGGGGCGGCTCCTGTGTTGAGCATCTGCCCCTGGTGGTCAGTGTGTGTCATAGCGACCGGTCGACCAGTCGTCTGGTCTTCCGCCATCCGGTCGCTGGGCTTTTATTATATAGGATGTTTCCATCTCTCTCTCCCTCTGCCTTCCTCTCTGACATCAATAACATCTTGTTCTCTAAGGGAAGGAAACCCTGACACAATGCGGTGGCCCTGGAGGACACGGTCGAGTGAAGGAAGCCAGGCACCGAGGGACACGCCCTGCAGGTCCCACCCCAGGGCCGGGCCGGCTCCAGGGACGGACACCTGGACTGGGGCCCGCGGACGTTTTTCCCGCCTCCACGTGCACAGGCGGCTGTGATAGGGCTCTGCTCCCGCCTGGAGAGGGTCAGCCCTGTGACCCGACCAGCCAGGCGGACGAGGTGCACAGGACGGGGGTCGGGGGGACAGAGGGGGGGCAGGTCGGGGCAGGTCGGGGCTCGGTCTCCGACCACAGGGCTCACTTTTCTCCATTCTTCCCGCGCCCAGTAACTCCACCAACGCCCGCACTGTGGCCCTTTCCTGGGCCTGGATGACGTGTGTCCCTACAGAGATTCTGACCTCATCCCGGGAAACTGTTACACCAGCTGGAAACCATTCGTTCCATTTATTTTCTGGCCTCGCAGGAGCGAGCCGTGCGGGGCTCAGCAGGGCAAAGCCGCCGCACCTGAGGCTGGCGCAGCTGGCGCAGGCGGGCAAAGACCAGCGGGAAAGCAACAGAGACGGGTGGGGGGCGGGGCGGGGGGAGCACGGCCAGAGGGAGAGCTGGTGGTGCAACTCGCAGCAAGAAATACGAGAGGGGGCTGCTCCCTCGCCTCTGGGGAGGAGGGAGAAAGGAGGCAGCACCTACCTTTTCTCCCTCCTCCCCAGCGGCGCTCCTCCTGCTCCCTCATCATTGCCGTTTCTCTCCCTCTCCCCTCCTCTCTGACATCAATACAAATCCATTTCTTTTAAAAAGGGAGCTATTTTTCCAGGGGTTTCACCGCTGTCATGTCTCCCCGAAGGTCCCCCATCGAGCCCACCCGGGACCTCAGGATGAACCTTCTTAGGAAATCTGTGCGTGTGATGGCGCTAAAGGGAGGCCATCGCGGAGGAGCCGGGCCTCCCGTGACCAGCGTCCTCCTAAGGGGAGCCTGTTCGCAGGGAGCAGCACAGAGACGCAGACAGGAGGGGCGCGATGGCGGACAGAGCAGAGGCCGCAGCAGCAGGTCTAGGAGGAGCGCCAGGGGCGCCGCCACCCAGAGCCCAGGAGGCAGGAGGGTCCTCCCAGAGCCCGCGAGGGGCCGGCCCTGCCCACACCCAGGTTTCGGGCTCCCAGGCTGGGGGCCTGGAGAGAATTATTCCCGAGGTTTTTTAAGCCGCCAGGACTGGCGCCTGTGACAGAACCAGGGCCCTGCTGTGGGGACGGCCTTGCAGCTGGGACAGGGCGCGGGGCTCACTGCTCTTCCTCTGCCCGGAGCCGCCTCCTCTGGAACCATCTATGGCTCCCACCTCCCTCCCTCCTCAGGCCTCTGCGTCTCCCACAGCCCCGCCCTCCACCCCTCGGGGACCCGGCCAGGTTCTGTGCTTCGGCTTCTGTGCCGACTCCACGGGGGCTTTGGTGGGATGAGCGGGTGGTGGCTCTGGGTGGACGGAGCCCTGGCCCCAGGGCGGCCCCCGGTGGGAACAGCCAGGCCACTGGTTGGATTTCATCTGCAGGCGCCTCCACGTGGCAGGTGCTACCAGGTTACAGATGGAGAACCGAGGGGCAGCGGCAGAACCCGAGGCAGACAGGCCGGGGGTGGGGGGAGAGAGAGAGAGAGAGGAGGGAGCGGGAGGAGCGCCGCTGGTGGAGGAGGGAGGGAAGGAGGCGCTGCCTCGGTTATGCCACTGCCCCCACGGTTCTCCCATCTGTGACCTGGTAGCACCTGCCACCTGGAGGCGCCTGCAGATGAAATCCTGTGGGGCTTGACGGGGGTGGTGCCGGCCGGGGTCTGGATCTAGCCCAATGGGGGTGGGGCCAGCTGGGCCTGGGTCTCGCGCAATTTCGAGGCGCGCATGGGTGTGCGGGGACTTGACTTTGACAGGAGGAAAATTTTCATATACATTTTACTAATTTTTTTTTCATCTCTGACAACTCTGTGTGTCAAGTACTCCTTTTGCCCACCTGCACGTGTGGCCTTCTTCCCATCTCTCTTTTGTTTTTAATTTTTTTTTTTATTGATTTCAGAGAGGAAGGGAGAGGGAGGGGGAGATGGAAACATCAATGATAGGAGAGAGTCATGGATTGGCTGCCTCCTACAGCCCCACACTGGGGACGGAGCCCACAACCCGGGCCTGGGCCCTGTCCAGGAATCGAACCCCGACCTCCTGGTTCCTAGGTCGACGCTCAACCACTGAGCCACGCTGGCCGGGCACTTTCTTCACGTTTCTGGCTCCTAAAACCCCCGGAATTTCCTGAGTGACAAACGTGTCTCAATATCCCTAACAAGCCCCTTCCCACCCCCTGGGCATGTTGAGGGGCGTGGAAAGCCCTCAGGATGGGGGTTGGTTGTGAAGGGAGCAAACCCCAGATTAGAGGGTGGGGCCTTTGTCCCGCCTCCTCCCTGAGGAGGGCACAGGGTGGAGGTGAGTTCAGTGACCAGTGGCCAGCGATTCCATCAGCCACGACTGTGGAAAGCAGCTGAACCCCAAAGGACAGGCTCAGGGGGCTCCTGGCTGGGGACCAGGGGAGGTGTGGGGGCGTGGCCCTGGGGGGAGGGCCCCCCTTGTCCTGTGCATCCCCTCCGCCTGGCTGGTCCTGGGCTTTATTCGTGACAATAGGCCAGCGCTCCCGTGAGCCACCCCAGCGAGTCCCAGGAGGTGTGGGCACCCCCAGCTGCAGCCGGAGGGGCGGGCGCAGGGGACAGACTGTGGTCGGTGTGTGGTGGGGAGGGGCGGGGGCAGTCTGTCCGAGCCTGTGGGGTGGGGGATGGGAGCTGCCCTGCTGACTGCCCAGTGGGCACTGAAATAAATGTGTGGCCCGGCCAGTGTGGCTCAGTGGTTGAGTGTCGACCTATGAACCAGGAGGTCAGGGTTCAACACCTGGTCAGGGCACAGGCCCGGGTTGCGGGCTCCATCCCCACTGAGGGGCGTGCGGGAGGCAATTGATGATTCCCTCTCATCACTGATGTTTCTATCTCTCTCTCCCTCTCCCTGCCTCTCTGAAATCAATAAAAATCTATATTTTAAAATTAAATAGAAAATGAAATAATGTGTGCTTGGCGCCGGGTGCTGTGTGCGTCGGTTACACGCTGCGGGCTGATTGCACGGGGCCTGCGCTCGGCTGACGTCACGC
>NW_005370704.1:420220-420567 GCF_000412655.1 Myotis brandtii
CCGAGTCCCCGGGAGACCCAGGCTCCAGCCCTTCCCACGGGGGGCGGGGTGGGGGGTGATGGAGGGGAGTCAGGGCCCCGGGACCCCACACCCAGGACGCAGACAGAGCGGGGCAGGTACGTTACCCAGGAGGCGGGTCCGCAGGACTCGCTTAGACACGGCAACTCTCTGCGGGAGGAGGGGCGACGTGGGAGGTCACAGGTCAGCTACCACCCCAGGGGGACCCCACCTCAGGGGCTCTGCACCCCCACCTCCCACCCACCTCCCGGGAGGCCTGGGGGACAGGGAGGCCGCCAGGGGAGAAAGACGCTCCCCGTGCGCATGGCCTTCTGGCTTCTGGGGCCGGG
>NW_005370704.1:421009-422233 GCF_000412655.1 Myotis brandtii
CACCCAGGTACTGGCAGGCCCGGCTCCGGGCGGGGGCGGCCGTGTTCTCCGCGCAGACGAACAGGTAGCTCTTGTAGTCGGTGTCCAGCACCGCGAGCCTGTCCTCCTCCAGGTCTGGGCGGGAAGCAGAGCGAAGCCAAGGTGAGGTCCCCGCGCCCGCGGGCTGTGGGCTCCTGCCCATAACCGACCCCTCGGCCAGAGAGAGGCCCGCGAGGCAGGAGAGGAAGGGAGAGGATGGGACACACAGCGCCTGCTGACCGTGAGCGGCCAGGTGTGCGGCCGGCCAGGTGGGCTCAGACCCAAGGGGCAGAGGCAGACAGGAGGAGCTGGAGGCGGGGTGAGGGGTGAGGGGTGAGGGCAGGAGGCACTTTGCAGGGGGAGAGGAAGGGGGAGGGAGCAGAGGGCTGAGTCTGGGGCCCTGGGCGTGAGGAGTGGAGGGCGAGCAGGGCAGCCTGGAGCCATCTGAGGGGAGCACAGACTTTGCTGGAGGGACGAGAAGTCTCCCTGCACCACTTCCCTCTAAATTCCGTGCCGCCCTCGCTGGGTCGTGGCTAGTGTGGCCCTCGAGCTGGAGGGTCCCAGGTTTGATTCTGGCCGAGGACACACACGTCGGTGCAGGCCTGACCCCCGGGCCCGGTCGGGTGGGTTCAGGAGGCAACCAACCCATGCGTCTCTCTCACATCGATGTTTCTCTGTCCCTCCCCCTCCCTCCCACTCTCTCTAAAAACCAATGGAGAAACATCCTCGGGTGAGGATTAAAAATTTAAAATTTCGCCCAACCAGGGTGGCTCAGTGGTTGAGCATCAACCAGGAACCAGGAGGCCACTGGTTTGGTTCCCGGTCGGGGCGCAGGCCCGGGTCGCGGCTCCATCCGCAGTGGGGGGCGTGCAGGAGGCAGCGATCGATTGGTGATGTTCCTCTCTCGTCACTGATGTTTCTCTCTCTCTGTCCCTCCCCCTTCCTCTCTCTCTAAAAATCACTGAAAACATTAAAAATAAGTAAATAAAAAATAAAAATGTCTGTGCCGATGCCCGGGGACAGGAGCTGACCCTGCACCGTCTCCATTTTGTGTTTTGTTATCAAACATTAAGGCAAAACGTGCCCACTGTCCTGGAGAATCCGTGGAGAGGGAGGCCCAGCTCAGGTGTCACCTCCCACCGCCTGCAGTGAGCAGGATGCAGCCCTGCAGCCCCCCAAAGCGCTGCCCCCCGGCCCCCGCCCCGC
>NW_005370704.1:423328-425535 GCF_000412655.1 Myotis brandtii
GGGAGCGGGAGGGGCCCGCGTGGCCCCCTGCCACGGGTTCCCCGAATCCCCAAGGCTCCTTCCTCCCCGGGGACAATAGGAGGCCTTCTTCCCGCTGAGCTGAAGCCGGAAGGTCCGCTGTGTCCCCCAGTTCCCGGTAGGGCCCTGAGGGAAGGATGGGGGGCTGGGCTGGCCGCCAGCGGGAGGGACACTGGGGGCCGGGCTCTGGACAGAGGCCTGAGCTGTTTCTCTCTGGACTCCCTGGGTCCCGCCCGTCACAGGAGCCAGGACAGCACCCCGTCTGGAAAACCTGGGGTCACCGCAGGGGGTCCGAAGGTCTTGACTGCTTCTCCCCAAAATCACCTCTTTTTAAATGTGTTTATTTTGGTTTTTAGAGAGAGAGGGGGGGGAAGGGAGGGGGAGAGAGAGATAGGAACATCGATCGGCTGCCCCCTGCACATGGCCTCCTGGGGATCGAGCTCACAACCCCCACACATGCCCTGACCGGGAATCGGCCGCACAGCACCTCCTGAACTCGCTTTCTCTCCGATCCGTCCTCCTGGCTCTAGACCAGCGGTTCTCAACCTTCCGGCCCTTTAAATACAGTTCCTCATGTGGTGACCCAACCATAAAATTATTTCCGTTGCTACTTCATCACTGTCATGTTGCTACTGTGATGAATCGTCATGTAAATATCTGAGATGCAGGATGGTCTTAGGTGACCCCTGTGAACGAGGGTCGTTCGACCGCCAAAGGGGTCGCGACCCACAGGTTGAGAACCGCTGCTCTAGGCTCACAGCTATCTGTCCGACGGGCAAAATGAGTGACACAGCCTGTCACCCGGCCCCGCCCCCCTCAGCGATCCAGCCCCCAGTTCAGACGCGTTATCCTCTGTAAACGGAAGTGACCCTGTCTTCGCCCCGAGGCCCATCGAAACCACCTGGGGACGTCCCAGGACGCGCTCACCTGGCCCAGAGCCCGGAGGCAGGGCCCCGAGACCACAGGACCACGTGCTGTGGGGCATCACAGGAGACAGAAGGGCTGCCTTAAACCGCCCCCCACCAACGCCACCCGGAGAGAGGCCCGGTTCGTGGAGAGCGGAGTCCGCAGGGCTTCGTGCAACCGTCCTCTCTTCCTCCAGATTCTCGGGGCTCCCGTCTTTTTTAAAAATAAAAATAAAAAACCTCCAGTCATTCCTCTGTGACCCCGTGAGCACTCACGGAGGAGCAGTGCTTGCAAGTTCCCTAAGGAAACGCTCAGAGCGAGGGGCAGGCACGCCCTTCCCTGGTTTTCAAAGGGAAACGGAAATGTCTCCTTATTTCTAACGAGGGGCCCGGGGCACGAATTCGTGGGGTCCCTTGGCCTGGGCGGCTATCAGGGCTGATCGGGCGTCACCCAGGCGTCTGCCCTCTGGTGGTCAGTGCCCGTCATAGCTACTGGCCAACGTCCAGTCGTAAAGGTTGCTCAGGCTTTTATATACATAGATGTGTTTGTCCTCACGGGGCCCTATAGACGCAGGTCTGACAGGCCCTCCGTCGTGGTCTCGAAAATTTATAGGAATTTTAGGGAAAGAGACACCTTCTCCGCAGCCGGCTGTCCTGTCAGGAGATGCGCTGTCCTACCGCGAGCCCGGAAGGGGGACGGGTCAGCTGCCTTTCGGTGGCCGTGGGCCTGTTCCTCCCCTTCGCTCCCAGGGATGCTGTTGGGTGAGGTGTTTCATGTTGACAATGATCTCTTCTAGTTTTATTGCAAAGAAGGGATTTTTTAAAAATATATTTGTATTGATTTCAGAGAGGAAGGGAGGAGAGAGGGGGATAGAAATTCTCATCAATGATGAGAGAGAATCATCGATCAGCTGCCTCCTGCACACCCCCTACTGGGGATCAAACCCACAACCCGGGCATGTGCCCCAACGGGGAATCGAACCCAGGACCATTCAGTACGCAGGCCGGCGCTCTATCCGCTGAGCCACACCAGCTAGTGCTTAACTTTTAATTGTACAGTGATCCGCCCTCATTTGTCAACAGATGCACATTTAGGAGCACATGGGGGCTTAACTTTTAATTGTACAGTGATCCGCTCTCATTTGTCAACAGATGCACATTTAGGAGCACATGGAGGATGTTCTGATCACATCACCCCCCAATGTACACACACCCAATGCACATTCCCCCAACACATGCCCCCAGTGCACACACACCCAGTGCACACACACCCAGTGCACACAC
>NW_005370704.1:426457-427334 GCF_000412655.1 Myotis brandtii
CCCAGTGTACACACACCCAGTGTACACACACCCAGTGCACACACACCCAGTGCACACACCCAGTGCACACACCCCAGTGCACACACACCCCAGTGCACATGGGCCCCAGTGCACTCAGCCATCCAGTGCACACAGCCCCTCCCCCAGGGCCTGTAAAGAGAGGACCCACTGCCTGGACGGCCTCGATGGGCACAGGTTATGCAGAGAGCACATGAGAAACCATGGCAACAAGGTGAGTTATCCCTGGATCTATCACGTACTTGATGGCAACCTGGGGATCTGGGGGCGGGAGATTATAGGCAATTTGCATTTCTTACGTGTAAAATTGCATGGAAGTGCATTTCCATCTATTCAGTCCAAGTAACCTGCTTAGATTCTGATTATGCAAAAGCCAGGAAATGCTGAAAATTCCAGGGTGGGAGTTAAAAACCCTGTCTTGTTCCGCCCCCTCCCAGAGGGTTGCCTGTCTATGATTTCATCGTTGATGGGATCACACAAGGGCTCGGAAGACAGGAAAGCAAGGCAACGGGCGGATTTTAGGGGCCCCTTCAGAGTGGCCATCCCCGTGCCCTGAGATGGAGGGGCCTCCGCTGGCTGCGAACCGGGTTTGCAGGGTTTTCCTGAGCATCTGAGGGCCCGTGAGTGAGGCCGGCCGCCATGCTTCTCAGGCTGCTGTGCTGCCAGGGCCTGGCCAGGCCGCAGCGGGGGTGTGCTGGCTCGGCATCCTTGCCCTCGTCCACCTCCCTCACAGGGGCCGGCCACTGTCCGCCCAGCTCCTGGGCCTCTGACTCATCTCTCGGGGACCCCCCCACCCCCCGCGGTGGGAGATTGTTGCACAAGGGCCAGGGAGACCGGAGCACAGGCGAGCAGGGGGCGC
>NW_005370704.1:432748-433108 GCF_000412655.1 Myotis brandtii
GTCGAGGCCCGGCTGCCGCTCAGGGGACCCCCAGACACCACTGCCTGCCCCGAGCCCGGGCCCCATTGGCCTCTCCCTAACCAGCCCTTGGCCTTTCAGGTGCAGGAAGTGGGGATGTGGCTGCCAGTCAGTCCTGGTGGGGTCCCCAGGCTGCCCAGGACCCTGCCCCGCCCCCAGGTCCTCCTGGTGGAGAGGGAGCCGCCAGGGCTGTCGGGAAGCCCTCCACCCCCTTCACTGGAAGGAGGAGCACAGAGCCACCTGACTCCTCCACCCACACGAGGGGGATGGGGGGTTGGAAGGCTTGGGGGTCCCCCATCCCCACCCCGGGCCCGGCCCCCAGGACTGCACCAGCCGCGCTCT
>NW_005370704.1:437729-438671 GCF_000412655.1 Myotis brandtii
CCCTGCCCCGGACGAGACCGCATGGCGTCCTCCTCACAGGGATTCTCGAACACCCAGGCAGGGTCCTGTCTCAGCAGCTCCACAGCACTCAGCTCACACCTCTCCTGCCTGGGGAGGAGAAGGCCATGTCCACTCGGGGTCACCATCCACTCAGGGCCACGTCCACTCAGGCCCATGTCCACTCAGGCCCATGTCCACTCAGGGCCCACCGTTTACACAGGATCCAGACCCAGGACCACAGAAGACAGTTCTGCCCCCAGACCCTCTGCTGACCGGCCAGTGTGGCCACGGGACCCGCCTTCCTCCCAGTGGCCCCAGTAACCCTGCTCCGAACTGGACCGTCCGGGCTGGGCCCAGGGCCCTGGGAGAGCGGGCACCTCCCTGCCCCTCCCGGGCCCTCATGGCCGGGTCCCCAGGGAGAAGCGGACACGAGGCTGAGGGCATCCGGGCGCCGGACAGACGCAGCGCCTGCGCATCGGACAAAGCCACTCCCTCAAAGCGGCCACGTCCCTACATCACGCGCCCGAGTGACAAGAATGGGCAGGAGGTCCTGGGAGGAGGAGTGACCAGCGAGAGGAGCCAGCGTGACAGCACGAGAGAAGCGCAGGGCTCGCCCGGCCGCGGGGGCTGAGCGTCGACCCAGGAACCAGGTCACAGTCCGATTCCCGCTCAGGGCACAGGCCGGGCTGTGGGCTCCATCCCCAGTGTGGGGCTGCAGGAGGCAGTGATCCATGGTTCTCTCTCATCGTTGATGTTTCTCTCTCTGTCTCCGTCCCCTTCCTCTCTGACGTCAATAAAAACATGTACTTTTTAAACACGGCACTCTGCGGACTGACATGGCACGGTGCGCATCCCGCGTGGTTAACCGGCTCGCGTGTCCCGTGTGCCTGGGGGTCCCGGGGAGCCACCGGAACCTAAAGCAGGCCGCCCGCAGCAGGCGGC
>NW_005370704.1:440111-441313 GCF_000412655.1 Myotis brandtii
TGCCGCCTCCCACACTGTGACCCCCACCTCTGCTCCCCGTGACCTTGGCCGGCCCCTCGGGGTCCCCTGGGAGCAGAGCAGAGGCCCCAGCAGCATCTGTCTGAGCCCCCAGCACCGGGAGGAGGTGGAGGGCCCCCCTGGTGGTGGGTGGTGCCACCTGGACGTGCGGTCCCAGCCCCGTGCTGGCTGCCGCTCCGGGTTCTGCTGCCACAGAACAGGCAAGAGTTGGAGGCGGAGGAAAGACGAGTCCTTTGTCCTGGCAGGGCTTTGGGGGGGGGGGGGGGGCACCGCAGCCGCATGGGAGATGAGCCGACGGTGGAGGTGAACAAAAGTCAACCCGCCCTCGCACAAGCTCGCGGCTCAGCTTCCCACTGCCTCCGGCCCAGAACGTCCCGGCCTTGAACTTGGGCCAGGATGGCCCTGACTGCCCGCTGGCCAGACGCCTGAGGGAAGAGAGTGAAGCAGGAAGACACACCTCACCCCGCCTTCGTGTGCCCCGAGGGGTCCCAGGTTCCGATTCCCGGCCAGGGCAGTGCCTGGGTTCGGATCCATCCCCAGTAGGGGGCGGGCAGGAGGCAGCCGATCCATGTGTCTCTCTCCCCGTCCCTTCCTCTCTCTCTAAAAATCAACAAGCTGGGCCGGCCTGGCTCAGGGGTTGAGCTTCGACCTAGGAACCAGGAGGCCGCAGTTCGATTCCCGGTCAGGGCACCGTCCCCCGAGAGGCTCCTGGGGGTCCCCCGGCTTCGGCCCATTCGCAGCACAGTGGGCAGGTGGGGACACCCTCCTCAGGTCTTTGGGGACCGGGTTCAAGGTTCCTTAAGGCGCGTCCTAGGCAGACCCTCCTCTGCCCACCCAGGGCCCCTCTGTCTGGGCTGATGCCCCCGGCCCCACCCCGGACCAAGCACTTCCCTCCTGCCTCAACCACGAGCCGTGGTCACCCACCCGAGCACCCTCCTGCCCAGCGGCCCCAGCCCTGGGGGTGGAACAAAAGGAGGCAATAGTGGGGGTCGTGGGGACAGAGGGCATGGGGGGCCCCAGGCCTGTGCCCGGCCGAGCCGACCAATGCCATGCGCTGGGGCAATCAGGAGCCACGGCAGAATGTGGCCCCTGAACCAGGAGCTCCCTCTGGGGGCCCAGCCTGGGGCGGCTTGGGCTCAGGGAGCAGGACAAGACTGCGCAGGGAGGGACCACGGCAGTCTGAC
>NW_005370704.1:442645-443393 GCF_000412655.1 Myotis brandtii
CCCGCCCCATCCAGCTCCCGGCACCCTCGGCCCGGTCAGCGCTGGGTCCCCAGGAAGCAGCAGACCCCCCCGCCCCGTCTGTCCAGCGGGCTTACTATAGAGCTTCAGGACCCTGATGCTGGCCGCTCCGCGGTGGAGCTGGACGTCCAGGATGGCGTAGGTCTCGTAGTCCGTGCTCACCACCGAGATCTCCTTGTCTCCTGGGGACGAGCCAGGCCCAGGGCTCCCAGGCTTGGCAGGGCCCCTCCGCCCTCACCGCCTCCCGCAGGCCATGCCCCCAGAGCTGGCCCAACTCTCTCTCGTGCATGCACACACACCTGCACACGTGTACACATATATGTGCACACACGTGTGTGGATGCACAAACATACATGTGTGTGAGTGTGTGCACATGTGTGTGGTTGTCCAAACATACATATGTGTACATGCATGTGAGTGTGTGAATGTACAAACATGCATGTGTGTACGTACATATATGTGAGTGTGTGTACACACATACACCTGTGCACGCACACACCCCGGAGCATCAGAGTGGGCCCTCTGGGTTTCCTGACGGGACCTCCCTGAGGATAGTGGCCAGGGGTCCCTGCTGACCGGGGAAAAGACACCTAATCAGACATCCCAGGCCTTTCGGAGAGGAGGGTGCACAGCCCTCAGGGAGACCCCGGAGCTGAGGCCGCAGGCCTGCACGGAGCTGCACAGAGGGCTCAGCCAGGGGACCAGGGGCGCCCGCGGAGGCAGGTCCGGA
>NW_005370704.1:443931-444405 GCF_000412655.1 Myotis brandtii
GCCCCCCCGACCCTCACGGCTCCAGGCCACGTGCGTGGGAGCCAGCAGACAGCACAGGCCCATGGAGGCCCATGGCCGAGGGTGCGGGGAATGGACTGGAGGCTGAGCCCCCAAGTTCAGAGGTCACCCATGAACGATCTGAGGAGAGAGTGAGGGTCCCCCTCACCCCAGGGACTGCTGCTGTCCCTGCAGGCCCCCCGCCGAGCCCCCTCGCTCCGCACCTCACTCACTCTTCATACGAGGTGGTCAGGGCCAGGTGGCCGCGCTCCGGCTCCACCAGCACCGCCACCACCTTCCTGGCCTTCGGTTCGCGGAGCTTGGAGGCAAAGGCGATCTCGTACCAGAAGCCTGAGAACTGGGGGGCGGGAGCGGCTGCGGGCACAGGCGCCAGGATCGGGGCACCCTGCCTCCCCCAGCGGACAGCAGTCTGGACCGTCCAGGGGGCTCTAGTCCCGCAGGACTCCCCGGCACATC
>NW_005370704.1:444919-445665 GCF_000412655.1 Myotis brandtii
CGATGTCCTGACCCCTCGGCCCTGCTGGCCGGCCCACAGGAGCCTTTGAAGACCCCACAACCAACGCCAAACGGCAAATTGGCAGCCTCCTGCCCACCCAGCCGGGAGCCAGCGGCACCCACCTCCGGGCCTTCGGGCTCTTTAACCACAGAACTGCCCCCCAGGCCGGGAGGGGGAGAGCGGTGCAGAGAGGGTGACGCCAACCCGAGGTCACCCAGGAGGTGGGCAGCTGTGTGGTCCCAGCGGGGTCATTGCCCTCGACCCCCGCCCCCACCCAGCAGCCGGGAGATGGGGAGGGAGGGGGTCCAGCCCATGGCATGGCAGACAGTGTCTAACTCCTGAGGGGACAGACAGACAGACAGAGAGACGGGGATGAGGGGGGAAGAGCTGAATAAAAATGCAGAAGTGGCCTGACTGGCGTGGCTCAGTGATTGAGCATCCACCCGTGAACCAGGAGCTCACAGTTCGATTCCCGGTCAGGGCACCGGCCCGGGTTTGGGGATCGATCCCCAGTGTGGGGTGTGCAGGAGGCAGCCGGTCCGTGATTCTCTCTCATCACTGATGTTTCTCTCACCCTCTCCCTTCCTCTCTGACATCAATAAAAGTACAGATTTTAAAATGCACAAGGGATGCGGGTCTCAGCTCTGAGGGGGCTGAGAGCTTGGATGTCACAGCCAGTCTGACCCGCCGGCCTCCGTGCACACGCTTTCCTCCGGGCGGAGGCCAGGGCCGGGCCAGGACCCTCG
>NW_005370704.1:447390-449499 GCF_000412655.1 Myotis brandtii
GGCAGCAGGACCCAGCAGGACCGAGGGCCCGCCAGGCGCTTACTGAAGTACTTGAGCACGTGGAAGGCCCTGCCCTGCCAGCGGAGGGACAGCCTGAGGATGGCGTAGTGCTCGTAGTCCGTGTCGATCACGTGGATCTCCCTGTGGCCTGGGGAGCGAGCGGAAGGGGAGGCTGTGCTGACCAGCACCCCTGGGGTCAGACTCCCTCCTCTCCGCACCCACCCAGCCCGTCCATATGCCGGGGTGGAGGATGGGGGCTAGAGTAGCCCTTGAAGGATGGCAGGTTTATTAGTGAGACAGTGGGAAGGTCTGGAGCGTGGAGAGGAGCGCGGGGAACAGAGTGGGGAACAGAGTGAGAGCAGCACAGGGAGCAGCACAGGGAACAGAGTGGGAGCAGCACAGGGAACAGCACAGGGAACAGAGTGGGAGCAGCACAGGGAACAGCACAGGGAACAGCACAGGGAACAGAGTGGGAGCAGCACAGGGAACAGCACAGGGAACAGCACAGGGAACAGAATGGGGAACAGCAAGGCCACGGTGCTGGTGTGCAGGGCCACGGGGTTGTACTTGCAACAACAGGACAACGTTCTTACCAGGAAAAACAAATCTCCCCGAAACATCGACCTCTGAGCCCACTATGTTTTCTGTCTCACAACTTCCTGAGCTGAAAGGCAGCAAAGTGCTCATTAGGAAAAGCCAGACTGCGTCTCCTGCTGGGCACACGGGGCGGGGGGGGGCGGGGGACGTGTCTTCAGGAAGGACAGGGCGGAGCCCCTGGCCTCCCCCTCCCCCCTCCGTGGCTCCGGGACCATGGGAGCCACCTTCCCTGAAGCCACCTCCTTCCTAAACATGGACGGGATGTCGTCGGCTCTGATGCTAAGGGAGAGATGGGCTGCCAGGAGCCTGGGGTCTGGTCTCTGGGGGAGGCGGGTCAAGGTCTCGGATGGTGGACGCAGGGAGGGCTGGCCCACCAGTGACCACGGCCTCCCCCTACCCCCCTCCGTGGCTCCGGGACCACGGGAGCCACCTTCCCTGAAGCCACTTCCTTCCTACACATGGACGGCGGCGGCGGCTCTGATGCTAAGGGAGAGATGGGCTGCTAGGAGCATGGGGTCTGGTCTCAGTGGGGGAGGCGGGTCAAGGTCTCTGATGGTGGACGCAGGGAGGGCTGGCCCACCAGTGACCACACCGTCCACACCCCAGAGCCACCGGCGTGCAGCTGGGCCGCCCCGGCACCTGGCGCACACCTGCTCCCCGCGAGCTCGGGGGCCCTCACCTGTTGTACGCGGCCTTCACGGTCAGCTCGGCCCCGTGCAGGGTCAGGAACAAGGCCTCCAGCCGCCTCGGGGTCTTCAGCGCCAGGTTTTGGTTGGAAGCCACGCCGACTTCCCGCCAGAACCCCACAATCTAGAGGGAGGGGCAGAGCCAAGACCATGGGGCAGCCGGACGGAGGTCCAGGGGTGGGGCCCCCAGCCCCCCGGGGAGGGAGCCGCCAGTTCAGAAAGGTCAGCGGACAGCACAAGGCTCAGGGCAAAGGAGCAGGCGGTCACCCTTGGGAGGGGCCCCTTCTGGCATCAGCCGGCCATGCCCACGGGGCCCCTCCCCCAGGCCTGTGTGCAGTCCCCGGGGAAGCGTCTCTGCTGCTGCCTGCCCTTGGGAGGGACGGGGAGGGCAGCGGTGGAGAGAGAGAGAGAGAGAGAGAGAGCGAGGCTGGAGAGGGCGCCAGCCAGGAGCGCGTGGCCCTGTGGGTCCGTTGGCCGCCAGCCGCTGTCCCCACAGAAGAGGCCCAGCTCTGTCCTCCTTCACCGAGACTCTCAGCTGATCGTTTTTGCAACAGAAAAGAAGTTGTGTCCCCAGCGTCAGGCGGGGGCCGACCTGGGTAGGTGCTGGGCCCCCCGTCGGGGCAGCTGCTCCGGCCTCAGCTGGGGGTTAGAGGGACGGGGACTGGAGCAGCTGGACACGGGCCCCTCCCCACCCCCTCTCCCCAAGACCAGGCCGGGAAGCCACCTTCTGCAGGTCTAGGTCCTGCACGGCCACCTCCACCTGCACCAGGACCAGGCCCAGGATGGCGCCCAGCAGCCCGGCCCCCATCGCTGCCCAGCGCTCTCC
>NW_005370704.1:449873-450766 GCF_000412655.1 Myotis brandtii
GGACCGGCTGCCTCCTGCACGCCCCACACTGGGGATGGAGCCCACAACCCGGGCCTGTGCCCTGACCGGGAATCGAACCCTGGCCTCCTGGTTCACAGGTGGACGCTCAGCCACTGAGCCCCGCTCTTTGGGCCAAACGCTCTGAGGGCTAGTTGGGTGCCAAGAGCCGAGAGGGGCCCTGCCCTCCGGGTGCGGGAATGAGCGAGGGGTCCTCTGCCTGGGAGTCTCCTCTGAGGACCCTTCCTGCAGAGGGAGCACCTCTGAGGCCTGGGAGGGGGAGGGGCAGAGGGGGGCGGAGGAGGGTCTGGCCGGCCGGGTGGACCTCTGCAGGCACCAACACGCCACCAACGACTGCTTTTCTCCTTCCTGTGCCATGTCCTCCGTGCCCAGGCCCCCCGCCCCGCCCCCCGCAATGCGCTTATCCCAGGCCCAGGACCAGATGATAAGCATGTCAGGGTGAAGACACACTCAGGCTTCCTGGGTACCGGCCTGCCCCTCCAGCCACGTGGCCCAGCTACTCTGCCTCGGTTTCCCCGTCTGTAATGATGCCTCCTGGGTGTGGCACTGCCTCCGACAAAGGCTGTCAGTTGGGGCTCAAGCTAGGACGGGGTGGCCCACTGGCTGGCACACTGGGGACCCAGGGGTCCATCCCAGGGCAGGGGCAGAGGGGTGAGGAGGCTGAGGACTGGCTGACCCCGGCCGCAGGCTGGCCCTGGCCCTGGGTGGATAAGCCAGAGCCCCTGGGATGGGCTTGACCGGGCAGCAGAGGGGAGACAGGAAGTGTGGGGGCACCTGCTGCCTCTGGGTGACCAGGGCAGGATGAGGACAGGTGTCCTCAGGGCCGACTCCTTCCGGCGCCAGCCCTGCCAGGGCTGCAGGGCACTGTGAGCGGT
>NW_005370704.1:451235-453813 GCF_000412655.1 Myotis brandtii
TGCCGCCGGCTCCTGCCGCGGAGCCCCAGCAGCAGGGCCGGTCTCCCCAGGGGCCCTCGGTTTCCCGCGGCTGCGTGAGTCCATGGCAGGGGTCCTCAAACTTCTTAAACAGGGGGCCAGTTCACTGTCCCTCAGACCGTTGGAGGGCCGGACTATAGTTTTAAAAAAAACCATGAACAAATTCCTATGCACACTGCACATCTCTTATTTTGAAGTAAAAAGACAAAACGGGAACAAATACAATATTTGTATTTGCATGTGGCCCCCGGGCCGTAGTTTGAGGACCCCTGGTCCATGGGGTCAAGCCGGCGGGAGGGAGATGCTGCCCGGGGTCCAGGTGCCAGGCGTGGCCGGAGCCTCCCGCCCTCACTCAGCCAGGAGGAGCCTAGCAGCCAGAGGCCCTTCCCACCCTCCTCCCTGCCTTAGTTCCCCAGAAGCCCAAGGCCGAGGTGGGGCACGCTGTGCTCTCCCTCCGGCCTCTCCAAGGAGTGAGGAGCCTGGAGCCTGTAGAATCAGTTTATTGAGCGGAAGGGGAGGCACTGGGGATGGGGGTGAGCAGGAGGGGGTGGGCAAGGCCTGGAGTAAAGGGAGGGCCGGGGTCTGGAAGACTTGAGGTGCCGAGCGAGGCCTGCTGCTCCGGCTTGCCCTGCACGGACGGGAAAGGCGTGGTCATCCATCCACCCACCCACGCAGCAGACACTCAGACGCCCCAGCTGCCCCGCACACACAGCATCCCCTGCAAGGCCCTGAGAGCTACTCTGCTACCCCAAGTTCTGCAGATGCAGAACACGCCCACCACTGCTCCCCCAGAGGCCCCAGGGCTGCCCCGGGGTCCTGGGGACCCAGCCACAGTGCCAGTGCCACCTCCCCGGCTGGCTGGCTGGCGGTGAGGGGCTGGTGTGGAAGCAAGGCCCAGCGTGGCCCGTAAACACCGCGGAGCCCACAGACCGGCCCCTGACCCCAAAGCTGCTTTTTCTTTTTAAGACCATCTGGGTGGGGGAGGCGGCACAGGAAGACGGGGCTCACGCTCTCAACAGGTAGAACCTTCTGGAACAGCAGGATTTGGCTCGATTCCCTACGCCCTCTCCTCCTACCCGGTAATGTTTCTGAAACAATCACGCGTGTGACGGACAGAAGGCGGCACCAGGATGCCGGCAGCGTCAGACCCACGGAAAGTCAAAGCACCCCAATGTCCCCAGGACCCTGGGTTCGTAGCCAGGACAGCCAGGGGCCCAGGGAACGGGGTGGAGGATAAAGAGGAAGCTGCCCGGTGCGGACGCCGTGACTGCCAGGAGGGGGCAAGGCCGCCTCCCGACCTGCCGACTGGCCCGCCGCATCCGGCCTTCACTGCCTTATTGAGGTTCCCGAATTCTCCTCCAGGAACCTGGGGAAGGGGCCTGAGGGTTCCCTGGTGTCTACTTTGGGGGAAGGTGTCCCCAAGACCCCACCCACCTGCCTGTGTCCCAAGGGCTCCCGGGGACCCAGCTCTGTGAGGGCAGTGAATGGGGGTCTCCCAGGGGACCCTCAGGGAGAGGTTGAGGACCCAGGCCTTCCCAAAGCAGGGGCCTGGTGCCCAGGGGGTGAGCTGGGGCAAATGGGGACACAGACTGCACCGGGTTGGATAGATCCCCCCAACATTCAAGTCCACCTGGAACTCTGAATGTGACCTTTTTTGGAAATAGGTTCTTTCGGACGTAATTACTTAGGGGTCTCACAATGAGAGCCCCTGGATTTAGGGCGGGCCCCACAGCCAATGACGGGTGTCCTTGTAAGAAGAAGGACATTTGGACACAGACACGCAGAGGGAGGTGGCCATGGGACAGCGGAGCAGAGATGGGAGGGACGTGTCTACCAGCCCAGGGAGGCCAGGGTTGCCAGCACCACCAGGAGCTGGGGAGGCAGGGGGTCGCCTCTGGAACCCCGGGAGGAGCCAGCCCTGCCTGCCCACACCTCCCTTTATGGCCTGTGGCCTCCAGAGCTGTGAGAGGGTAACGGTCTCTCGTTTTTAAGCCACCCCATTTGTGGTCATTTGTTATGTCAGACGAAGGAAATCCGTGGGGGCTTCCTGGAGGAGGGGGGCTGAGACTGAAGCACCAAAACCAGGCGGAACATGCAAAGTGGATTTGGTGGGAGGGGAATCTGGTGGGAGAGCAGGAGGCCTGGGGAGGAGAGGGGGCGGGCCCTGCAGGACAGGAAGGGGCATTACCCTGTCCTCCGCCTGGGAAGGGTCCAGGTGAATCCCCAGAGCTGTCAGGGTGCCTCCTCGCCCCCCGAGGAGCACGCATCTGTAGGAAGGAAGACAGCCCGTGAGAGGCGGAGCCGGCGGACACGCCCCACCAAGCCCCCAACCCCTGGGTGTGGTGGGGACCGGTACAGCCAAACCCGGAGGGTGGAGCCGAGGACTCTCCCTTCTGGGCTCCCCAGGCCGCTCCCTTGGGGTGCGTGGGGGGGAAGGGGCTGCGGGCAGGAGGGGCTGGAGTCGCTGCCAGCCCAGCTGCTAGCTTAAGCTCAGGGAATCAGAGAGGGGGCTGAGGGCGGGGCTTGGCGGGGCGGGGGCTGGCCTGGAGGGGCGGGGCTT
>NW_005370704.1:453904-454598 GCF_000412655.1 Myotis brandtii
GCAGAGTGGGGCGAGGATGGGTGGCGGGGCGAGGCCGGGCACCTGACTTCGGCAGCATGACCGTCATGTCGTCCGGGAGCTCCACGGTCGGGTAGAAGTCCCGGAAGGCCTTCAGGGCCTGGGGACTCGCTTCCTGGGTTCGGCCTGGGGCAGAGCAGGGGCCCCTGTAACCCCGCGGCTCACAGAGGCGAGCGGGGAGGACAGACAGGTGTGCCTGCCTGGCTGAGGGGCTGGTGGGGGCTGGGATCGGCCCGGAGGGGCGCCCTTTCCCGAGTCACACAGGGTCCAGGAGGTGGGGGCCCAGCTCCTTTCCCTGGGCCTCGCCCGCCCATAGACCCTCTTCCTGCAAGGCCACCCTCCTGCCTTCACCCAGCCTCCAGTTGGGGGAGCTCCACTCTGCAGATACCCCGGAAATTAAAGCCAGATAGGCTCTCAGCCCCGGTTCAGGGTCTCAGGCAGCCAGGAAGGTGGGTCCCCACCCTCAGGAGGCCAGAGGGGGGCCTGCGTGTCCGCCCTCAGAGGCCCCTCCAGGCAACCCCTGCCCATCAAAGCGCGGTGGGGTCCCTCTGCCCCATCTCACACCCGGACCCGACCCTCCCTGGCCCAGACTTGGGAGTAAGTGACCAGGAGGAGGCAAAGGAGGATTTGGGGTCGGTCCTGAAGGGGCGGGGCCAGGAGAAAAAGGATGGGAGTG
>NW_005370704.1:454783-457417 GCF_000412655.1 Myotis brandtii
CTGTAGAGCTGCACCATGGTGCTGCGCGCCCCCTCCAGCTCCTTGTAGATGTAGACCACGGCGAAGGAGCTGTAGTCCGTTTCCTCGATGCGCACGTCCAGGTAGCCCAAGTCTGGGGAGGAGGAGAGCTGCAGGGGCCCCGGACCGACCCCCACCCACGCTGGCCTCTGCTCCCAGGGGCGAAGGGAGCGGGCAGGAGATGGTGATGGAGGGGGTCCTGGGTATAAGAGCAGTCCCATGATCACCCCATGGAGAACCGGCATCAGGGGCCTAGGAAGGCGGAGGGGCAGGACCTACCTGGGACTCTGAAGTGTCCCTCGGTGCCCACCTTGAGGAACTCGGCGTCCTTGCGGTTGCAGCGGTCACCCCTGAGGGTGCACAGCCCACTCACTCTCCGGGCTTCCCAGGCTCCCCCACCCGCCAGCGGCCCCGCGCCAGGCTCACCAAGGGAACTCCATGTGGACGTTGAGGTTGCCCCCAGCCCCGGCGGTGACGGCCGTGGTGGACATCAGCAGGTGGTCCTTCTTGCCCAGGAAGACCTTGCAGTCGGAGGCTATGGCGACCACGTACCAGAGGCCTGAGAACTGGGAGGAGCTCGGTGACCAGCAGGCTCAGGGCCCAGAGCACAAGGCCGACAACCCAGAACCGGGACTTGTCCGAGGACACAGGGTTGGTCTCCGGAGTGTCCACCTCTTGGGTCTGAGACCGGGGTGGAAGAGAGCCCTGTTCTGCACGTATGGGGGCAGGTCACACCACCACTGTGAGCTCCCTGCCCCACTGTGAAGTGGGTCAGCAATCACCCCCGACAGGGTGGTTTCAGGGTTACGTAGAGAGCAAGTCTAAAGGGTCGTAGGCCAGAGGCCTAGCGGTGGGAGTCGGCTCTGACTGTTCCCCCATCACTGTGGGTTTCAGCAGCTCAGCCCCCAACCCCTCCACAGCACAGCACGGAGGCCTCCGGTACCTTCTTGGCATCAAAATCTGGCTGCACCAGGACATCAGCCCAAGCCGTGGACGCCCAGAGCAGCACCAGAACCCGGCCCAGCAGGACGGACTGCATCCCCATGCCTGTCTTTGGCCCCTGACTGTGTCTGAGCGCCAGCGGGCCCGGCTTTATAGGTTTCAGCGGGCTCACCAGATCAGCAGGCTGGGCGGTGGAGGGCGTCCAGGCTCCGGAAACCCCAGCCTCCTTTGTCCATTGTTGGGCACAATCACTCAAGTGTCCCCACAGGCTCCGGGGGTCATTTCCTGGACGGCTCCAGGAAGCTGGGCTCTCACCTGACTCCTCCAAGCTGGGGTTTTGCCCCCTGACCTGCCGGGCAGTCCTGGGGGCCCGAGCAGAGACTCGGGTCCTCAGCACCTCCGTCCACCTCCGGTGTGGCTGGGGCAGGGGACCCAGGACCCTTGGGGGTGCTGCGGGGAGCAGTCAGTCAGGCTCAGGTTTGCTCTAGCCAGCGGCCCCCACTCCGGGCCTGGGTCCCCCCCAGTCCTCGCTCCCTCTGCTCCCCACACCGTAGTGAAGTCACCACTGGCCCGGCCTTTGGACCTTGTCCAGAGGCAGAGCCTGTGCCAGGGCAGCTGTGACAGAGGTGACATCAAAGGCCTGGGCGCCCCTCACTCCAGACCTCCTCTGCCCCCACCCCTACCCCCACACAGCCACCAACTAGGCCTCCAGCAAGCACGCGGGAGGGTGGGGCTGAGCTGTCTGTCACTCAGGATGGATTATGGTCTCTGAGTCGCCTTATCACCGGTTGCATAAGTATTTGGGCGGGAGTGTCGCCAGGGCGGCACTGCCGACTGGTGGGGGCTTGGGGTGCCAAGGCCTCTGCAGGTGACCTCTCGTGTCCATGCAGACCCAGCACCCAGGGACACCGTGCCAGGAGCAGCATGTGGCCTGGGGCACCCCACCCAGATGCCCCGGGTCCCCGGGGAGGGCTGGAATTAGCAATGCTCCAGAGTAGAAGGGGTCTGGGGTGGGAGAAAACCCTGGTGGCCAGCGTGAGGGAGGGGTGGAGCCGAGGCTTCTGCTGGCGCCTCCACAGGGTTCAGGAGGCGCCAGCTCGTCCCAGAGTCACAGGATAGACGGCAGGCAAAGTCTCCCAGGAAAATATTTACACAACATACGTCTGATAAAGGACTTGGACCCAGAATCTACAAAGGACTCTCAGGACTCGAGAATAAAAACAAACCACCCAATGTGAAAAAAAAAAACAAAAAAAAAAACGGGGAAACATGGTTTAAAAAGACATTTCAACAAAGACATTCGTCCAGCCAGCGTGGCTCAGGGGTTGAGCGTCGACCTATGAACCAGGGGGTCACGGTTCAATTCCTGGTCAGGGCACATGAGCCCGGGTTATGGGCTCGATCCCCAGTGTGGGGCATGCAGGAGGCAGCTGATCAATGATTCTCAAACAAACAAAAAAAAAACACGGGGAAACATGGTTTAAAAAGACATTTCAGCCCTGGCTGGTTTGGCTCAGTGGATAGAGCGTCAGCCTGCGGACTGAAAGGTCCCAGGTTCGAATCTGACCAAGGGCACATGCCAGGGTTGTGGGCTCGATCCCCAGTGGGGGACGAGCAGGAGGCAGCCAATCAATGATTCTCATCATTGATGTTTCTATCTCTCTCTCCCTCTCC
>NW_005370704.1:458473-459031 GCF_000412655.1 Myotis brandtii
GGGATGTGCCCGCAACCCAGGTACATGCCCTCAACCGGAATCGAACCTGGGACCTTTCAGTCCGCAGGCCGACGCTCTATCCACTGAGCCAAACCGGCCAGGGCAGGCCTTAATTTTTAAAAGCATATATACAAGCTACATCTATAATAATAAAAGCATAATGTGCAAATCAACTGAACGGCAGAACGACCGTCCGGACGACCTTCGGACAAAGCCGGGGCTGCGAGGGCCGAGTCCCTTGCACAAATTTCGTGCATCAGTCCTCTAATGTGTATATAAAATCTTCCCAATGCCACCTCTTGGGTTAAGGGCAGGGCGGCCTGAAGGAGTATAAGTTCCCGCTAGAAGTCCAGAGCGCCAGGGGAAGGGTGGGGCGGGGATGGAGCAGGGCAGACCTCTGGCAAGAGCACAAAGCTTGCCCTAGTCAGTTTGGCTCAGTGGATAGAGCGTTGGCCTGCAGACTGAAGGGCCCGGGGTTTGATTCCAGTCAAGGGCACATGCCTGGGTTGTGGGCTCGATCCCCAGTGGGGGACGTGCAGGAGGCAGCCGATCAATGAT
>NW_005370704.1:460412-465941 GCF_000412655.1 Myotis brandtii
CCGGGTGGACGACGCCGTAGCCGCCAAGCACCCGGTGAGAAGGCCGGCCTAGGACGCGGGCTCCCGACTCGGAGCTGACCTGAGCGGGGCGGGGCCAAGGGGCAGAGAGTCAGGACCCTCTGCTATGGGGTGGGGCACCCTGGTGGGCACCCTGGTGGGCATCCTGCTGGGCATGGGCGGTGGGATGCGTCCCAGCGCAGGGCCTCACGGCGAGTGCCGAAAGGAGGGGCGGGGGACCGCGGAGGAAGAGGGGGGGACCTGAGCGTGACCCCTCCCCTCCCCCGCAGGGGCTGGGCGAGTACGCCGCCTGCCAGTCGCGCGCCTTCGTGAAGGGCATCGTCACCTTCGTCACAGGTAGGCTGGGCCGGGTGCTCAGCGTGCACAGCCGCGCCCTCCTGTCCCCATCTGCCTCCCCAGCAGGGAGCGCCCGCAGGTGCTGGGCGCCTGGCCAGCCTGCCCACAGGCCTGTCTCTTGCAGGCACCGGGGCGGCCTTGGGCCTGCAGATGTCCGTGCAGAGGAGGCTGAAGTACCCCTTCCAGTGGACCGTCCTGGTGGCCGTGGGTGGGTATTCCCTGCCTGGGCCCCCAGGTTGCCGGGGGCGACTCTGGCTCTTCAGAGGAGTGGGTCCCCCTAAGAGCCCCGGGGGGCTGTGTTCCAGGCATCCCTGCTTCCGGGGATGGGGCCCCAGTTCCCCCGGGAGCCCTGGCCACGCCCACCACCACCATCTGCCCAGAGGATCCTGTGCCCACGTTCCCGTCTCTGAGAAGTGCAGAGGCCCACCCCCAGCCCCCCGCCCGTTCTGCCCCCCAGTTGCAGGCTCCGTGGCCAGCTACTGGGTGACCCGCGTGGAGACCCAGAAGTGCAGCGACCTCTGGCTTTTCCTGGAGACGGGGAAGCTCCCCACAGACATGGGCACAGGTGAGAGGCCGGGGAGTTGGGGGCGGAAGCCTTACCCCTGGTGCCCCGAGGTTTAGGCAGGCAAGCCTGGGGCTGGAGTGGAGGCTGGACGGGGTCTCTCGCCTCCTGCCGTGCCCCCAGCGTGCACTTCCCGGAGAAGGAGTGAGTGCAGCAGGTGGGACTTCCAGCCCCGTGAGCAGGAGGAGGACCCAGGAGGGGCTGGGTGGGGGGAGCGCAGAGACAGGCCTGTGGACACCCCATGAAAACGGCTGGATTGAGGGGCTGGGCATCAGACAGCAGCGGATGGGCCTCAGTCCTGGCCTCCACCTCCCCTCCTGCATCCTGGTTCGAGGCCTCGCCTCCGTCTTTGCCACAGTAAAATGGGTGCAGGGACCGTGAGCAACTTTCGGTGTGCACCTGTCTCTGTTTGCCTCTTACAGATCCGCGCACCTAGGAGAGCTCCAGCCAGGCGCACACGACCCGGGCCCAGAGAGTTCTAGAACACAGCGCCCAGCACCTCGCACCTCAGGCTGGCCCTCCCCGCTCCGGAGGCCCTGCCCGCACCCTGGGGGCGCGTGGTGAGAGGACTCTGCACTCGGGGCACGGACACTCCCTTTCTGGGCCCGCATCCCCCAGGGCCAGGGGGACAGGTGCTGCTGGGCTGTGGGACTAATAAAGGCCTTGCTCTTCCTGCCGAGTTCTACAGCGACTGGGGAGCGAGAGCAGGAAGAAGCTGGGAGAAAAGTGTCACCTTCGTGCCCACGCGGCTGCTACTGGAGGCTCTGCCAGGCCGTTCCTCCCACCGGCCCTGTGAGGCAGTGAGGCCTCTCTATTGGGGGGGGGCGGGTCTGTTTCCATACAACCTGGCACGGAGGAGCAGACCACCAGGTGGACAGCCAACAGCACCTGGTCCCGAGGGACGAGGGGCAGGACCAGGCTGTGCCCACCCGCCCGGCGTCCCAAACACACGTGTCAGATGAAGTCACCGCTCTCCGGGGGCGGAGGGAGGCCGAGCTAGCTTCCCGGAGCTCTGTCCCCACAGAAGGGAAGCTCACAAGTGGGCAAGACTAGCCACCTCCCCGCCCCAACAGGAAGAGGCAGAGATTCTATCAACTCCGGGCAAGTTCATGGTCCTTTGCGGTTGGCTCCCCAGTCTCGCTGAAGGCTCACAGCAAGGGCCACACCGCTCCCGCCAGGTCAGCCCCTGTGCCTCTCCGCCTGGCCGGTCATTCAAAAGAATATCTACTGAGCACCTACTATGCGCCAGAACTCTTGATGGACAGGTAGTGAAGGAAGCCCAAGGTAACCATGGCAGAAGTCACCTAGAGTCTCCTTCCCGTAAAAGTCCAAGTGGGTGGCCGGGAGCTGACGGTCAGGGGCCAGGGCCCCTTTTAGTCCGTTCCCTGCTGCAACGGCCTCTCTTCCAAATCCGCCTCATGGCCCCAGGCAGCTGTGCCAGCTCCGGCCATCGCGGCTTCGTCCCAGTCAACAGGAAGGAAGAGAGCAGTTCACTCACCGTTCCGCTCGCACTGCACTGGCAGGACTAAGTCCTGAGCATTGTGCAAAGGCACCCAGGAGGGCAGCCTTGCTCTGGGCAGCCGTGCGCCCCCACTACAATTCTATATCTGAGTGAGAAGGGAGAACCAATATTGGGGGACAGTAGCCAGGCTCTGCCTCAGACTCTGGTTGGGAGCCTTCTGTCTCCCCAAGGGTACCACCTGGCTGAGAGGGAGGGCAGAGGGTAGGGGGGTTTAGACCTGACTGGATGCACTTTTTTAAAACTGAGAGTGGCCAGAAAGGTAAGAGGTCCTGGAGGAAGATGGGCGGAGACCATTGTTAGGGCTGAACCGTGTCCCCCCAAATTCACACATTGCAGCCCTAACCCCAGGACCTCAGAACACAATGCATTTGTAGATTGGACCTCTGAGAAGCGGAGGAAGTTAAAATGAGGGTGAGCCGGCCCTAGCTGGTTTGGCTCAGTGGATAGAGCGTCACCCTGTGGACCGAAGGGTCCCGGGTGCGAATCCAGTTAAGGGTACATACCTCGGTTGCAGGCTCTTCCCCGTCCCAGGCCCTGGTCAAGGGCACGTGCAAGAGACAACCAATCAATGTGTTTCTCTCACATCGATATTTCTCTCTGTCTTTCCCTCTCTCTTCCACTCTTCCTAAAAGTCAATGGAAAAATATCCTCGGGTGACGATTAAAAATCCTATATAATAAAACCCTAATATGCAAACCAACCAAACAGTGGAACAACCAGTCGCTATGATGAGCACTGACCACCTGGGGGCAGATGCTCAATACAGGAGCTGTCCCCTGATGGTCAGTGAGCTCCCACAGGAGGAACGCCACTCAGCCAGAAGCCAGGCTCACAGCTGGCGAGGGCAGTGGTGGTAGCGGGAGCCT
Source organism: Myotis brandtii (assembly GCF_000412655.1). Classification (NCBI taxonomy): domain Eukaryota; kingdom Metazoa; phylum Chordata; class Mammalia; order Chiroptera; family Vespertilionidae; genus Myotis; species Myotis brandtii. The sequence continues at coordinate 463,717 of NW_005370704.1, forward strand.
CTCCTGCCTCCCAGGTGGCAGCGCTAAGGAGCAACGTGTGGTAAGGAGCAGCAAGCAGGCGGGCAGTAAGGAGCAAGGGGTCCTGGACCATGAGAGGGATCCCGGACTGCAAGGGGGTCCCAGACTGCGAGAGGGTGCAGGCCAGGCTGAGGGACCCCCCACCCACCCAGTGCACAAATTCCGTGCACCAGGCCTCTAGTGAATAAATAATAAAATAAAATGAGGTGGGCCCTGATCCCACCTGACAGGTCCCTTATAAGAGGAGGAGATGTGGACACAGATGGGCACAGAGAAGAGGCCGTGTGGGGGTGCAGGGGGGGCAGCCACTGCAGGACCTTGGGGAGCCAGCCCTGCCCACACCTGGGTCTCAGACATCCAGCCCCCAGGACCTGAGACAATGAATGTCCGTGGTGTTTTGTTAGGGCGGTCCTAGCGGAGTCACACAGGGTAGCTGGGAAAAGTAACAAATTCGGTGGGTGCCGCCCCTCCTGGGGTCCCAGCTGTCCAGTGCTTGGGGCACGCGGCTCTGGGGAAGCTGGGGCTGGGGGTGCAGAGAAGGGGGACTGACCCTTCCCGGAGTGACATCTAAGGCTTGACTCGGGCCCTAGCCAGTGTGGCTCAGTGGATAAAGCATCGGCCCGCAGACTGAAGGGACCCGGGTTCAATTCCTGTCAAGGAAATGTTCCTCGGTCACAGGCTGGATCCCCGCCCAGCCCTGCTCGGGCCTGTATGGGAGGCAACCAATCGATGTTTCTCTCCTCCTCCCTTCCACTGTCTCTAAAAGTCAATGGGAAAATATCCTCAGGTGAGGATTAGCAAACAAAAATAAAATAGGTTTTAATGTATAAATAAATAAAGCTGGCCTTGGGAATTCCTGGGGGAAGTGGAGGCAGCAAGGGCCGAGGCTGGGGGTCTCATGGTCACCGGGGTGTGGAGTGTGAACTTGGGGGGTGAGTGGTCAGGGTTGGGAAGACAGTGAAGGGGACGGGAGGGGGGTCCTGCCAAACCACCACCAAGTCACCCACCTGTGGGAGAAGGTGCCTGGCCTGGCCATGCTCCCAAACAGAGAGCAGCCAGGAGGCTCACCCTCAGGCCGGCTGGCGGCAGAGGGTGGTGCTGGCCCCGGGGCTTTCAGAACCTTGGCCCCGGGGCTTTCAGAACCTTGGCGCCCATCACAATGGGCCGAGGTTCCGGGGACAATTTGAACTGTTGTCCTGCTGAGCAGGCCCAGCACAGGGAGGGTGGACGCGGGGGCCTGCGGCCACGATGAAGATGTGGAGCGACGGGGGGGACGTGGAGGAGCAGATCCAGGAGCTGAAGACCATCACGCAGCTCCAGGGTGAGCCCCTCACACCCACACCACAGTCAGGGGCCTGCGTGCAGGAGCTCAGGGCTTTGTTTTGTTTTCAATCCGCACCCGAGGGTATTTTTCCATTGATTTTTAGAGACAATGGGAGAGAGAGGGAAAGACAGACAGACAGAAATGTCAATGTGAGAGAAACACATCGATTGGTTGTCTCCTGCAAGCGCCCTGACCAGGGCCAGGCCAGGGAGGAGCCTGCAACCGAGGTACGTGCCCTTGACTGGAATTGAGCCCGGGACCCTTCGGTCCTCAGGCCAACGCTCTATCCACTGAGCCAAACTGGCCAGGGCAGTGTTTTGTTTTTTTAGATATATTTTTATTGATTTCAAAGAGGAAGAGAGAGCTACAAATATCAGTGATGAGAGAGAATCATTGATTGGCTGCCTCCTGCACGCCCCGAACTGGGGGTCCAGCCCGAAACTCGGGCATGTGCTCCGACTAGAAATCGAACCGTGACCTCCTGGCTCATAGGTCGATGCTCAGTCACTGAGCCAGGCCGGCCGGGCAGGACTTCAGTTTTAACACAGAAACAGTCCAGGGCAAATGGCCTAGTGGTCAGCCCATCACCCACCTCCCAACAGCTGGGAGGAGGCCTCAGAGGCCTGCCATGCAGGGGGCTCGGGTGGGAAGAGGAGAAGCTGGGGGGCTCCACAGAGATTGGAGCATCGTGGACCCCAAAGCTAGAGGGGACAAGGAGGGACAAGGAGTGACCCAGCTGCTTCCAGGGCCAGCAGGCCTGGGAGGGGTCACAAGACTGCTCACTGCTAAGCACGGCTGAGCGGTGAGGCCCTCGGCCCCAACGGAGCGGCGACTGGAGGCGGGGCTGGAGGCAGGGCCCCGGCTGCGAGCCTGCCCAGGCTGG
>NW_005370704.1:467055-471848 GCF_000412655.1 Myotis brandtii
CTAGATGAGTGAGACACGCCCCCAGGGCTGGCCTCTGGCTCTCGCAGGTCATCCGCCAGTTGGAGAACAACATCGAAAAGACAACAATCAAGATCACCACGAGCCAGAACATCCACCTGCTGTACTTGGGCCTGCTGGACTACCTGAAGAAAGTGAGCCCCGCCCCAGGGAGCCCCGCTGGCGGCAGGGCTGGGATCTCCGTTGGGACGGAACCGGAGGAGCTGGGCAGGGCAGCCTGTACCCCGAACCCATGTTGAGCGAGCCCCTCTGGCCCAGTCCTCGGGGCGCTCAGTCTGCGGTGTAGGTGTGGGGGGCGGGCACAGGCCACCCTGTGGGGCCACAGAGCACGGGGAGGCCAGGGGAGGTGCCATGGACAGGGGCAGCGTGCAGTGGGCCCGCAGCCCCTGGACCATCTGTCTGTGCCCACCTGCCCTGCCCTGCCCTGCCCTCAGGAGCTGTCAGGATACCCCACGCAGCTGGACAAGCTGCAGAACCTGGTGGCTGACTACTGCTCAGAGCTGTCGGACATGACAGTCATGTCCCAAGACGCCATGATGATTACGGATGAGGTCAAGGTGAGCGCAGGCCCCTGGCTGGGGCCCTGCAGGGCTCTGTGCCGACCCGTCTGGCCCAGGCCTCCTCAGGACACCTCCGTGCCTCACCACCTGCGACCGCCAAAGTCCAGACCGCCCACCTCCCCCACCAGCCACTTGGCTCACCTGTGGCCCTGGACAGAGGGAGCCCCCTCCTCAGGAAGCCGTGGGGTAGACAGAGGAGAGAGAGACCTGGCTTGGGCTGGGCAGGGCCACCAACCCGCCCAGTCTGTGCCAAGGCCCCTCAGAGCCGTCCTCGGGAAGGGGCACGTGAGGAGGTGGCCACTCATGCAGTCGTCCCTGTCACGCAGGCTCTGGTCAGCACAGCAGAGACCTGGGTGCTGGGGGCTGCTGGGGGCCCGCAGGACGCACCAGGAGCTGGAGCGAAGCTGCAGAGGAGCGGGCGGAGAGCAGTGGCAGCTGTGGGTGGCTGGGGCTCAGGTGTCGGCCCCCCCCCCACCCTGGAGCCCATCCCCCTAACCTAGAGCCCTGGGAGGAAACAGGCCAGACGGGACCCCATTTGTGTTTCCAAACGGGTGTGTTCTGGCTGCAAGACCAGAGGGGCCCAGAGGCTGGTCACTGGGGTCAGACACATGGCGGGGGGGGGGGGGGGCCCAGAGGGCTGAGAAGCCTTTGAGAGGTCACCTGAGGAGGGGGCACTGAGTTAGACGTGGAAGGGAGCAGCCCCCAGAATGCACAGCCACGGGAGCAGGACAGAAAGAGGCCGGGTTTGGGGGAAGATGAAGAGTTGGTTTTTAGACACTTCAGTGAGTTCCGAGGGGGGCTGGGCAGGGCAGGCTGCGGAGGGCCAGTGCCGTGCCTGTGGCCAGCTGACTCCTGGACTCGGGGTGGAGGAGCGCAGTGCAGGGAGGGAAGCAGAATGGTAAAAGCGCTGGGCACCGTGTTGCGGGAAGAAGGCCTGGCCCACAGCCTCGATGGCCGTTCTCAAATCTAGGAACTCGGGGGAAGTGACCACTGGAGTTAGCACGGGGGAGGCCTCACTGGGACGGACTCCCACCGCCTGCCTGTGTCCCTAGATGAACTTGAGGCAGAAGGAGGCGACCTTCATCGAGGAGCGCCGGGCCCGGGAGAACAGGCTGAACCAGCAGAAGAAGATGATCGACAAGATCCACACCAAGGAGACCAGCGAGAAGTACCGCCAGGTGAGCGCCCACGGCCGGTGCAGCCTGGGCGGGGGGCGGGGGGGCTCCTCTGTGGAGGGTGCTGCTCACCTCACCCCCACCCCGTCCATCAGGGCCGGAGGGACTTGGACTTCCCCACCAATCTGATGAGTGCGGAGAGCCTGAAAGGTGAGGGCCCTGCTCCCACCTGCCCCAACCAGGACCTGAGAGGCCAGCACTGGCTGGAGCCACCCAGACAGGTCACCGTGAGGCCCCGAGGGAGGGAGGGGGCGTGCCCCGCCTCCCCCTGGTCATACCTGCAGAGCTGGGCGCCTGTGGCCACCAGCTTCAAGGCCACCTGCTTTGGGCTCATGGCCAATTACTGAACCTTTGGCTTCTTAGCTGCAAGCCCCACAGGCACCCCAGGGCCCGGTCACCCACTAACTCCTCAGAAGAGACAGCTCGGGTCCTCTGAGCTGCCTCTGAGGAGCCCCACTAAGCCCCCCCCCCCCGAGCCAGGCTCCATGGTCCCCCTCTGGAGGCAATGCCCAGGGGCGCCCCTGAAGGGCCAGTTTGCCTGGAAGCAGGGTAAGGTGCAAGCACCTATGACAGGGACCCAGGTCTTGGGACCCAGGCCTCTGTTCCCAGTCCAGCCCTGCACGCTGGCCATCCTTCCCTCTTCTCTGCTCAGTGAGGAAAAAAGAGGCCTCCCAGGCCGAGGTCGAATACCAGACGAATCTGACCGCTTTGGTGGAGAAAATCAAGACCGCTGTGCGGTGCTCCCACCTCTGGGTACTGCTCCCTGGCACTCCTGGGGTGTTAGGGAAGGGGTGGGGGGGCTCCACGCTGACTGGGCCAGGCTCTGCGGGCACCTTTTGGGATGAATGAATGCACAATGCTGTGGCCTCGACAGTTCAGAGGAGAGGCCCCTCCCGGGACACAGCTGGCCCATCCCAGCATGTTCCAGGGGATGAGAACCACAGAATCTGAGGACCCAAAGGCCTCGGCTAGGGTGTGGCCTCCACCTCCAACCCCATCCCCTTCCCAAGCTGACGGCATTATAATGAGCGGCTGCCTCTCCACCTGTCCCCCCTTATTTTAATCCGATCTGGGTTTATTCTTAGTAAGCCTCGAGCTCCCGTCCTCGGCCCTGACCTAAGCTTGTCCACCCTTGCACAAGCGCCCTGCGGCCTTGCAGTCTCTCAGTGGCGTTCTCCGGTCTGTCCTCTGCTTGTTGTGAGGGTGACGTGCAATGACACAAAGCACTTCACCCGGCGGACAGATGGCCCCCCACAAGCCCTCAGGGCCCGGCCGCCATGGACATCATTCCTGACCACGGGGAGGGGCAGTTCTGTGGGCTCCGCCCGGCTGGCCCACACCTGCTTCTCCCTCCTGGCACGGCCAGGACATCACAGGCCAGTTCCTGGCTCAGAGGAACACGGAGGACAACCTGCAGCTGCAGATGCTGGAGTGTGAGAAGAGGCGGACTCAGCTGGGGGCCTTGATGAGGAAGCTGGAGATGGAGGAGGCGCTGCTGAAGTTCCACCAGACGTCCAGCTCCGGCAGGTACCCGGGGGCCCTGCCCTCCCTCTGTCCAGGCTGCCCGCCCCCCAGGCTGGGCCAGGGCCAGGCTCTGAGCCCAGGGTGTCCACTGCCAGCCAGCCTGCTCGTTCGTGCTCTGCAGCTGAGCCGGGGACCCCACACGCCCACATCGCAGCTCTTGAACCCCTGAATCTAGCACAGCACCCAACTCCGCCCTCAGGTCTGTGCCACCTTCCTCCCCATCGTACTCGACAGCTTTGAGTCCGTCCAGCATAAAATGAAGGACCTGCTGAAGGAGGAGCAAGAGAGGCTGCAGCTGGCCCACACGAACATGACCAAGAGCCAAAAGCTGCTGCTCACCCTCCAGATGGGCATCGACAACCTGTACCTCCGGCTGGTCAGCATCGCCCTGCCCGAGGCCCAGGTACCGGCCCGCGTGGGGAGAGGCCGCCTGCACAGTGAGCTTGGGGAGACCGGAGCGGGTCTGAGCCCGTTCTTGTGGTCTGCAGAAGGTGGCCACCCCCGACAGCCTGGACGGCCTGGACTTGCACAGCAAGCTGGCGTACTGTGAGAAGAAGCTCCTGTACCTGGTTGACAAACTGCAGGCCCTGCCCACCACTGAGGAGGTACCGCAGGGGCGGGGGCGGAGAAGTCTCCGCACACCGTGTCCCCTCAGAGCTGACCGTCCCCCGTGCCCTGCAGAAAAACACGAAGGTGAGGAATGCCCTGGAATCCTCGACTCTGAAGGAGAAGCAGAACACCAGGATCACCTTTGAGGAGCTGGAGGACGATATGATAGGTACGGGCTGGGGTGGGCCTGGGGAGACTGGGGGGCCAGGCTGCCCAGCTCCTCCGGGACAGGATGTGGGAAGGATGGCTGGGCTGGGCTGAGCTGTGCAGGGGCAGAGGTGGGGTGTGCTGCTCGCTCCATCTGCCCAGGAGGGACAGGGATGGAGGGTGTGCCTGGGAAATGGTGAGATGTGGAGAGGCTAGCCATGTCCTGACGCCCATCAGCAGGCAGAAAGGAGCAAGGGGGAGCCCCGGGCAGAGCCCTTATCGGGGTTTCTGAGGGAAAGGCGGGGTCAGCAGCTGAAGGTCAGCTCCTCTGAGTGACTCCGGTGGGCAGGGGACTGGGGCTGAGCCATGGCGCTGGCCCCGGGCTGAGCTGTGCCGGGGATGTTGGGGTGAGACTTCGACCGGGGGAGGGAGGGCTGTGCAATGGTCGGTGTGCAGGAGGACACACCCAGGGCGCCCTGGGGCGCGGTCTCTCCCGGGTCCGTAAGGGCCCAAAGGCCAGAGCATCCGGGACGGAGTCGTGCGGTCCACGCCCGCCCGGCGATGAATGAAGGCGGAGGCCAGCCCAGGGCTGACCCGGCTCCCGCCTCTCCCCCCAGAAACCTTCCACTTCGCCGACGTGGACCACAGCTACGTGCCCTCGCGGGCCGAGATCAAGAAGCAGTCCCAGCGCGTGATCGAGGAGAAGTTCAAGACGGCCAAGAAGAAGAAGAAGTGACCGCGGGGGCCCCAGGCCCCCCGC
>NW_005370704.1:472991-476965 GCF_000412655.1 Myotis brandtii
TCCGTGGGCCGACGCCGCGGGGGGCGGGGGGCGCTGGAGGTGTGAGCCGCGGGTTTTCCTTTGTTGACTTCGCGTTTGACGACGGGATATCAGCGACGCCACACGCCCCCCCCCCGTTTTAAAGAAGCGTTTGTGGGGTGCGTTAGGAGCTCCGGGAGGCACGGGCTCCCCCCCTGCGGGAGGCCCTCCGTCCGCCATCAATTATGCAGACGGTGCGGCCGTGACCTCCTTGGAGTTTCCGTCCGCGACGAGGGGAGGGCTGGCCGCTCCGCTTTCAGGTCGGGAGCCGCAGGGTTAGGGGGGCCTCGCTCCTCTGGGGGCGCTGTCCTCTGGTGACATTTGGGGATAAGGTGTGCGAGTGAGGACCTGGAAAGCCCCTGTGCGGGTGGAAAAGGGAGGCGGTGCCCTGGCCGCCGCGGCTCCGCCGGTTGGAGGTGGTCCCTGCACGAAGGGTCTCGGGTTCGAGTCCTGGTCCAGGACACCGACCGGGTTGTGGGTAACCCTGGTGGCAGCTGATGGGTGTTCCTCTCTCTCTCTCTCTCTCTCTCTCTCATCAATGGAAACCGTGTCCACGGGGAGGATTAAAAGAGAGAGAGGGGTTGCGGTTGATGTATTTCCACTCACAACTTTGTGTGTATTTCTCTCACGTTCAGAGAAGAGAATAAGTCCGAATACTTATTTCACTGACGTTTAAGTCTGCACTTGGGCCCGGATTTAATTTCGTTGCTCACGGTTTTGTGTTAAACGTCACTCCATCTGGCAGGTGACCTGGCCGCCCCGTAGCCCGCGTGCAGCTGCCCTCGCTGTCCTGACCTGCCCGGCTCCTCCCGGGCTTTCCTGCTCGCGTGCGTTTGCTCAGCAAATATTGATTGTGCATCAGGGCCTTCCAGGGGGTGGAGGACGCGCCGTGGGCACGGGGAGTGAGTGACGTGGGGCCTGTCTGAGAGGTTGAAGCCACGGGAACCGAGGACGCCGTGAGGGTGGGGACGGGGTTAGAGGTCAGAGCTGGCTGCTGGGCAGAGGGTGGGGAGGGTGTGACGCGGAAGGTCCGGGTGTTCTGGGCCTAGGCTCAGGCCAGGGCGCTGTGCAGAGGCGAGGGGGGGAGGAGCACGGGGGACCCTCCTCCAGCCGCCCTCGGGGCCCCGAGTGAGCTTCCAGGGCTGGGAGCGGAGCGGAGTCCACGCTGCCCACCGGCACCGGGAGCTGGTTTCCATCCTCAGCCGCAGGGAAGGGCGTGGGAGCTTTTAACCCACGTCCCCAGAACGAGTGCTGGTGCGTCCGCGGTAGCCCATGTGCCCCCCCACCCCCCTCTCTCTCATGAAAGAACACGGTCCCTGTTCTCTCGGGAGACGTGTGGGGCTGTGAGTGGGCGGAAGAGACCCTGGGGCGGCAGTGGAGGGGAAGGTGGGGGCCCCGGCTGCACAGCGGCTGGTTCGTGCTGCCCGGGGAGGGGCTGCTCTTAGCTCTTCTGGGCGAGTCTTCAAGGTCCTCCAGGCCAATCACTCAGCTCATTTGAGCCAATGTCTAAGGTTCTGAGATTGATTTTTTTTTTTTTAACTTAAAACTAGAGGCTAGGCCAGGGGTGGGCAAACTTTTTGACTCGAGGGCCACAATGGGTTCTTAAACTGGACCGGAGGGCCGGAACAAAAGCATGGATGGAGTGTTTGTGTGAACTAATATAAATTCAAAGTAAACATCATTACATAAAAGGGTACGGTCTCTTTTTTTTTTTTAGTTTTATTCATTTCAAACGGGCCGGATCTGGCCCGCGGGCCGTAGTTTGCCCACGGCTGGGCTAGGCCCTAGCTCGTTTGGCTCAATGGATAAAGCGTCAGCGTGTGGACTGAAGGGTCCTGGGTTCGATTCCCGGTCAGGGCACATGCCCGGGTTGCGGGCTGGATCCCCAGTGTGCGGGCGCAGAAGGCAGCCGATCAATGGTTCTCTCTCATCATTGTGTTTCTATCTCTCTCCCTCTTCCTTCCTCTCTGAAATCAATAAAAATATATAAAATAAAATAAAATCCCAGGAGTCAACACATTACGGAGGAGCAGGTCAGAATCAAGGCATTCGGAAGTCCTTGTGTTTTTAAAGAGGAAGACAAATTTATTAACTTTAGACTTTATTACAGCAAATGTAAATGTTAAAAACTTAAGAGATACCAATCAAAGAATAGAAACATGTTGCAAATCTTCCAAATACCAGGCAAGAGGAGGAATAAACCCTGCACAGGTAGTTAGTCAGCAGGTGGGGGGGGGGAGCCCCAACAGCTCCACTCCCACCTTGTCCTGGTCCTCGTCCGCCCCACTGGCTCCGCGAGGCACTCCTGACTGCCCTCCTCGGGCGGGCGGATGGACGGGCGGACGGGCGTCTTCCGGAACCAGCCAGCTCCAGGCACCTGGTGCTGAGCCCTGCCTTCTCTGGAGGCAGCAGGAAGTCCACACTCCTGCCTAGAGGGCGGGCTCTGGCCCCTGCACAGCCCCCGCCCTGGCCCCTTCCCCCGCTTGTCCCACAGGCACGGGGCAGGCTCTCCCGACCCTGCTCTGTCCTCCCGCGTCCACGTCTGGCACAAGGCCACTCCTGGCACGTAGGCCACCCCATAAACACTTGTCGAGGGGGCAAGATAGAACGCGGGCTTTGTGCCGTAACCCCGCGTGTCTTCAGAGCCCCGGCGCTCTGCAGAACCATGCACTAAAAATACAGAGCGGAGGGAAGTAGGTTAAGAGCAAACCACCAGCATCTAGGAAGCCGCCTCCCGACTCCAGCACCCAGCCTTGACCCTGACCGTCCTCGGAGTGGAGACGCTGTCCTGTGAGTGCGAAGGCTGAGCAGACGCCACTGTCAGCCCAGGAGGGAATGCCTCTGGGCTCTGCTGTGGAGCAGGGAGGGCGAGCAGAGGCCTAATAGGGCCCTGATGGCCCCGCCAGCCCACCCTGCCGCTCCGCTCCCCCTGCTCGCCGGCCACTCCGGCAGGGTCTGCGCAGAGGAAAGCATGTGCACACAGACTCTGGGCGAAGGGAAAGTTCGCTTTGGTTTGGTTTGTTTGCCTGATCTGCCCTCTCTCCCTCCCGCCAGTGAAGATAGTGATCCGAGGCGACAGGAACACGGGCAAGACCGCGCTGTGGCACCGGCTGCAGGGCAAGAAGTTCGTGGAGGAGTACATCCCCACCCAGGAGATCCAGGTCACCAGCATCCACTGGAGCTACAAAAGTGAGTGCTGGGGAGTGGGGGGCAGGGGGGTTTCATTCCATTGTCCTTCTTGGCCTTGGTTCCCTGGAGACAGCATTCTCAGTGTGGCGTCGTCATGGAAACTGTACATGTGTGGGAGCGCCCTGACCTCACAGGGGCTCTCGTGACTCTCATCAAAGTCACTTCAAAAAATGAAAGATAAATTTAAAAAAAGAAAAGGAAAAAAAAAAAGAGCAAAAGAAGCAAAGTAAATAAGTAAATAAATAAATAAAAAGTCACCTCTGGGACGCCCTAAGTCCCCTCCCAGAGGAGCAGACGGGCAGCAGGGGCTCCATTCTTGAGCCTGGAGACCTCGGAAAGGCAAACGCTCTGGCCTCACCTGGGACACGGCCCACCCTGGGAGCCAGGCCCTGTGCGGCTCCTCTGCTGCGGCCTTTGCTCCATCCGCTGAGGGCCCTTGGTCATAGCCGGTCTCTACGTGGGGTTTGCAGTCCCTGTCCCCTAAGGACTTGATGGGCACCTGGCGGCCTCCGGGCCTGGCTGGAGCCGCCAGCAGCTTCCGGGGAGGCGGAGGAGCTGCTGGGTGTGGGGATTCGAGAGGTGGTGAAACGTTGCTTTTCGCTGAGAACACACGGGTCACAGCAGGACACAGGCTCCGCAGGGTCCTGAGTCCCCTTCGTGAGGCCAGGCTGGTCCTGGGACCTCTGCCGGGCGGTGTGGCCCCTGCTCACCAACCAGGGCACCTGCAGCCTCCGGGCAGCTCAGGGAGCCTCACTCACCTCCCCCCG
>NW_005370704.1:476977-482908 GCF_000412655.1 Myotis brandtii
CTCCCCCCTCCCCACCCGAGGCATCTCCCCCAGTCTGGGTGAGGCTGGCAGGGGTGCCTCGGTTCCCCTCAAAATCCTTGGGGTGGAGGGTGGAGGCCTCCCTGCCACCTAGGGAGGGGTTGTCTCAGGCCGCAGCACATGCAAAGGTCCTGGGCAGGAGCTGGGTGCCCTTGGGCGGCGCCAGGGAGAAGCCTGTGGCTCTGAAAGCCCATCCTTGTGGCCCCAGCAGTCACGTGGGCACTCATCTTCTCTTCCCGTTTTAGCCACTGATGACATCGTGAAAGTGGAGGTCTGGGATGTAGTGGACAAAGGTAAAGCCCGTCTTTCTTACGCGTCCTCCCCCTTCTCATCCTGAGTCGTCCTGTAAAGAGAAGCACCCCCTCCTTCCTGCACCAGCTGGTCGGCGTGTCCTTGTCCTGTGTGGGCCCTGTCAGCCTTCAGGGTCGGCTCTGCCACCGCCACGGCGGGGTGATGTCGGCGTCCTCTCAGAGCCCGGCTAGGAGGTCTGGTTGGTGCTCACGTCGTCTAGTGTGTGGGCCCTGGGCCGGCTCCCTGCGCTGGTGGACGGGGTGTGCACAGCGGCCACCTGTCAGGTCTGCGCTGTCCGAACGCCTGCATCACCAGGACCAGGCGGCGGCGAGAACCTGCTGGAGCTGAAGGAGTGGCCTTTGCTGCACAGCTCCACCGTGTGGCCTGGTGGACGGGTCCGAGGGGCGAGGGCTCGGGGAGAAGCTGGGCAAGAGGCAGAGCTTGGGTTTTTAATAAATGAACCCGTTTCTTCTGGGGGTTCTTAGTTTTGCCTGGCCTGCCACTCTGATCCTGGGGTCCGTGGAATTGCCAGCTGTGAACAGTCCTCAGCCGTGCAGGGAGGGGGGCTGTGTTCCCCAGGGGCCACCAACTGTAGCTCCATGGGCCTTGGGCCCTGCATCCAGCTGGTCCCCCTCAGCACCGGCTCAGCCCCCTCGAGGCTGGGCTGGGACCGGGCCAGTCCAGGAGGAGGTGCCTGCCTTGGAAGCCGAGCCTGGCAGGGGCATCAGGGCCATCTCACAAGCAGCCCACTGTGCCCTGGGCCTGCCCGTGCCTTCAAGGCCAGGCCCAGCTGTCAGCAGCCTGGGGGCCTGTCTCTGGGCTGGGCTGGGCTGGGCTGGACTGGGGCAGCTGGAGTGGCCAAGAGGCCTCACTGGGGTCCTGGCCTTGTCTTGCTGTCTCTGGGGCTGCTCTGGTGCCGGTTGAGTGGGGGGGTCGGCTCTCGGAGTCTCCAGTCAGTGTGGCTCCCACTGAAGATGGGCAGGGGTGTAGGGGGAGTAGGATGTAGGGAAGGGGTGCTCCTACCTCTGGCCATCCTTAGACCCAGAGTCTACCTGGTAACTTTTGTCTCTTATAAGGAAAATGTAAAAAGCGGGGTGATGGCTTGAAGATGGAGAACGACCCCCAGGAGGTAAGCGGTGTCCTGCCCGTAGGGTCCTTGGTGGTGGGGAGGGTGGGGAGCACTCTTCAGACCCCCAGCCTGCCTGTCCCAGCTGCTCACGGGACCCTGTGCTGCCTGTGGTCACGGGGTGGCTGGGCCCCAGAGCCCCTGCCGCACGACCTGTGTGGAGTTTGAGCAACCTGAGCGGGGCTAGGGGAACTGGCCAATTTGTACCCCACCCCAGAGGCCTCGGTCCTGAAAGCACAGGACGTGCCTTCCTGCCGTGGCCTGTGTGCCGGTGGGCATGAGCGTGGCTCCCAGTGGGCTGCCATGTGGCCACCACCCCGACACAGAAAAGTTGGGCCGGCCGCAGTCTCCATCCAGGGCAGCTTCCCACTTCCTCCAGGGGCCCTGCTCCCCCTGCGCCTGCAGCCGGCCTTGGGGTGGGCAGCCTCCCCACTCCCCTTCGTGTTAGGAAGGTGAAGTGCCCACCGGGCCCCTGTGTGTGGGGGTGACCACTGCCCCCAGCACAGCAGCCGCCGCAGCCTGCATGCTCTAGAAGGTTCTCTGCGAGTGTGCTTCCTCATGCTGGGACGCGGGCCTTGCTGTGGGGCCTGGACCCCGCACTCTCCTGCTGGGGCCTGAGAGGGAGGTGCTGTGGTGGGCAGTGGAGGAGGTCCCCCCAGGCCAGGCAGAGGCACAGGCACGGCGGCCCAGAGTCTGAATGTTCCCGCCAGACTCCTTGAGGCAGTTTCCCCGCCCACACTACGTCATCTGTGTTTTCCCAAAATGGAAAGGCCTGTTCGGCGTTCCTGGGAGCCGTGGGCTCCCCCGTGGGCTCCCCGTGGGGCCCTGCCCACAGCCGCGTCGCTCATGCCTGACTCCCTCCCGTCCCAGGCAGAGTCTGAGATGGCCCTGGACGCCGAGTTCCTGGACGTGTACAAGAACTGCAACGGGGTGGTCATGATGTTCGACATCACCAAGCAGTGGTAAGAGGGTGCCCGGCTCCTCGCACCCACCCCCCAGGGACATTCCACAGGTCCAGCAGATGGCGGTTCCGCCGGCGTCACCACTAGTGCCAAGTGCTTCTTGAGGACCAGCCTTGGGCTGTGCACGGTGGCAGGCCAGCTACACAGAACCGGACCAGATGTCTTGGGTCTGCACGTGCGCTGGGCCAGCGTTGGGGTGTTCCCCTCTGTGTGGAGGCAGATGGCTCACTTGGGGGCGAGGCATGAGCCTGCACAGCCCCCAGCCTTTCCTGCAAACACCGTTCAGAATCTGGTGGAATCAAGTGGCCTTTTGTTGGGGCTCCCACGAACCCCCTTCTTTGACTTGTGCTAGGAGGACGCACAGCTAGGATCCATCTCAGCAGGGGGCTCCAGAGCAGGAGCAGCACGAGGGAGGTGCAGGGGGAGGGTGGGGTGCTGGCGCCAGTTCCCAGGGCCTCTGCCTGGAGCCGCGTGGGACTCAGTGCCTGTCCTGCCTGACGCTGGGACGTCAAGCACCCAGGGAAAGCGAGTGTCTGAGTAGCGCGCAGGGTGCCCGTCCAGGGCGGCTCCCCCGGGAGAGCTGACGGGGCGGCACCAGCAGCCTCTGGGCTTCGAGGTGCCACCGAATGGAGGTCTTCAGGATGCAGAGGGAGGGCTGACGGCGGTTTAGAGACGGCCGGGGGCGTTCACTCTGCCGCTTACTTGGCCTTGTAAGTGTTACTGTTATTACTGCGCTGGAGTGCGTGCCCGTGTGTGGATCCCGCGTCTGGCACCCAGCCCGGCTCTCCTGAGCATCGCACACGTCCCTGCAGTGCCGGCATCTCCCTCGCACGCCTGGGTGTGCTGGGTGGGCTCATCCGTCTCCCACGGTGCCCAGCGGTGACTCAGGTCCCGGGGGTCTGGTGTGCACTGACCACCAGCACCCACGTGACAGACCGCTGGGTGGGCAGGCAGTGTGTCGGAGATGTGGAATGGGTGGTGGAGCCCCAAGCACACGTGTCGCACATACCTGCGCGGAAAGCGGCAGCACGCTCCTCGGGGACATGCCAGGGAAGAAGGGGCTTCCCCGTGGGCGCTGCAGTGGCCCCTGAGCCCGGGAGTCAGGTGGCTTTGCTGTGGGCTTTGGCACGGACACTGTCACTGAAGTGTCCCGGGGCTTCGCTGAGCAGTGACCTTCAGTCCAGGAAGAGCAGCGCTGGAGAGCTGGGGCAGGCGGGCCCACCCGTGCCCGTGCCCCGGTGTGAGCCACGGGCACTGCCCGCACAGGGGGGTTCCATCGGTCCAGGGCAGGTGCTGCACGGGGCAAGGGTCTCGGGGCTGAAACTCAGGTGGGTCTCTCCTCACCTTGCCTCCGAAGGACCTTCAGCTACATCCTGCGGGAGCTCCCCAAGGTGCCGACCCACGTGCCCGTGTGCGTGCTGGGGAACTACCGCGACATGGGCGAGCACCGCGTCATCTTGCCTGACGACGTGCGTGACCTCATGGACCGCCTGGACAGGTGCGTGTCGCTGGGGAGACTGCAGGAGGCCTCGCGGAGACCTGGGGCCTGGAGCTGAGGGGATGGTGTGGGACGGGATGTGGACTCCGTGGGAAAAGCGGGGAGGGCTGAGGACCCGCGTGGCAGCTGGCTTCCTGGCACCCGGCAGGCGGGTGAGGGGTGAGCACGCCAGCCCAGTGCAGGCCGCGCTCTGTAGGCACTTGGCTAAGCGGAGCTACCGAGGCTCTAGTCTAGGCCCAGGGCCACTTGGGGGTGGTGACCTGCTGAAGGCACCCCAGGGGCCTGGGGGCAAAAGGGCAGCCTGGCCCAGGTGCAGTCCTGCCCCATGGCCGGGCACTCACTCCTCTCTGAGCAGACCACCGGGCTCCTCCTATTTCCGCTACGCCGAGTCCTCCATGAAGAACAGCTTTGGCCTCAAGTACCTTCACAAGTTCTTCAACATCCCCTTCCTGCAGCTGCAGGTGAGCCCTGCCCGCCTCCCCGTGGACGGGCGCTGACCCCTGCGCCATGCTTCTCTGGCCCTTGTGACCACCCCTCTTCACTGGGTGCCCACAGCAACCCTCTGGACCAGGCCTCAGCAAGCCTGGGGGTGCTCGGCCCCTCCCCGCTGTGCCGGGGTACAGCCCACTGCCGGGTGCCGCACCTGCTGGGTGTTATAAAGCTTTAGTTTTTATCTCTTGGGGGTGGTTTTTAGATTTACAGGGGAGTTGCCAAGATGGTGCCGAGGTCTGTGCCCTCGCTCCACTTCCCCAGTGCTGGCCCCTCACATCTCCGTGTGCTTTTGTCAACCACAGAGCCGTCCATCCCTTAACATAACACACGGCTTTGTCCACACTCGGGGACTCCTCGGTCCCACCCACACGCAGCTGTCACTTTGCTTTGGGGCCGTAGAGGTGACACCTTCTGGCCAGGAAGCGTGACGTCCACGCGGCTGGTCACCGCGTGCTGACCTAACGCCCCGAAGCCGCATTGGCTCCGTTCTCTCCAAACGGAAGTGGGACTCGCAGAGACCAGCGTCTTCCTTTCCTCTCGCCTTTGGTTTGGGAGGCCTCACGGGCCTCACAGGCTGGGTGGCTGGTGCTGTCCGCGTGGCCGGGGCAAAGGCCCTGTCATTGCACCTGTTCTTCCGCCCCTGGTGTCACTCTGTCCTTCAACTTTCTATCCAGTGTGACGCACACACAGCACCCAGAGGCAGGCAGCCCCGTGCACCCTGTACCGGCCTCCGCACGTGGTGCCACAGCACAGGCAGTACCGTGTGCAGGGCTAGCTGGGTGGCTTGTCCCTGGCACTGGCATCGTCGTCACAGCCACACCGAGCGCCTTAGGCGTCACCCTGGCCACGGGGAGGAGGTGGTGTGAACGTCCAGGTCTCTGCGTCCCCTGCTCGGCAGCTGTTGGTTCTTCAGTAGCGGCCGGGAGGCTGGAGGGGACGGTCACTGCCGCGGCGTGTCTCTCAGGTGTCACTTCCTTCCTGCAGAGAGAAACGCTGCTGCGGCAGCTGGAGACAAACCAGCTGGACATCGACGCCACGCTGGAGGAGCTGTCGGTGCAGCAGGAGACCGAGGACCAGAACTACAGCATGTACGCAGCCGGGCTGGAGGCTGGGCACGGGCAGGGCTCAGGGACGGCCGGCAGGACCACGCCTGCGGCAGGGTCAGTGCTAGCAAGACAAGGGCAGCACCGCCAGCCCAGCAGGCCCATCGGCCGGGTGACTTGTGGGTCCGAACATCCGAGTCACTTTGAGGTGAAGGTGGAGGTGCTCAGAGCTGAGCACAGGCCCGGGGGGCGGGGGGCTCTGTCGTTAATGCCACCAGTGAGATGTGTGGGGTAAACTAGGGTAAAATGGCGCTTGTCTAGAGCATGTGGGTCAGATTTCCAGTGGAAGCCACCTGGCCTCTCCCCACCAAGCTCGTTGGGGCCGGGCCCTTGGAGGTGTCCTGGCGGGACCCACAGTGGCTCTGGGCCGGGGGCACAACAGGACTGGGGGCACCAGAGAAGGCTGCTGGGGGGCCGCCCGCACAGCCCCGGGTGCAGGGC
>NW_005370704.1:483101-483671 GCF_000412655.1 Myotis brandtii
TGGTCATCGACAGCAGAGGCTCCAGAGCTGCCTGTGCCTCCAGCAGGTCAGCCAATTGCGGGGGAGAGGGGGCTGGCCTGGCTGGGGACTGGACTGAGCCAGCATCGTGCTGTGGGGCTAGAGGCCAGACTCCACTCCTAGCCATGCCATACTCCTCCCCGAAGTCCAATCTAAGGGGGAGGGGGACCAGCCTAGACCCCCTCCCGGTCCCCACAGGCCCAGGTGCAAGCAGCAGGGCTTGTCTCAGCACCAGTCCTGCCATCTGCACGCAGGGCCGGGGGCGTGGGTGGGAGGGCCAGGCTGGCCTGCGGCCCGTCTCCTCCGAGCCCTCTGCCCCAGGGCGGCTCTGCTTGATGGCAGGGCTATGAGACCGCTGGGCCTGAGGACAGGGACACCTGTCGCCAAAAATAAGAGGGAGAGGCAGGGAGGCAGCCTCCTCACTCCCGCCTGTGCCCCCAGCTTCCTGGAGATGATGGAGGCGCGAAGCCGAGGCCACACGTCCCCGCTGGCGGCCAACGGGCAGAGCCCGTCCTCCGGCTCCCAGTCACCTGTGGTACCTGTGAGCGCCGT
>NW_005370704.1:484067-485695 GCF_000412655.1 Myotis brandtii
CCCCCCGTGGCCCCCGCTCCAGCCCCGAGACGCAGCATCATCTCCCGGCTGTTTGGGACCTCGCCAGCTGCCGAGGTGGCCCCTCCCCCCCCAGGTAGGCCCCAGGGGGCCCCTCGGAAGGTGTGGGCAGCCCAGGCGTTGATGGCACCATCACCCTGGCCCTGTGAGCTCCCCCAGACTGGGACCGGGTCCCCTTCCTCCTGGGTGGGCAGTGTGATGGCCCAGTCACAGGCCAACCCCGGCTTGTGTCCTGGCCCTGCGGGCACAGATCCGACTCCGGCTGCAGAGGCCCCAGCGAAAGTCCAGGACGTCGAGGAATTTGTTCCTGGGGACGGCCTTGACCACAGCTTCCTGGATGACGTGGCCCCCCCGAAGGATGAGAGGACAGTTGCGGCCGAGGCCCCTCAGGACAGCGACAGGTAAGGGTGGTGCCAGGCCTTCTGTGAGCCACAGACCTGGGCCCTAGACAGCACCCGTTCAGGCAGCAGCCGACCTTGCCCGCAGCCCCACCCGCATGGCCTCCCTCCTGGGCCCACTCCAAGCATCCCCAGCCTCACCACGTCCCTGAGAAATGCACAAGGACAAACACGCCCTGCGAGCCCCACCCTGCAGGAAACAGCCCCTCCTGTGGCTTCCGCCACTGGGGCAGCTCCCTGTCCCTCCCCTTGGGCCCACCTCCCTCCCTGCTGCAGCCTCTGCTGCTGCTGCCACGCATGGGCCCCTGCAGAGCAGCCCGAGCCTGCCCAGAAGTAGGGTCCCCTCACCATTGAGCCCCGCCATCAGTGACCAGCCCTGTGGCTGCCAGAGGCTCCCCAGGACCCTCTCATGACCTCTGACCTCCCTGCCCCTCCTTCGCAGTGACGGGGAGGCCCCCGGAGGGAACCCAATGGTGGCGGGTTTCCAGGACGATGTGGACCTGGAAGACAAGCCGCCCAGCAGGCCCCTGCTGCCCGTCTCCAGGGAGAACACTCTTTCCAATGAAGAGGCAGCAGGACCCCCCAAGGCCGCTGCCCTGGCCCCCCAGAAGTGCTCCGAGCCAGAGACCACACAGTATGTGGGGATCTCCAGGGGAGCGGCCCCAGGAGAAAGGACAGACAGGCCCCTGACCACTTCCTTGTCCCAAAGGCCCCCCACAAAGGCCCCGAGGCCGCACAAGCGCGCAGAGCCCTCGAGGGCGCCCAACGGGAAGGACGAACTGGCAGCCTCGTCAGAGAGTGACCCTGAGGGGCCCATCGCTGCGCAGATGTTGTCCTTTGTCATGGATGACCCCGACTTTGAGAGCGACTCGGACACACTACGGAGAGCGGTGAGGGCCGAGGGCACCTGGGGGCGGAACGGCAGGGAGGGCACAGCTCCCGAATGCTGGGCAGCATCACCGTGATGCCAGAGCCCAGGCCTGGCTGCCCGTCACGGGCACAGAGGGGAGGGGCTGCAGCATCCTGGCTGCCACCCTCAGGCACTGCTGTCCCCTTCCCCTGGGTCAGGTGTGGGGCCCTCGAGGAGCCTTGTCACCTGCCCAGGAGAAGGCAGAGCCTAACGGCACGGTGGCCCCGCCTGCCTGCTCCTCCAGGACGAGTTCCCGGTGCGGGAGGATCTCTCCGACATGACGGACGAGGACACGGGCCCTG
>NW_005370704.1:486049-486824 GCF_000412655.1 Myotis brandtii
AGTGAAGGATGACTTGGATCTCTTTGGCCTGGGGCTGGAGGAGCCCGGCCAGAAGGCGAGCAGCAGTGAAGGTAGCCGGGCCGGGGCCTCCCTGGGTGCCAGCCGGGCCCGTGTCTGATCCCCTGCCCGCCTGTCCCTTACCCAGGGGTTCCTCAGAGCAGCAGGGCTGCTCTACGGGCTGGCAGCTGGCTGTGGGTTCCGAGAAGCCTCAGTCCTGCTGGGGTCCTGCCTGGTCCTGATGACCTCCCAGACCCGGGCCACTGAGTGTCCACACAGGCGGCCTTTAGTGGTGCTGCTGTGAGCTGCCCAACACCCTCACATGCGAGTGCAGCCCCCCTGGACAGCACACTTGGTCTCCTGGCCTGTCCCCGCCCTCCATCCTGCGCTGCCTGCGCCCAGCCCTGGCGCAGTGTCACCTGGGACCCGTCCCAGAAAGGAGAGGAAGGGGCCTCCAGGCTTGTCCTGGATGCAGTGTGCCTGTTCCCGAGGGACCAGTCCCACGGGCAGGCCGGGGGGGCGGGCAGGCCGAAGAAGAAGAAGAAGAAGAAAGACAAGGAGGTACACCCCTCCCCCTCCCAGGTGCCGTGCGGGTGGGGGGCTCTGGCCTGGCGCCCTGGTGACGCCATGTTGCTCCGCAGGAGGAAGAAAAGGCGGCCAAGAAGAAGAGCAAGCACAAGAAGGGCAAGGACCGCGAGGAGGGCCGCGAGGACCGGAAGCAGCGCAGGGGCAAGAGGGCGGCGGACGAGCTGGAAGCCTTCCTGGGGGGCGGGGCCCC
>NW_005370704.1:487420-488815 GCF_000412655.1 Myotis brandtii
TCCCTGGGCTGCGCACCGCATCCCGGGCCCTCTGGGCACCGCTGCTGCTGACGCCAGGCAGTGCCGCACATCCCTGGGGGCTCCTCCCAGGCTGGTGTCCAGCGTCACACCTGCTGGGCGGTCACCCGTGGGGCCAGAATGCCCTCATTCATTTCCTTTTCTCCTTCCACACTCGGCTCCCACCATAAAGCTCTCCTGTTTTAATGCTTGTCTCTGTGCTGCTTCCTGCTGCTCCGCTCCTGGGCGCCCTTGTGACTGGCCTGCAGGCTGCCTTGCCCGGTCACCGCAGGTCTGTGATTCCCAGAAGGGTGGCCGCCCTCTAGGGTAGGAGGCCTTCCAGCCCCACTGGCTAGGCGTGGCCTTTGGAGGACTTCCCATCAGGCCACAAGAACCACGTCTGTCCAGGGTGGGCCAGCGTGGCCAGTGTCTGCGTGTCTCCCCGTCCACCTGGGCCAGGGCTCGGCACTTGCATCCAGGAGTACACAGGGGTGCCCAGCTCTGAGGGCAGGCGGTGTCCTTGCTCCACTGGCTCTGCCCACCCCAGCAGTTTCCATGGGAACAGCTTGGATGCAGGAGCTGCCCCTCCCTCCAGGGGTAGGCAGGCTGGGCATCCTCCTCCCAGTCCAGTAACCCTTCCTTCCCCCAACTTCTGTTCCTAGAGTTTTGAACCTGGAGTTGGGGGTGGGGGCAGTGGGATAGCAGCCACTGGGCAAGCACCAAGCTGATTCACGCAGGGACTCCCACAGCCCAGAGAGGGAGAGGGAGAGAGAGAAAATCAATGGTGAGAGGGAATCATTGATGGGCTGCCTCCTGTACACCCCACACTGGGGGGTCGAGCCCACAACCTGGACATGTGCCCTGACTGGGAATCGAACCATGACCTCCTCGTTCACAGATCAACGCCCAACCACTGCGTCACACAGGCCGGCCCTTCATGTGGAGCCCACAAATGGGGTTGTGGCGAATGTGTCACGACCTTGCCCAGGGCCCCCATTTCATGGTTCCACTCCTGCCCAGCTAGAATGTTCCCTGGCTCAGCATCTTGTTAAGGGGGTGCTGGGAGGCTGGAGTGGGCCTCAGCAGGCCTGCCCAGGGCAGTGACAGCCCCTGCCTGCTGGACGCTGAGGTACCTGCAGAGTCTGGCGCCTCCACACGCCTGCAGGGCCAGCAGGCGCGGAGCAGCCCATCTGCTCCTCCTGGGCCGACCCGGGTGTGAATTCCAGGAGTGGTGCTGGGGGTGTCCGGTCCTGGCCAGAGCTCTGCCCCCATGTCCTGCCAGGCGGGAGCTGGCAGCACCAGCAGGCCCTCTGGTTGGACCCCAGGCCGGCACCTTGCGGTACAGGAGGGCTCAGCCCGCACAGCACCGTGCTGAGCCCCCAGGCGCGGCCCCTTTCA
>NW_005370704.1:490602-491570 GCF_000412655.1 Myotis brandtii
CACGGGAGGGGGTGCGGAGGGTGGACCCCGGCCCAGCCCGCACTGCGGGGGTGTGGAACCGCGGGTTTCCATGGAGCCTCCTGAGCCGGCGGGGAGAGTCCTCGCCTGGGAAGGGGTGGAGCCTAACCCACCCACCACGCTGCCTCCTGGCAGCCTCCTGCCCGGGTGCCCTAGGCAGGGGAAGGGGGGCAGCTCACACGCCCTCCTGTGGCCCAGCCTGGTTTTCAGGTCGCGGTGCACACGCTGCAAAGCTGGGGTCACTCTCCCCGCCTTGTCCTGAGACCTGCGAGCTTGGGGGGTTCCCACCACCCTGAGACGGCTGGAGTCAGCAGTGTCTGCAAAGGGGAGCGGGCTGGGGGCCCAGGTGTGCTCTGTGGGGACATTACTCAGGCCGGGGCCATGCCAAGTGTCAAGGGCGGACAGGCCAGCGTTGCAGCCTAAGGACCGTGCCTGGACCTGGTGGGGCCACCCCGGGGTCCACAGGGGCCTCAGGACTGGGGCCTGGAGCATCCAGCTGTCCCCAGTGAGGCGGCCCTGGCTGCGCGGGGGAGGGGCTCCATGCAGCCTCCTCGCAGGGGAGCAGGAGACTGGGCAGAGCTGGCTGGGCCAGCGAGGGCTTGCTCTGCACTTGTCACCAGCGGCTATGGCGCCAGCAGCGATAAAGTCGGACATTAGGCCCCAGATGAGCTCCGTCCTTCCAGCCATGGGCGCCGGGGAACACGCCCTGCTCCTCCTGCCGGTCGGGGACCAGGAAAGGGGTCTGACCAAGCCCGCATCTAACCACGGCAATGGCATCGCCTTTTCAGCCGACCCACGCGTGTCATCCATTAGAAAGCGGCCGGCAAGATGGGTTAGAACCTGAGCGGCTGAACAGCTGGGCTCCTGCAGGGGCTGCAGGCGGCGGCATGGAGCGAGTGTCCGCGGCCTCGGCCAAGGCCCCACACCAGGGCTGCTCCGCCCCCCGGGGC
>NW_005370704.1:493499-493984 GCF_000412655.1 Myotis brandtii
CCAGGCACCGGGCCAGAGGGGAGGAGGGCCGGGCACGGGAAGCAGAGGGTGTGTGTGTGGGGCGGGGGCGCTGGCCCAGAGCTGAGACCGGGCTGGGCACGAGTCAGGCTGCCGGCCCACACACACATACACATACACACACACACACATATACACACGTACACACATACATACACGTACACACACATATATACACATACACACATATACACACGTACACACGTACATACACATACACACACACATATACACATACACACATATACACACGTACATACACATACACACACACATATACACACATACACATATATACACACATGCACATATACACACACGTACACACATATATACACACATACACATATACACACGTACACACACATATACACATATATACACACATATACACATACACACACGTACACACATACATACACGTACACACACATATATATACACATACACACACGTACACACATACA
>NW_005370704.1:494219-494912 GCF_000412655.1 Myotis brandtii
ACACACGTACACACATACATACACGTACACACATATATACACACACACACACATATACACACGTACACACATACACATATACACACGTACACACATACATATATACACATATACACATATATACACACACACACACATATACACACGTACACACATACACATATACACACGTACACACATACATATATACACATATACACATATATACACACACACACACATATACACACGTACACACATACACATATACACACGTACACACATACATACACATACACACATATATACACACGTACACACATACATACACGTACACACATATATACACACATACACATATATACACGTACACACATACACATATACACACGTACACACATACACATATACACACGTACACACATACACATATACACACGTACACACATACACATATACACACGTACACACATACATACATACACACATATATACACACACGTACACACATACATACATATATACACACACACACACACACACACACACACACACCCTTCCGGCTGGCCGTGCCTGGCGTTGCAGCCGGAAACGCGAGGCTAGCGGCCCGGGCTCCACGGACCACAAGTGACCAGGAGGGGGAGGCCGGGCACCCGCAAGGGCCCTCCTGGAGCCCCCAGAGCCGCACCGGGGCTGCGAGGGGGCATCAACTGA
>NW_005370704.1:496236-497692 GCF_000412655.1 Myotis brandtii
GGCCCGCTCCTGGGGAGTCAGCTGCTCAGCGCTGGGGCTCAGACCCCTGGCTCCCACGGCGCAGGCTGAGTGCCGCCTCTCCCGCCCCAGCTGACATCTACGACAAGGTGGCGGGCGAGATGCAGCGGAAAGGCTATGACTGCGAGTGCCTGGGCGGCGGGCGGATCTCGCACCAGAGCCAGGACAAGAAGATCCACGTGTACGGCTACTCCATGGTGAGGCCGCCCGCCCGCCCCGCTGCAGAGCCACACGGGGCCCAGGGTGGGTGGGAGGCCACTGCTGCCCCGCAGCACAGCGGGCTGAGTCCTGTTCCAGCCTCAAGGGACCTGGTTGGGCCCGGCCGGTGTGGTTCAGTGGTTGGGCATCAACCTATGAACCGGGAGGTCACGGTTCGATTCCGGGTGCCCAGAGTGGGGTGAGCAGGAAGCAGCCGATCAATGATTCTCTCTCGTCATTGATGTTTCTGTCCCTCCCTCTCCCTTCCTCTCTGAGATCAATAAGAAAACATATACATGCATATAAAGAGAGGCCCGGTTGGGCTGTCACTGAGGCCTCAGTATCGGGGGGCACCCAGAGGCCCCTCCCTCTCCCCTCCCCAGGCCACCAGTGGAAGCGCAGGGACATTCTCTTGGCACCTAGAATAGCCTGGGCTTCAGGCGAGAGACCTGTTCTCCGTGGTGGCCACCTTCCCACCGAGGGCTCCCTGGGTGGTGGGGGAATGATGGCACTTGGCTCCACCCTGGGCCCCTGCGCTGCTCTGGCTCCGGGTGTCACTGCTACCTGGACCCCCAGAGCCAGGACACAGGCTGTGAGGGATGCCTTCTTTCTTCAGGGGTACGGCCGTGCCCAGCACTCCATCTCCACCGAGAAGATCAAAGCCAGGTACCCGGACTACGAAGTGACCTGGGCAGACGATGGCTACTGAGGCCCCCCACTCAGAACTCTGCCCGAGACGCCCCCCTGGCGCGTGCCACCCTGCCCAGGCTTTGGAGATGGACGCCAGCCGGCCCCAGTTCCGGGTTTACCTCACCCACGGGAATAAAAAGCACTAACCCAGCTGGGCCCCGGGTGCTGTGTCTCGGCTTCTCTGCTCCTCTGGGCCCTGACTCGAGTGGGTGGGTGGCAGAGAGTCAGAGGCAGCCCTGGGCAGGGGCTCCCCTCCCCGCGGCCCCTCGCCCGGCTCCACCCCTGGGGGCCCCAGGGAGTGGCAGTGCACACTCAGCTCTTTGGAGTCTGATAAGCGCCCCCCCCCCCCCCCCCCCCTGTCCCCCTTTATGGCCTAATTGCTCCCCCTCGTGGCTGTCCCCAAGGACATCTGGGATGAGGCCCACCCAGCCGTTGCGAAAGGAGTTGGGGTTGGGAGTGCCCATGCCAGCACGCGGGCAGGGAGGGCACCTGTGGCCACCGTCCCGGCAGCTGACTTCAGCCCTCGTGTGCCCTGCCAACCCAGGTCACC
>NW_005370704.1:498187-499829 GCF_000412655.1 Myotis brandtii
GTCACGGTTCGATTCCCGGTCCGGGCACGTGCCAGGTCGCAGGCTCCATCCCCAGTGGAGCGTGCAGGAGGCAGCCGACCCATGATTCCCTCTCATCATTGATGGTTCTCTGTCTCCCTCTCCCTTCCTCTCTGAAATCAATAAAAATACGTTAAAATAAGTAATGATTTAGGAATGAGTAAGGGAACAGACACCATAGGCTGAGCGATGGGGATGGAGATGGTCAAGGTCCCTGGCTGCTGGCCCCTCTCCCAGGGTTTACGGGTGCTGGGTGCCTGCTGGTGCCCGGGCCGGCTGACCTCACTGCAGGGTGGGGACAGGCCGGGAGAAGTGGTCGCAGCCTGTGCTGCCCGGAGCCACCTCCAGTGGGGCCTCCACCAGGCAGGGCTGAGCGGCCGCTGGTGTGACGGGCAGGGCCAGACCTTCGGTCCGGAGTTGCTGGACCAGTGGGAGCTGACGTGGGCCGGGGGCCCCTCTCCTGGGCCCTTTTACGACGGGAAGTTTGCCCTCATCGGCCAGGGCGGGGCTGGCCCAGGGGCCCCTCCAGTTAGAGCGGAGTCAGCAGCGGGGCCGAGGGGATAACTGAGCACAGGGCCCCGGTCCGCTTCCCTCGGCCTGGCCATGCCTCTGCCCAGCCGCCTCCTGCCTGCCCTGGTCCTGCTCCTGGGTGAGTCGTCGGGCTCGGCTCCGTAGCAGAGCTGGGTGGGACCCAGAGGGAGCCCTGGGTCCTGGGGTTGCCCCGCTGGGCAGGGGGCGAGACTTGTGCTCTCCCAGGCCCGGTCCCCGCCCAGGCCCCAGGTGAGAGGCCCTGGCGGCAAACGCCTGCTCCTGGACGCCTGGAACCGGAGGGGCTCTGGGTCACCACTGACACCCCGCTTGGGGGTACCCTCCCTCTCGGCTTCCACTTCCCTCCCCAGGGGGTGCTCCCCATGGGGGGCCCTTGGTCCCGTGCAGCCAGCCTCTCAGGCCAGCTGTGCTCGGCTCAGCCTTGGCGGGGAGCCCCCAGCCACAGACCCAGCCCCTCCCTCTGACCTCCTGGCCCGGAACCCAGAGCAGGACAACCCACAGCCTGGACCGTCCCAGGCATACAGGATGGGGTCACCCTGCTAGACCCCTGCCTGTCTCTGCTGGCAGCAGGGTCCCCAGGCGGGGCCTGGGTCCCCAACCACTGCCGGGCCCCCCCGGACACCGTCGGGGAGCCCCCAGCCACAGACTCAGCCCCTCCCTCTGACCTCCTGGCCCGGAACCCAGAGCAGGACAACCCACAGCCTGGACCGTCCCAGGCATACAGGATGGGGTCACCCTGCTAGACCCCTGCCTGTCTCTGCTGGCAGCAGGGTCCCCAGGCGGGGCCTGGGTCCCCAACCACTGCCGGGCCCCCCCGGACACCGTGTGCAACTTCGTGTGCGACTGCGGTGACTGCTCCGACGAGACACAGTGTGGTGAGCAGGTCGGCGGGCGGCGGGGCAGGGCTGGCCAGCCCCTGAGGGCCACTCCCCTGACCCCCGCCCCTGCTGTCCCAGGTTACAACGGGGCCTCACCCGCCCAGAGCGCCCCCTTCGCCTGCAGCTTCGAGCAGGACTCCTGTGGCTGGCGAGACATCAGCACCTCAGGCTACCGCTGGCTCCGGGACCTGGGAGGG
>NW_005370704.1:499984-501180 GCF_000412655.1 Myotis brandtii
GACCACACTCTGGGCACGGACCTAGGTGAGCCCTCGCGGGCGGGTGCCCAGGCCTCCCCTTCCTCGGTCCCTGCCCCGTCTTCTGACCTCTCTGCCGTCCAGGCTGGTACGTAGCTGTTGGCACTCATCGCGGGAAAGAGCCGTCCGTGGCCGCCCTGCGCTCCCCCGTCCTGCGTGAGGCGGCCCCCACCTGTGAGCTGAGGCTCTGGTACCAGGCGGCCTCCGCAGGTGTGTGCTCGGCCCTGCGGCTGGCGGGGTGCCCAGAGCGGGGAGACAGGAAAAGACAGCTGCTGCTGCAGAAAATGGAAGGGCGGCCCCTCGGGCATGGCTCAGGGGTTGAGCATCGACCTATGAACCAGGAGGTCGCAGTTCGATTCGGTCAGGGCACATGCCCAGGTTGCAAGCTCGAACCCCATGCGGGGCGTGCAGGAGGCAGCTGATCACTGAATCTGTCTCCCTCTCCCTTCCTCTGAAATCAATAAAAATATTTTAAAAAGAGAGAGAGAGAGAAAGAAAATGGAAAGGCTCCCAGGGAAGGGGCAGGAGTCCAGGGGCACAGCCCGCGGGCTGGGAGGCACAGGGGCTCAGCTGCCCATACCCCGTGACAGATGTGGCTGAGCTGCGGTTGGAGCTGACACATGGCACGGAGACGCTGGCCCTGTGGCGGAGCTCGGGGCCCTGGGGCGAGGGCTGGCAGGAGTTGGTGGTGGCCCCTGGCCGCGTCCGGGGTGACTTCTGGGTGAGCTGGGGGCAGTTTGAATGGTGGGGGCAGCAGGTGGGTCTGAGCCCTGACTTAGGCCCTAAGGACCCTCTTCTCTTCAGGTGACCTTCTCTGCCACCCGCAATGCCACCCACAGGGGGGCTGTGGCCTTGGACGACGTGACCTTCAGGGGCTGTGGGCTGCCCAGTAAGACCCCCTGCCTGGGCCCACGCCGGGGGAGGTGGGGGCCGGGGGTAGTGAGGCCCCCACCTGGTCACTCCCATTCAGAAAGTCTGGGGCCTCTCCCTCAGCTGCCCTGCCCCAGGGTTTGGGGCCTGGTGATGGTTAACCGTCCCCCACACCAGCCCCCCAGGCCAGCTGCCGGCTGGGGCACCACCGCTGCCGGAACCAGGCCTGCGTGGAGCCCCACCAGGTGTGCGATGGGGAGGACAACTGTGGGGACAGCTCAGACGAGGACACGCCCAGATGCCGTGAG
>NW_005370704.1:504306-505090 GCF_000412655.1 Myotis brandtii
CAGTCCTCCTGGGGCAGCGCCGCCGGCCTTTCCAGGTGAGGGGGCAGCCACGTGGGGGGGGCCATGGAGCTGCCTGGACCTAACAGCCCCCCCCCCTGCCCCCATGAAGCTGGAGTTTGTCGGCCTCGTGGACTGGGAGGGCCCTGGCCAGCAGGGCGCCGGGGTGGACAGCGTGACCCTGAAGGACTGCAGCCCCGCCGTGGCCGCCAAGAGAGACACAGGTCCCACCCCCATCCCCACTCCACACCCAGACCTGTCCCCACTCCACACCCAGACCACCTTAGGGACCCCAGAGACCCACCCGAGAGCTCGCCTCCCAGCTTCCCAGGCCTCAGGAGGGATGGAGGGGGCCCAAGGTACTGCTCACCTGCCTTCCCTGGGGCCTCTGCCCAGCCCTGAGGGGTGGAGCTGGGAGGTGGGCCCTGCAGGGGGGTGCCCTGCAGGAGGGGGGCGGGCAGCACGACCACACCACAGGCAAAGGTAGGTGGGAGCAGCCAGACGCAGGGGCAGTGCCCAGGCCTGGGAGTCGGCTCGAGGCTTGGGCTGGAGGGCAGCCTCTTGGAGTCCGTGCAGCTCAGCCGACGGGCCACCTCACCGACGCCCACTGGCACCGGGTGGAGAGCCGTGGGCCTGGGTACGACCACACCACAGGCAAAGGTAGGTGGGAGCAGCCAGACACAGGGGCAGTGCCCCGGCCTGGGAGTCGGCTCGAGGCCTGGGCTGGAGGGCAGCCTCTTGGAGTCCCTGCAGCTCAGCCGTATCCACTCCCCGCCCCCAGGCTCCT
>NW_005370704.1:505125-505434 GCF_000412655.1 Myotis brandtii
CCTGGTGCCCACCTGCTCTCCCCGCCCCAGACGCCGGCAGCCCCTCAGCAGTGCCTGTCCTTCTGGTACCACCTCCACGGGCCCCAGATCGGTGAGTGCCCGGCGCCGGGCAGGGCTTGAGGCTCAGGTGGCCCAGGTTCTGGAGGAGCTGGGGCGCTGGCAGGGAGGGCCTGGTCCCCTCTCAGCACCACTCGCCCCACAGGGACCCTGCGCCTGGTGATGAGGCAGGACGGGAAGGACAGGCACCTGTGGTCGAGGTCCGGCACCCAGGGCAACCGCTGGCACCAGGCCTGGGCCACCCTCCACCAC
>NW_005370704.1:506138-506749 GCF_000412655.1 Myotis brandtii
CCCAGCCCGCCTGCCTGACCTTTTGGTACCACCTGAGCCTCCGAAACCCAGGTGAGGGCTGCCAGGAGGCGGGGGGTCCGCCCACGCCAGCCCCGTGTCAAGCCACCTGGCAGCCACTGCTTGGCCCTGGGACCTGCCGTGACGCATGGGTGGGACCAGCTCTGTGCCAAGCAACCCCAGCAGCGGTGGTACCCCAGGGATGGGGGCGGGGCAGCACCACTCACTGCCGGGTCCCTTGCAGCTTCCTGTGACTTTGAGACGGGCCTGTGTGGCTGGAGCCACCTGTCCTGGCCCAGCCTGGGAGGGTACAGCTGGGACTGGAGCAGTGGATCCACACCCTCCCGGTACCCCCAGCCCCCCGTGGACCACACCCTGGGAACTGACGCAGGTGGGTCTGAGTCAGGGAGGGCCCAGAGCCACACACACACAAGGGCGCCCACCACACCCCCGCCAGGGCCAGCAGCCCAGCTCAGCCAGGCTCCCTCAGGGTCAGAGGCCTCTGGCCAGGGGTCAGCTCCCATCGATCACTGGGCACCCCTTTCTCTCTCGTTCCCAGGCCACTTTGCTGTCTTCGAAACAGGAGTGCTGGGTCCGGGGGGCCGGGCAGCCCG
>NW_005370704.1:516224-516886 GCF_000412655.1 Myotis brandtii
CCAGGCGTGGTGCTGCCTCACTCCGTGCCTGCCCAGGTGGTGTTTGAGGCCGTGGCCGCTGGCGTGGAGCACTCCTACATCGCGCTGGACGACCTGCTGCTCCAGGATGGGCCCTGCCCTCCGCCAGGTGGGTGCCCTCGGCCAGGTGGGCGCCCTGCAGCCTGGCCCTGGGACCTGCCGTGACGCATGGGTGGGACCAGCTCTGTGCCAAGCAACCCCAGCAGCGGTGGTACCCCAGGGATGGGGGCGGGGCAGCACCACTCACTGCCGGGTCCCTTGCAGCTTCCTGTGACTTTGAGACGGGCCTGTGTGGCTGGAGCCACCTGTCCTGGCCCAGCCTGGGAGGGTACAGCTGGGACTGGAGCAGTGGATCCACACCCTCCCGGTACCCCCAGCCCCCCGTGGACCACACCCTGGGAACTGACGCAGGTGGGTCTGAGTCAGGGAGGGCCCAGAGCCACACACACACAAGGGCGCCCCCCACACCCCCGCCAGGGCCAGCAGCCCAGCTCAGCCAGGCTCCCTCAGGGTCAGAGGCCTCTGGCCAGGGGTCAGCTCCCATCGATCACTGGGCACCCCTTTCTCTCTCGTTCCCAGGCCACTTTGCTGTCTTCGAAACAGGAGTGCTGGGTCCGGGGGGCCGGGCAGCCTGGCTGCGCAGC
>NW_005370704.1:517949-519605 GCF_000412655.1 Myotis brandtii
GCTCCTGGTGCTGCTTGGACTCACGGGGTGGCAATGGCTGCGGAAGGGGGGCTGCCCCTCCAGGGACAGGACAGTGGCCGCGGCCCCCGGCTTTGACAACATCCTCTTCAACGCGGTAGGACCCCGGGTGAGGCGGGCAGGCGGGGGGGGGGGCCGGGGAGCTGCTGTGCCCTGCAGAACAGAGCAGTGGGGCAGGAACCCCTCGACCCACCCACCTGCACCCAACCCTCACCAGGCTCCTCCCCCTTTCTAGGATCAAGTGACCCTGCCAGCATCGATCACCAACGGCCCCTAGGCCCAGAGGACCCGCTCCTCCCAGGAGCTCCCCACCCTGTCGGCCCTGGCCCCAGATGTGCCAAGTCCCCACCCCTCATCCTGCATCCCGCCCGCCACCCACGTGTGGTGGCAGTCCTCACCCCAACAATAAACACTCCGGCCCGGAGGGCAGCCCCTCTCGCCGGCCAGCCTGTGCATGCTGCTCTGAGGTCCCTGTGCGCCCCCCGCCCCGTGCCACTCCTGAGCGGTCCCCAGACAACACAGCTGCTCCCCAAGGATGTGAGGAAGGGAACACCATGGTGCTGCCCACACACCATCCCTGTCTGTCCCGCCTGGGCCTGGACGGGTGACAGCCAGGTGCTGCCCTCTGGCCTGCTCCCCTGGCCTCTGGGCCCACAGGACGATGGGCAAGGGTGTGGCCGGGGACTCGGGCCAGGGGAGGGCGGAGCCTGGTGCCAACAGGCCAGCCAACACCCACTAGCATTCACAGTCCCTCAGGCACCCCCACGCCCGGCATGAACCCCCCCCCACACACACACCCTGGGCCTGAGGGAGCAGAGGTGCAGTGGGCAGGCCCCGGTGGGACAGATGCTCACACCAGCAGGAAGGGCAGCGAACGTTTATTAGTTTATTAGCGTCTCTAGCAGCCAGACGGGCGTCTTCCCTCCGCGGGCTGGACTGGCCCCTACCCCGCACCTCCGTGAGGCCCCCTCAGCTCCCCTGGGAACCATGCCCACGTGGCCGACATCTGGGGAGGGAGGTGGGTCTGCGCCTCGCTGAGGACGGGGCAGGGAGGACACACACAGGAGAAGCGAACACTTTGCAAGGCTTTGTTTACAGCAGGTGGGTGGGGTCCCAGGCAGGCTGACACCCGTGTTCCGTTGGGCGCGTGAGGAGGCCACGCTGGCGCTGGGGTCCGGGGAACCGCCAGACACGATCAGCCGGAACGCACTGACCTCGAGGCTTTGTGCTCATTTCGCCCTGGGCCCCTTCTCAATCGGCTTCCCAATGTCCTTCCCCCGGAGCTTGAGGCCTGAAGGAGCATCGGACACACTGACCACAGCTCCCCCCGCACCCCCCGCCTCGGGAACTTCAGAGGACAGAGTGGGCACCCACTGGCCATGTGCACTCACTCCCTTCCCCACAGCAAGGAGACAGGGAGCGGGAGGCAGGGAGAGGGACCGGGGACGGCAGCCCCACTACGGCCTAGGCTCTCGGAGCTGCTGGCCCCTCGACCCAGAGCAGACGCCCGTTCCCTCCCCAGGACGGGAGCTCTGTGCCTAGGCTTCAGGCTGACACCCAGGGGACGTGTGGAGAACCTGAGTGGGCGGGGCAGGAGCCAGGAGGACCCCAGAATTGGGGGGTGGGGGTGGGGCCGGT
>NW_005370704.1:520221-520528 GCF_000412655.1 Myotis brandtii
GAGCCCCGCCCGACCACAGCCTGGAGGAGGGGCCGCCACTCACGGTCGCCAGGTCCTTCTGCGTCAGCCCCTTGCTCTGCCGGCCCTGCTGGATGACCTTGCCCACCTCCAGGGTCACCCGGTCGTGGTGCAGCTCCTCCGTCTCCCGGTCCAGCTTGGCCGTGTTCTTGGTGATCGAGTGCTGCTTGTTCTGACCAGCAGCCCCTGGGTGGTGGGAACCAAGAAAGAGAGAGAGAGAGAGAGAGAGAGAGAGATGTGTGTGTGTTGCACCAACACGAGGGAAAGGCGTTTCAGGATGCGTTCAGGA
>NW_005370704.1:520934-521460 GCF_000412655.1 Myotis brandtii
TCTCTCTCCCCCTCTCTAAAATCAATTTTTAAAATATTAGCTTTCACCCCGGCTGGTTTGCTCAGTTACGGCGTCGGCCCATACTGATGGGTTGTGGGTTCGATTCCAGTCAAGAGCACATAATTTGGTGGCGGGCTCGATCCCTGGCCCCAGCGAGGGAGGCAGCCGATCGACGTCTCTGTCTCTTCCCTCCCCGTCCTCTCTCTCTAACGGTCAACGGGAGAAACACCTGCAGGGGCGACTGCCAAACACCAAACACACCGGCTCTGGCAGCACCAGCGCAGGCTCTTTCCAGGGCTGAAGTCGGTGCTGGCCTTTCTGCTTGTTTAGGTTTTTTATTGACCTTTAGGGAGAGGGAGAGGGGAGCAGCAGCATCGCTGTGAGAGCGAGTGAGACCTACTGTCGCCCACACACCCGACCGGGACCAGCCTGGGCCCGGCCCTGCACCGACCGGCAGCCGAACCGGCAGCTTTCCATGCGCCACGACCCCCATTGACTGCACCAACCCGGACGGCGCCGGCCTTAA
>NW_005370704.1:523202-525977 GCF_000412655.1 Myotis brandtii
GGAAGGGGTTCGGGAAGGGGTTCGGGTGCGCGCCCACAGACGGGCCAGGGAGTGTCTGCCCGCCCGTCCCTCCTCCTGCTGTGGGGCTGGGCCGGCAGCAGGCAGGTGTGTTCCTGGGCTCGCGCTCACGTGACGCAGAGACGGGGGACAGACATAATGTGGGGTAGGACTCTCTTTACGATAAAAAACCAAACTTAGAAAAGGAAACATTTTTGTATAATATTTTGTATAATGTATATTCCTTTACAACAATTCTGTAATATCTCACAGTTATGTTTTTTTAAATTTTTATTTTCATTGATTTCAGAGAGGAAGGGAGAGAGAGAGAAACATCCATGAGAGGGAATCATTGACCAGCTGCCTCCTGCACGCCCCCTACTGGGGATCGAGCCCCAGGCATGTGCCCTTGACTGGGAATCGAACCCGGGACCCTTCAGTCCACAGGCCAATGCTCTATCCACTGAGTCAAACCGGCTAGGGCTATTTTACGATAGTTTTGTATAAGAGGACAAACGATACATTTTTTAAAAACTGACAAGTGCCACAAATATCACACAATTTAGAAACATAACATTTGTATGGATTAACAAATGCGGGTCTAGTGCTTTTGCTTACATTTTTGGCTGTGTTCTCTGAATGCGCACATCATGACTTTGCAGATTGTGTTATGGAAAGAACCGGCGGGCGATTCCGATTTCTCTAGCGCATCTGATCAAATCGGTATCTGACTGTTAGTGTTGACCCTGGTTTGGGTAATCCTCCGGGGCTTTGCAGGACGTACTCACGGTAGCATTCCTACAGGTAGGTGTTTGCTGCACAAATACAGGAGTTCTGGTAAGGGCAACCCCAGCCAAAAGGAGTATTAAATCATAATCCTGCATTACGGGCTGCTTTCATCAGAGGAGACGGATTTCCTTCTGCCCAGGGGTTGGGGAGACCTGAGTCCGCTCACAATTTTGCACGTTGCATGATGGGAAGAATTTTGCACAGACTCACTTCTGGTTCCTACTACAGACCTTGTTTCTTCTCCACTCCCGAATACGTCCAGTAAAAGAGAGGGGGGTTGGCAGCCATCGTAGACATACCTACCCCAGGGCAGGCCAGCAAGATTGTGAGCTGCAAAAAAATGTCCCATAAGCTCCAACGAAATGATCTCAAGTTCCCCTGAGTGAAAGTTATTGTATTAGAAGAAAAAATGGGTTTATTCAAGGACAGCAAAGAGCCCGCCCAACCTATGATGAACCAGGTCTGATTCCCGGTCAGGCACATGCCTGGGTTGTGGGCTGGATCCCCAGAGTGGAGCAGGCAGGAGGCAGTTGTCCCATCATTCTCTTTCATCATTGATGTTTCTATCCCTCTCTCCTCTCCCTTCCTCTCTGAAATCAATTTAAAAAAAAAGAATAAAAGAATCACAATTCAGGACGTTAGTCTAGGGCAGTGGTCGGCAAACTCATTAGTCAACAGAGCCAGATATCAACAGTACAATGATTGAAATTTTTTTTGAGAGCCAAATTTTTTAAATTTAAACTATATAGGTAGGTACATTGTTATTAACTTAATTAGGGTACTCCTAAGGCTTAGGAAGAGCCACACTCAAGGGGCCAAAGAGCCGCATGTGGCTCGCGAGCCGCAGTTTGCCGACCACTGGTCTAGAGCAAACCAGCAGGTCCCAAGAACAAAGGAGAGGAGCGTGCATTTATAGAGGAAAGAGGGTAGTTGGGAGGGGCTGTTACCAACAAGGAGTCCATTGGTGGAAACTTGGAGTTCAAAATGCAGTGGCTTTTCATTGCTGCGTTGTGACAGCCTCTCATTGGCTGAGCTGTTGCCAGGCAGGGAGAAAATCTTCCTCCCACTAGGGTAGGGACTTAGAAAACATCAGTTGGAGATGCAGGTGTCTCTCTCCCTGTTTGGGGTGATGGATGCAGAGTGGTAGGGTGGAAGAACTCCCCCGACAGACCCTCCCAAATTTCATTTGAGGTCCTATTTATTTCCACACGGGGGTCCCTGGAGCCAAGAAGAGAGTAACAGAGGAGAGGCAGTGCCCTCACCTGACTGCAGTTAAGATATTCTCAGCAGCCCTTGCCAGTGTGGCTCAGTGGACAGAGCGTCAGCCTGCGGACTGAAAGGTCCCAGGTTCGATTCCGGTCAAGGGCATGTACCTGGGTTGCGGGCACATCCCCAGTTGGAGGTGTGCAGGAGGCAGCCGACTGATGTTTCTCTCTCATCGATGTTTCTAACTCTTTATCCCTCTCCCTTCCTCTCTGTAAAAAAATCAATAAAATATATTTAAAAAATATATTCTCAGCCAATGTAACCAACACTTGGCCCGGTGAGCCCACTGCCAGGCTCTCTCCCAGGGCATGGCTGGCACCCCAGCACGAGAAGTTGCATGGGCTGTGTGGTGTCGTGTCTGCCCAGGTGGGGTCAGGCCTGGAGACGGGGAATCTGATCCCAGGTGCCCTCAGACCCTGTGGGTGTCTGCCAGGGTAGCCACCGTCCCCCCGGGCTTTTGGTCAGGAGTCAGGTATGGGCCTGGCCTGCGGAAGCAAGGACCGTGGGCAGGAGGCAGGACGGGTCAGAGGCCCCAGCTGGGCTGCGGAGTGGCCGGACCATTGCGGCGGGCGGCAGTGGTGGGCCAGGGAGTGCCCGCGGAGGCCGACGTTGGCCAGGTGGCCTCTCTTGCTGAGCTGAGTGTGAGCGGAGCCTCTCAAGGTTTGCAGATTCAAAGCGAGGAGGTCGGAGCGAGGTGCGGGCAGCGAGCAGGTGCGGCTGCCT
>NW_005370704.1:526333-529684 GCF_000412655.1 Myotis brandtii
CAGGCCCCATGCAGCAGAGGTGGGGACAGCCTGGGCAGCCTCAGTTCTGCGTGGGAGGCTGTTGCCGGCCTTTGGCTCCGGGTGTGGGGTGGCATTTGTGTTCTGAGGTGTCCTGAAGGGAGGTGGGTGTTCACTGGTTGGGAATCCTGGCCGCGCTTGTCTGTGGGTGAGGGGATGTGGGGCATCTTTGCTTTCCTCTTGGCACTTTGGCGTTTTCCAGAGCCTCCCGAGTGCCCTCTGTGCTGCACAGACGGGGTTTGAACAGGTGATGGCATCAGTGGTTCCCAGAAGCGTGGGGTGGTGAAGGGGGAACAGGCCCCACTTCTGTTACTGCGTGTCCTTCCCCGTCCACAGCGGGTGCAGATGGACGGAGCTGTCCTTCCCGGCTCTGTGCGCCCTTGCTCTCCTGCTGGGCTCCCAGCCAGTGGCCAGCCCGGGCAGACCCTCCCCCCTGGGCCTCTCGCCCTCCCTGCAGTTCTGGGCGACCTCCTGGTCCCAGAGCACGGTGCTGGTGGGGTGGCTTGGCCCCCCCCTGTGTCTTCTCCTTCCCTCAGGGGACGTCTCAGGGAGGGTGGCCTGGCTGTGCACTTTGGGGGGAGGCCGGAGGGGGAGCCCCTGCTGGCTGGCCCGGGTGCAGGGGAATTCTGGGGCAGAGCTGGCGGGCCGGGCCCTCCTGGAAGCGTGCCCCTCAGATGACGGCTGAGTGAGAGTGAAACCGGCTTCTTTCAGAAGCTGCTGCCTGGGGTTGACCTTAAAATGTCTGAAAAATGGCGAAACCGGTTTGGCTCAGTGGATAGAGCGTCGGCCTGGGGACTGAAGGGTCCCAGGTTCGATTCTGGTCAAGGGCATGTACCTGGGTTGCGGGCACATCCTCCGTTGGAGATGTGCAGGAGGCAGCTGATCGGTGTTTCTCTCTCATCGATGTTTCTAACTCTCTATCTCTCTCCCTTCCTCTCTGCCTGGAAGCGTGCCCCTCAGATGACGGCTGAGTGAGAGTGAAACCGGCTTCTTTCAGAAGCTGCTGCCTGGGGTTGACCTTAAAATGTCTGAAAAATGAGCAGACGGGGGGGAGCAGAGAAGCGGGTTGTATTTGGCGAGGGGGCCCCGCCTCAGGAGGCTCTGGGGACAGCCGGAGGGGCACATGCAGGGTGTCCCATGTCCAGGTCCTGAGTGGGGACCCAGATCACCCTTCCCGTCTCCTGTGCAAGCTGGCGTCTGTCCTCCAAAGGCCTGAGTAACGGATGTGAGGTGAGCACCTTAGGAGCCGTCCCTGTCAGGGCACAGATGCCAAGGTGAGCAAGGAAGACAAAGGAGGCAGGTGGGCTCCAGAGGCAGGAGGGGGGTGGGCTGCTTGCCTCCAGGCAGAGTAGGTGGCAGTGGCAGCCCCCCTCCCACCTTGGTCTGCTCACCGTGGGCAGGGGAGGCCCCAGCAGCCGTGTCCACACGGCCTTGACCCTGATCTGCAGCCAGGCCATGCCTTCCTCTGGGGGGCACTGAGGCCAGGACGGCTGCTCTAGGCCCCCTCCCAGGGCTGCACGGGGCTGTCCCAGGGCCTCCTGGCTCCTTCCTGCTGCGGCTGCGGGCTGAGTTTCGCTTTCTTTTTGGCAGGAAGGAACCCGACTGGGAATCCCCTGAGCTGCCCGAGGACCAGAGTGAGTCACCCCTTTCCAGCTTGCCAGGTTGGGGGTGTCACC
The DNA here is from genome assembly GCF_000412655.1 of Myotis brandtii. Lineage (NCBI taxonomy): Eukaryota > Metazoa > Chordata > Mammalia > Chiroptera > Vespertilionidae > Myotis > Myotis brandtii. The sequence continues at coordinate 528,028 of NW_005370704.1, forward strand.
CCTTCAGAGCTGGCAGGCGGGGGTGGGGCGGCACTTCCTGGTCAGGGCCCTGCCACCCACGCTCCCCCTCCCTCGGTTCTCAACTCCGCTCACCTGGCAGGCCTGTCATCAGAGTCAAATTAAAATATACATATATGTGTGTGCGTGAAAACCCTGCAAAAGCAGAAATGTTTCCGATAAGCAAGAGCGTTTTCGTGCTGGAAGCACCGGCAAGTCCTTCGGGATCGTTTCAGTGACGCCCACAGGCAGCTGGCTGCCTTCCCGGGAGCCGAGAGCTGGCTCAGGAGAAATCTCTGGACGTGGGCAGGACCAGGTGGCTCCAGTCAGCCCTTCCGCCTGACCCCTGCTCTGGAGGAGTGACCCTCCCGGATCACTGCAGAGGCAGGCGGACAGTTTCCTGATTGTGCAGCGGAACCTCTTCTTTGCAACAAGAACCATTTCCTGCAGGGAGTTCACAGCGGAGGGTTCCCAAAGGGGAAGCGTTCCTACACCTGAGAGCTCGCCTGGCCACGAGCTGTCCGTGGGAGGTTTCCACGACTGCTGGTGGCCGGCTCGGCCTGGAGTTCGTGGAACATGCAGCAGAGGCAGGGCGGCCGGGCTGCTATCTCCCAGGGAAATTCCGACTTGGAAACCCAGTCATGACTGACGCAGCGTGATGCAAGCACTTCCCACGCCCTGTGGACTGGTCACATGACGCAACTTCAGAGCCTGTTGCTTCCGATGAGTCCCCTGGAGCGGAGGTGCTGGGTGTGCTGTGTGACCGGGGGAAGGAGTCTTACCTCTGAGTCTCCATGTTCTTTTCCGCAAAATGAAGAATGCAGTTCCCTTCGGACGCTGGTTGCCAGGTACTGAGCTAGGCCCGCGCTCAGTGACAGACCCTCCACTGGGCCTTGGCCCGAGAGAAGCAGGCTGGCCTCGGGGCAGCACTCCCGCGCTGCTCCTTTCTTTCTGGCCAAGACCCCTGCCTTGTTTCCAGATGTTTCCATTGCGTGTTCCACATTTCCGTGTGTCTGGAGGCCATAGTTTGTGCATTTTTGGTTTTGTTGGTGGTAAAATTCATATAAAATTCGCCATTAAACCATACATTTCAGTGTTATTTGTACATGTGTAAGGTCGGGCATCCATCACCACTATTTCGTTCCAGAACGCTAACCTACCCGAGAGGAGACCTCGTCGCCTTCAGACCCTTTAAGGGAGCGGAGCCTTTTCGTGTTTTCTTACAAACATAACTCACGCAGGGCCTGCGCTGAGCCGGGCGTCGGCCTGAGCCTGAGCCTTCATGGACACCGCCAGGTTCTCGGGAGGTGAGGGCAGCGAAGGCCTTGCTGCGGGCGTCCTGTCCTCCCGTCCTGCCGTCCTGCCGCCCTCCCGTCCTCCCGGGGCGCACGGAGCTCCGTGGACACAGAGCTGCGAGGGCGCCCGGCAGGCAGTGCTCGGAGCAACCCCGGAGGGAATGAATGAAGTAACGTCACGGTAGCGCCAACCAATCGACGCCCGCTGCGGCTCCCTCCGTGCTCCTGGTAGGCTCTTCTGTCTGTCCGTCAGAAAAGCGGGCACGAAGAAGGGCGGGGGGGAAGTCTGACCAATCAGAGCCCGCTGCGGCTCCCTGCGCGTTCCTGATAGGCTCTTATGTCAGTTCGTCAGGTCAGAGGCGGGG
>NW_005370704.1:530709-533045 GCF_000412655.1 Myotis brandtii
CCAGCGAGGCCCGGGCCCTGGTCACAGTTACGGTGTTAGGGGGGGTCCCAGCCAGCCCCGAGCTGCCGCTCAAGTTTTTCTTTTTTAAGAAAACAGCGTTATTGCCGTATAACGTACACGCCGCAGAAGTTACTGTGGCTTGAATTTCAAACGAACACGATTCTAAGAAGTGCTTTTCTTAAAGCCTTGTCCTGGCCTGGCTGGTGTGGCTCAGTGGTTGAGCCCCGACCTTCCACCCAGAGGTCAGGGCACATGTCCAGCTGCAGACTCGCTCCCCAGTGGAGGCGGCGGACTGGTGTGTCCCTCCCTCCCTCCCTCTCTGCAGTCAGCACAGCGCACACACGCCCCTCACCCCAGCCCCTCACCCGGCTCAGCCCGGAGGCTGCCGCTCCCAAGGCCCTCGCTGGGACGTGGTCTCTGCTCTGTGCCCTGCCAGAGCCTCTGACACACCCACCGCCGCGTCCAGAGCTTCTGCTGGGAGAGGCTGAGTGATGGGGGGCTCCCCGTCCTCCCCGCACGGAGACATGCCCCCCCCCCGAAGCTCTCCGACCCCGTCCTGGGGGCTTGTGGGGGCCCCATCATGAGCGTGATTGGTCACCTCCTTGGCCATTGGGGGGTTCGGGGCATCTGCAGCCCGCTCCCCGCAGGGATTGAGCGGGCTGGTGGAAGGGCTGTGACTGACAGATGCTCCTCTGGCCCCTCACACAGGCAGCCCCAGGGCTTGGGGAGCTCTGTGCCAGGACCTGGGAAGAGGAACAAACACCCCAAAGTGCTGGTCCCCGTGCCCCTCTCCACAGGGCGGCATTGCCCGACCCTGACGCCACGGAACCCAAGTGCCTCCGTGAACACTGCTTTGTATCGGGCAGAAATGCCCGTTCGCAGAGGGCGAGGCTGTGGTGGGAGGAGCGCACTCGTGTCTGGAGCGTGTTTTGGGGAAGGGTGTGTGTCCTGCAGGAGTGCCCTGAGGCCTAGTTCCCATGGGGGGGGCAGGTCACCCGGGACCCCCACGGCGCCCTGGCCGGTGCTCCTAGCGCATCAGTGCTTGGGGTTTAGATCCTCCACCGGAAGGTTTCTTCTTGGGCCACCTCCTCGCCCTCCGGGTCTGAGCCGCGTGGGCGGGAAGGACGAGGTCACCTCGTCGTGGGTGGACGGGTGATCGTCCAGGGTCCCAGGCAGCTCCGTGTGCAGACAGCGCGGGGGCCTGCGATTGAGTGAGCGAGAGACTCGTGTCCATGCGCCGTGTGTGAGGCCTCAAGTGCCAAGTCCAAACTCAGAGTCTCAAAGTGGTTTTGCCCGACGGCACCCCACCCCTCGCTGTTTCCTGTGGTGTCGGCCCAGAACGGGGCCTTGGCCGCTCTGTGCAGGCCCCTCTGCTGGGAAGGGGCGTCGTTTCCTAACGCCTGGGGCTCCCGCCTGGGGCCGCGGCCGGAGGGGGAGCGGAGTCTGCAGGGCCACGTCCTCCGGGTGGAGCGGTCCTGGGGGGACAGTGCTTCCCGTTCGGGCGCCGGGCACTTGCCCCTTCCCAAGGGGAGCAGCTCCCGTTTCTTTGGCTTCTGATGCTGTGGGTGTCGGACAGTGAGTTCCATGTGCGGTTTCAGATCTCTGATGCCCACAGCCTGCTGAAGGGAGAGGGGCTGTGGCAACTGGCAGGGGCAGAGTAGCAGCACCGGCTGGTGTGGGAGAGGCAACTGGGCAGCGTGGCCACCTCTGGGCACTGCAGGCTGGTGCACGACCTGTTGTAGGGGCCGTCCATGCAGCGTCGGAGTTAGTGTGGGACCCTCAGGAGGCCGGGCACCGCCGGGCACCCGCGTTGGCGGGAAGGGGAGGACAGCCCACTGGCCGAGGCGCTGCGGGTGGGCGTGCGGATGCCAACCATGTGGCGTGGGCAGGTCGCCACACCCGCTAAGCCTTGGTTTCTAAGTTTGTGGCGGCAGATGGGACGGATGGTTTTCTGAGCGTCAAAGTCATGCTGCTACCAGTCGGCTTGACCAGTTAGAGTCCTGCCCACCAGGCGGGCACTTCCCGGAGGATGACTGCGGAGCCGAGCCGGGCACCTCTCGACTGCCTCGATGCCTCTGTTCTTCCTCAGGGCTTGGCGTTCTCGGGGGACGCGACTTCCATGGCTGCAGCCAGCGTGACCCCTCCCGGCTCCCTCGACGTGCTGCAGCCCGGCTTCTCCAAGACCCTCCTGGGGACCAAGCTGGAGGACAAGTACCTGTGCTCAGCCTGTAAGAACGTCCTGCGCAGGCCCTTCCAGGCACAGTGTGGCCACCGCTACTGCTCCTTCTGTCTGAGCAGCATCCTCAGGTAGGGGGGCGGGGCGGGCGGAGGGGGGC
>NW_005370704.1:533187-536826 GCF_000412655.1 Myotis brandtii
GCGGTGGCTGCAGGGCTGGCCGGCCAGGGAGGCTCGGGCAGGCTGTGCTCCAGGTAACCCTCGTTGAGGGCACAGGTTCACTGCAGACAAGGGTGGAGTTGAGACCCTGCAGGGCTGGGCGGAGGTGGAGGTCAGCGTGCGTTAGTGCGGTGGTTTCTGCTGGCATCCTGTGGCCGACGTGCGCACAGACATCTCCAGTGCAGCGCTGGCTGGCGGGGGGGCTGAGTGGGCGCGCCTCGTTCCCCTGGTGGGTGACCGTCACAGGAGCGATCTTCTCTCCGTTCTGAACGTTTAAACATCACCGCGGTGTGCTTGTCGCTGACGGGGGCGGTGCTGACGTGCTGAGTGGCGTGGGCCGCCGCCTGTCCTGGGCAGCAGGTCTCATGCAGCACCCTCTCCCCAGCTCCGGGCCCCAGAACTGCGCTGCCTGTGTGCACGAGGGCATCTACGAAGAAGGCGTTTCGGTTTTGGAGAGCAGCTCGGTAAGGGGTCCTGAGGCTGAACACCCAAACGAACAGAAAACACGCTGCGTTTCCTGTCGTAGCACCCGCGGCGGATGCCCCTCAGCAGCTGGAGGTGCCCGCTTGGCTCCTGCTCGGACCGGCTGCGGGCAGGGCCTGGGTTCGGGGGCCGGCTGCGGGCTGCTCACACAGGGTCGCTGTCTCCCCAGGCTTTCCCTGACAATGCTGCCCGCAGGGAGGTGGAGAGCCTGCCAGCCATCTGCCCCAGCGACGGCTGCACCTGGAAGGGGACCCTCAAAGAGTACGAGGTAGGCCTGCCTGCGGCACCGCCCCCGGGAGGCCACCTCCCACAGGCCGTGGTGCCAGGTGGGCCTGCGTGACGCTACCGCGTGGGTCTGTCGGACGTCTGTGAAAGAGGCAGCTGGCACTTCTAACGTGCCCGCTTAGATACCCAGTCGCGCAGAACCTAGACCCTTCCATGGAGCCCCGGCGCGTGGCCTCAGTTTCCTGATCTGTGGAATGGGTGCAGCCCCTACTCCGGGGTGTCGGGGGGCATGTGCTGCCCGAAAGCCACTGCAGCGTGTGCCGAACGTGCAGGAACCAGCCGTCGGTGGTGGGACTTCTCTGTTGCGTCTTCAGACCAACGCTTTCTTACTCTGAGTTGTGTTGATGTTGGAAACTGCAGAGTCACCTGCACATTTGTCCCGGGTCACAGGTGCATCTCCCCCAGGGCCTGTCTCTGCCAGGCCAGGTGCCTTGTGTCTTGTGTCCGCATGTTGGGGGTTCAGTGTGATGGGCGTGGAGGCCGAGAGGTGCCGAGGTCGTCCAGGTGCCTGGTCACCGCTCCTTGTTTTTGTTGTTGTTCATCCTCACCTGAGGATATTTTTTCTTTTTTCCTTTTTTTTTTTTTTTATTTAGAGAGAATGGAAGGAAGGGGGAGAGGGAGAGAGAGAAACATTGATGAGAGAGAAATACATTGATTGGTTGCCTCCCACACGAGCCCTGACTGGGGCCAGGGATGAACCTGCAACCCAGGTTCGTGCCCTGGATCGGGAATTGAACCTGCGACCCTCAGGCTGACACTAACCACTGAGCTGCTGGCCAGGGCCTGGTCCCCTCTCTCTCTTTTTTTAAAAAAATATATTTTATTGATTTTTTTACAGAGAGGAAGGGAGAGGGATAGAGAGCTAGAAATCGATCAGCTGCCTCCTGCACACCCCCCACTGGGGTTGTGCCCGCAACCAAGGTACATGCCCTTGACCGGAATTGAACCTGGGACCCTTGAGTCCGCAGGCCGACGCTCTATCCACCGAGCCACACCGGTTAGGGCAATTCCTGGTCCCCTCTCTTGATGAATGCCCTTTACAGCGACATTGCAGAGGGTTACTTGTAACAAGGGTCATGGTGGCCCAGTGTCCACCAGCTGAGGTGGCCTGTCCACACCACGGGACACTATTCAGCCGTAAAGAAGGCGGGCGCCCTGTCCAGGGTGGGGGACCTGGAGGACATTGGCTCAGCGAGATGAGTGGACACAGAGGCAGAGCCTAGAGGGCCCCCGGGCGTGAGGCCTGCAGGAGGCTGGCTCAGGAGGTGCAGTGGCCGCCAGGGAATGGGGCAGGTTGTGGTCAGAGTGGACAGGCCTCGGTGCCACCGGGCAGCCCCCTTTGGCGAGGCTGGGCTATTTGTGTGGAGCCCAGGTCTCCATGGTTAGGTGAGCCCCTGCCAGGACTTCCCAGACCACAGGCTGGGACTGAGCCGCCTCGGTGTGGACAGGGGGGCGGGGTGGCAGCCGTCAGGCTGTGTGGGGAGCCTGGTTCCTGGGGGGCTCTCCCCTCTGCTTCCGGCGCGAGTGGCAGTGCGGTCCTCTATGGACCATTGACATGGTTTTCGGGCTTCGCTGAGTTCTGCCTGAGGAGTTCTGGGGTGCAGGGGCTCCCCGCCCCCTGTGCCTTCTGGGAGTGAGAGATGTCTGCCTGTGGACGGAGTTCGGCTGCCCAGAGGCCACTGGTGCCTCTGCACAGACGATTGATGCTGCGCCGACCCTCGGCTGTCACTGCCGGGCCTCCAGGCCTCGGGGTCAGGGTCTCTCCTGGGAGGGCAGGAGCTCGGGTGCCACGCTGCCTTTTGAGAGGCCGGGGATCCCTGGGGACGGGCGGGTTAACCCCACCACTGATGCTTCTGGGGTTTCTGCCGCCTCCAGGCCCGTGGCGTGGGCGACGGCGTCCTGGGCTCTGGCAGGGCAGCCAGTCCTGGGCTCCTGCCACGGCTGCAGGCGTGCGGCTGGGAAGTCCCTGGCTGCCCCCGGCTCTGGAAAGTCCCTGAGCGCTGGGCCTGGTCATGTGGGAGGCGGTGCTGCCCTGGGACTCTCGCTGGCCCTGGCCTTGATGTAGCACTGCTGACCGGCACGGCGGGGGTGGCGCTGTGAGATGCTCGTGCGCCTCAGATGAGCGTGTGGACAGGGGAGCCTGTGTGGCTTTGGAACATTTCTCTCTGCGATGACGTCTCGCGTTTCCTGAGAGCTCAGCGAGGTGTGGGTGCGGCCTGCTGGGTGCTCTGGAGCGCGGGGCCCCGAGAGGACACGCTGGGGACGGCCGCCGAAGGGAGGAGAGCCGGCCGGGCGCGCTCCGCCTCTGCTATTGGCCTGGACGTCGATTGGGGTTCTGGCTGAGTAAACGCTGCTTTCTCTGACGTGTGCTTCTCTGGAGGTCTCCGTGGGAGCTGATGGAGCCTATTGCCCGTGCCGCGGTGGGTGGGGTCCCTGCTGCAGACACGGCCCCGGGGGTGGTGGCAGGTGCAGCCCACGATGGCCTGGCTGCCTCGTCCCGTGTGCAGGGCCCGCCCTCTCCAGGGCGCTTTGCCCACGCCCCCCAGGAGTTTGTTTCTCTTTCTATTTTTAATGTTTTTATTCGTTCCGGAGAGGCAGGGAGAGGGAAAGAGAGAAACACCGATGATGAGAGAAAAGCATTGATGGGCCGCCTCCTGCACGCCCCGCACTGTGCCCTGCCTGGGGATTGAACCGTGGCCTCCTGGCTCATGGGTCACGCCGGCCGGGCCCCGGGAGTTACTTGCTGGGAGCACAGGTGCCCTGACCGTGCTGCGCGAGGTCTTCGCGGAGGCCCCTCGGGTTCAGTTGCAGAGACGCGTGCTCAGTGTGGCCCAGGCGGGGCCCTGCCCCCAG
>NW_005370704.1:537137-538819 GCF_000412655.1 Myotis brandtii
CTCCTTCCCAGCAGAGCAGCCACCTGAGGTGGGGCTCACTTGGGTCCCCTCCGTTCCTGACTCCCCAGGTCTGAGCCCCGCCCTCTCCCTCCCTGTCCTTCTCCCGCTGCTCTGGCTCCTCCTGGGTCGCCCCCCCGGCCTCTCCTCACCTGTCACCCGGAGAGTCCCAGCCTGGGACCTGCCTCCCGAGGACACGCCTGGCGCCTCCTGCCCATCACGCTGCGCCGCCAGCTCCGGGAGGTGGGGCTGCGGCTCCCAGTGTCTCCTCGCTCTGCCCCCCGTGGCCCTTCTCACAGCCATTGGTTCTGGTCACTCGCTTGCCTTCTGTCCTGGCCGCCTGGCACCCAGCCGGCTTTGTCCCTGTGTCGCCGGCCGTGGCTGCCCCCTCTGGTGTCTCCCTCGCTGCCCGTGCGCCCCTCTCCCTGGCCAGGGCTCCCGGGGCCCCTGAACGTCACTTGGAGCAGAGCCTCTGTGCCCTGTGGTCAGGGGCAGGGAGGGTCGTTCTTGGCGTCGTGGGGTGGGTGGGTGCCACCAGTGGGAATTGGTCCTGACCTCTGACCCGGAGCAAAGGTGTCGGAGGGATTTCAATTCTCGGCACCTGGGCGGTGGCCCTTGGGGGCAGGCACTGTGGGGTCGACTGGAGCGGGAGCCACAGCTGGGGTGGCATTGGCCGGCCGGGTGGGCCTGGCTGCCAGGGCCCTGCGTGCGCTCTCTGGACGCTTTGCTCCCTCTGTTGCCAGAGCTGCCACGAAGGACTCTGCCCGTTCCTGCTGACCGAGTGCCCGGCGTGCAAAGGCCTGGTCCGCCTCGGCGAGAAGGAGCGCCACGTGGAGCAGGAGTGCCCACAGAGGAGCCTCAGCTGCCAGCACTGCCACGCTGCCTGCTGCTTGGCCGACGTGCAGGTGCTGCGTGCCGGCCCGCGGTGCCCGCGGTGGGGCCTGGGCGGGGGTGTCCGTGGGGAACGTGCTGGGCGTGAAGGCAGAGCCGCCCGATGAGAGGAGGTGCTGATATCGCTGGGACCCGCGGTGCCCGCAGGCCCACAGTGTCCGTGCCATCTCGGTCGGGTCATGGGGCACTGCGGGCCCCCGGAGCTGAGGACAGACACCAAGCGCAGCGTGACCGGCGCAGGCCTGGCCCGGCATCGACAGCCTGGTGTCCCCCTAACGCTCGACCACTTCTCTCTCAGGCGCACCACGAGGTCTGCCCCAAGTTCCCTGTGACTTGCGGGGGCTGCGGCCAGAAGGTCCCACGCGAGAAAGTAAGTTGAATCCTGGCCCCTGTGAGACAGGCAAGATGGCATGCGCTTCGGCCTCGAGGGCCCGTGCTGCGTGCTCTGGGTTACCTGGTGCCCCAGGGAGAAGCGATGCCTATGGGGCCCCTGTGGCCGCTCTTCTGTTCAGCGTTCAGGGATGGGGACAGTCAGGCCTGCGCAGCAGCAGGGCCCACAGCGCAGCCCCGGCCTTTCCTGAGGCTCAAGGGGGCGGGGAGGCTGCCCCCATCTCTGCCCCCGTCCCACGGCTCAGGCTCAGGGCAGGCGGCAGGCACCTGGCTGGGCTTTAAGAGAAAACTCACCAGGGTTCGTCCTGGTCAGTGTCCGGCTGTTACCGCCCACATTTGTAGCTCTTTCTGCTGCAGAAAGTCGTCCTGACGATGTGGGCCCGGGGTGGGAGGCCGGAGGGCGG
>NW_005370704.1:539265-541009 GCF_000412655.1 Myotis brandtii
TGGTGCCGGGTCAGACGTGTCTGGGCGTGGGGTTTGCGTGTCTCCCCCGTGTGCCTGTGGAGCACGTTGGCTTCCGGCCCGTTGGCGTTCCTCTGACCTTTGACGGAGGTCGCGCAGCTCCTGTCCCTCCTCGGCGGTTCCGGTCCGTCTCCTGTCGGAGCCTGAGGTCGGGCTGCGCTGTGTCTTGGCCCTTTCACTCTGCTCCGTGGTGGTTTCTCCTGCTGCTGATGGTGACTCGGCGTCGGGTGTGCTGCTCCCAGGCCCTGTGGTGGCGCAGGGGGGGCCTCTCTGAGGTGTCCTGTGGCTGCTCCGTGTGGGAGCGTCCGTCCGTCTGTCCTCCCTGAGTCAGGGCTCTGTCCTGCGCCAGCCCCACCCTGCGGGGGTCTGGTGCCCCCTCCCGGCCTCGGACACCTATGTCCCACAGGCTGTGGCGCAGGAGCGGGTCCCACGGCGTCCTGAGGACTGGCCCAGGCTGCACCCGCCTCGGTGATGGCCACCATGCGCGCACGTGTGTGTGTGTGTGTTTGTATGTGTGCGCGCGTGACTGCGTCTGTATGAGTGTGCACCTGTGTATGTGTGAGTGTGCACCTGTGTGTGCGCCTGTGTGTGTGGGGGTGTGAGAGTGTGCCTGTGTGGGTGTGTGTGGGGGTGTGCACCTGTGTGGGTGTGCGTCTCTGTGTGTGTGCGTGTGTGCGCGTGTCTGTGTGCGTGTGCGTGTCTGTGTGCATCTTGGCTTTGGAAATGGGCTGTTGGGTTTTGGGCAGACGAGAGTGAAGAGGTGGGGGGTGGGGCAGAGACCCGTGTGCACTGGGCCCGGCCGCGAAGCCCGCGTCTGACATCCCTCCTTGCAGTTTCAGGGCCACCTCAGGACGTGTGGCAAGTGCCCGCTGCCCTGCCGGTTCCACGACGTCGGCTGCCCTGAGATGGTGAGCAGGCCTCCTGGGCGTCGCCATCTCCCACATGTGGGCCCTTCCTGAACCCAGTTTCCAGCGGCCCCGTGGGCTTCTGTTCACGTCCACCTGCCCCACTGCCTGGCCTCCACGCCTGGCCCTCAGGTGCCCGGGCTCAGGCCCCAGGCTGCTCTGCTGATCTCCACCTCCTGGCGGCCCCGCCCTGACACCCAGTGGCAGGCCAGGCTCCGCCACACTCCCGTCCTGCTCCTCATCCAAAAGGAGCACCGTGGTTCGCCCAGCCCCGCTGGCCACAGCCCCGCGGTCATCTGGACTCTTCTCTCCCTCGTCACGCCCAGTGAGCGTGAAGGTCCTCCATTCTTCCTGGGCGCAAACGGGTCCCGGACCCCACCTGCCTCCCCACCTCCCTCCCTCACCCCCTCACCCCTGCGGCCCACACGGCTCTTCCTGTGTGACCTCGTCTCTGCCGTAGTCACTGGCCTGGCCACCCTCCAGCACACTGACCTCCCACCCCAGGGCCCGCCCACCTCCTCCTTGCACACGGCACACTGCGGGTCTCTGCAGCCCACAGGCCCCTCGCCCTCCTTTCCCTGAGTGCCCCCCCGCCCCCGTCCCCCACCCCAGCGAACTGAGGGCCTGGGCCCGTGAGGACGGGCAGCGTTTCTCAGGTGTTCCTCTGAGGATGGCCCAGGGATAGCCGCCTCTGTCCCCTCCGCCTGTCTGCTCGCCTGTTGTCTGTGCACCTTGGTGCTGGTCGTGCTGCTCAGACCTGGTTCCCTGGCACAGGGCCTGCCAGGCCGCGGCCCTCGGCGGTCAGAGGACACGGCCTGGGT
>NW_005370704.1:541292-541578 GCF_000412655.1 Myotis brandtii
CCCGCCCGCGTCCCTGGAGACCTGTCTGAGCGCCTCGGCTCTCCCTGCGGGGGCCTCGGCTGCAGGTCACATTTCTCCTGGAGCTGCGCTGAGGGGTCGTGGAGGCTTGGAAGGGAGCTGGCTGCAAGTGGGTCCGTGCACTGGACGAAACAGCTTGGTGACGGCGGCGTTGTTAGTGGCGCGCCCTTCCCTGTCGCTCAGTATGAGCCAGCGACTGGCTTCCGACGGGGACGAGGGAAACCCGATAGGCCGACGGCGGGAACGGCCCTGACCTGTGTGCTCCGCG
>NW_005370704.1:541846-542971 GCF_000412655.1 Myotis brandtii
AGGCCCTGGAGAAGAAGACGGCCACCTTCGAGAACATCGTCTGCGTGCTGAACCGGGAGGTGGAGCGGGTGGCCATGACCGCCGAGGCCTGTGGCCGGCAGCACCGGCTGGACCAGGACAGGATTAAAGCCCTGAGTAACAAGGTGTGTGCCCGGGGCCAGGGCTGTGCTCAGCCAGGACTTCGGGGACAGCGCCTCCATCTCCAGCGCGGCCTCGGCCTCTGCAGAGCCCCTTCCTGACCTGTTCCCTGCTGACCGACGCGGGGCAGAGGGGCCATGGACGTGCCCCCACTCTGTCTGGACAGCCTCCCACTTGGGGCCGGGCACCAGGGGCTCGTGGGGCCGGAGCTGGACTGAGAGGCTGGCCCAGGGCAGCCTCAGGAGCACGGGAGCTGGGGAGGTGGGCGTGGTGACTTCACAGCACCTTCCTGGGAGGTGGGAGTGGGCCCCCGGGAACGGGGACAGGCCCACGGTCCTCACGTCCGCCTGGCTCCCCGCCTCCAGGTGCAGCAGCTGGAGAGGAGCATCGGCCTGAAGGACCTGGCAATGGCCGACCTGGAGCAGAAGGTGCATGAGATGGAGGCGTCCACCTTCGACGGCGTGTTCGTCTGGAAGATCTCCGACTTCACCAGGAAGCGCCAGGAGGCCGTGGCCGGCCGCACCCCTGCCATCTTCTCGCCAGGTGCCGTCTGGAACCTGCGTCCCCGTGTCCCCATCCTCCCCCCTCGACCCCCCCTGAGTCTCTCCCGTCCACTGAGGCCGGGAGCCGCTGTGCGTCCCTGAGAGCCGGTGTCAGTGACCAGCCCGCTGCTCTCATGCCCCTGGAGCGCAGTGTGTGGGGAGGCGACGTCTGTCCTCTGTCTGTCCCCAGGGAGGCGGCGGGCGGGCCTTGCCCCTACCTCACCCCTACTCACCCCCCAACCCCGCAGCCTTCTACACCAGCAGGTACGGCTACAAGATGTGCCTGCGCGTGTACCTGAACGGGGACGGCACGGGGCGCGGCACACACCTGTCTCTCTTCTTTGTGGTGATGAAGGGCCCCCATGACGCCCTCCTGCGCTGGCCCTTCAACCAAAAGGTACGCAAGCTGCCCTGCGGCTGCCGGGGGCCCGGGGCCTGCGGGGCG
>NW_005370704.1:543199-548267 GCF_000412655.1 Myotis brandtii
ACTGGCTCTTGGGCTCCTGGCCTCGGGCGTGCATGTGGTGCTGTCACCGTGGGCTCTGGTAGCACCGGCTTCCACAGCCACTCGCCCAGTGAGATGCCGCCCGCCCGGGAGGGCCTTCCTGTGGTGGGAGCGCCCCTGAGCCTGAGGGGTGGGGGGCTTGGGGGCGAGGCCAGCACGGAACTGGTGGGGGGCGGAGCAGAGAGCACAGTGCCTCTCAGGAAGGGCTGGTCCCTGGCGTGGCTGGGGGTGCAGATGTGCTGGACGCACTTAGCAAACCCAGGAGTGGATGCAGGTCCGTGGCGCTCGGCTCAGTCTCGGGGCCCAGGTGTCCGAGGACAGAAAATGTCAGGATGGACAGTCACCCGGAGGGGCTGACGGGGGGTGGGGGGCGGGCCTCACGCTGCCCCTCGGGACTCCTCCTAGGTGACCCTCATGCTGCTTGACCAGAACAACCGGGAGCACGTGATCGACGCCTTCAGACCCGACGTGACCTCGTCCTCTTTCCAGAGGCCGGTCGGCGACATGAACATTGCGAGCGGCTGCCCCCTCTTCTGCCCCGTCTCCAAGATGGAGGCCAAGAACTCCTACGTGCGCGACGACGCCATCTTCATCAAGGCCATCGTGGACCTGACGGGGCTCTAGCACCTCCCCTGGGGTCAGGGCCAGGGCACCTGGCCCGCGCGTGGGGACAGCGTGGTGACAGCGACCGTGCTGGCCTGAGCCTCACCTCAGTGGGCAGCCATGCTCACATCTACCCCCAGGAGAGAGCGTCTCCAGGGGGCCCTCAGCCCCAGGTCCTGCTGGGCCGGGCGCCTGGAGAGCCCTGCAGGCCGCCTGGGGGTGCTCGGGGCCCTGGCCAGGTGGCAGGAGCTCTGGGCGAGGCGGCAGAGGGCAGGCGGGCCGTGTGGGAGTCGCCCCAGTGAGGGGCCCAGTGCCTGTCCCGCCCGTGGGTCCTGGAGACCAGGACAGTTTGGGGCTGGGCGCAGCTCTGCGGGACCTGCTGTGCCAGCCGGGCCGGGCGGTGGCTCGTCCTGAGAGCATCCCGCCACTGCCGGTGGCATGTGCAGGCCACGGTCAGTCTCCCCGAGACTGTCGCTGGCCCGTGAAGCTGGGAAGTCGTCATTAAATCGTTAACCTGTGGTGAGTGGTGTCCACTGGCTCCCGCCTCGCAGGGGCTCCTTCCTGGCCCCCCAGCCCATCTCCACCCTCAGCGGCTCTGTGGTTCCCTGAGGCTCAGCTCATGTCTGTGGGCCTGGGAAGGCAGCGGTTCTTTCTTCTGGAATGTTCTTTGTTGGCTGGCTCCTCTTCCAGACGTGCCCAGGAGAGCAGGACCACACCTTCCCCCATTCTGGGCTGACCCCACCCCGTGGGGCGAGCAGGGTCCCTGCTGGGAGCAGCCAGTGGCTTCGTTGGTGTCTGGGGACCTGACAGCAGCATTGGGGCGCCCCCCCTCCCCCCACCGATCCAGGACTTCTCTGGGGGACTGACCCCAGGAGGCCTCAGCCTGTGGGATGAGGGCAGGGGGTGTCCTGTTCTCCGGGCCGTGAGTCAGGCTGGTGGGCCGCTGGCGTCTTCAGAGGGAACCCGGCTCTGACTGCCCTGGACACTCACTGTCTCTCGTGAGAAGTTAAAGGGCAGAAAAGCAGAGACCGACGCCGTGAGCATGCGTGGCCACCTCCCGGACCCACACGTGGCAGAGAAGTTGACCCCCGCCCCTCCCCCCGTCCATCTCCGGCCCAGCCCTCGCCAGCGGCTGATTACATCTCCTTGCGGTTTATCACAAACGGTGCATGTGTGAGGCTCAGGCGGCCATTGGTGGGAGCTGCTTCCCTCCCGGGCTTTCGAGCCTGTGGTGCTGGCACCCATGCGGCGGGCGGGCTGCCAGGCCACCCTCCCGACTGGACCATGAGGTCCCTGGGCCCCTGGACACCTGGGGACTGAGTGTGAGCAGGTGTCTGCTGCCCCCTGGACCTCGGAGAGCGCCCCCCCCGTCCAGCCATTCCTCGGTGGGTGGTGGGTCCTGTGCACCTGTGGCTTGGGAAGCCTTCCTGGCACGCTCAGCCCTGGCCGTGGTGGCACGTGGCACCACGTGGTGGTGCAGATGGACATTCAGACTTGATCGCTGGACAGCTTTCCTCTATGGACGGAGCTGCTGACCAGCCATCTAAGCAGCCCCGACCTGCTGCCCTGGGCTGAAACGCCCTCTTGCTGGCTTTAGTTTTGTCTGTAACGTTGGGCGTGACGCTGGCATTTGTATCTGGTGTGTGTGTGCATGTGTTTTTGGTGGCAAGTGAGAGGGTTTCCTGCCACGGGACCCTCAGAATCTGCTCCGAGAAGCCAGCCCCAGGCCGCGCTGTGCGCTGCTGCCTCTAATGTCCGGGACGGCCAAATCCACGGGCAGCGGCTGTGCACCCAGTGGTGGCTCAGAACAGTCAGTGAGAGTAGAAAGGATCAAGGGAGGCCAGAGGGGAGCGGCAGCAGGAGGTCCCAGTCCTGTGACCTACAGGGGATGGTCCCGCGGGTCCCCTGAGGCGGCAGCTGTCACCGAGCAGAGGCCTGGAAGGGCCAGGAGGCCGCGAGCGCCGGGTCTGTCTCCATGCTCCCAGGCACAGTGCATCCGAGCTCTGCACAGGCCCAGGGCCGGCTCTGGATGGAGCTGCTCTGCACACCAGGCATGACTTGCCCCGGTAACTGTCCCTTCCTCTTGGGTGCGGTGCTGCCAGGCCACGCGCGAGTTTAAATTCATAAACTGAAACCGTGTTCCAGAGCCGCTGCTGGGTCTGCGTGTCCCATTCCCTTCCTGCCCCGCACGCCCCCCCCCCAAACACACACACACGGTCACACCCTGACGCTCTGGCCCCCGGGTGCAGGTGCTGGGAGGTGCCTAGGTTATGAGGGCAGGGCCTGTGATGGGATCAGTGCCCTTCTGAGAGGGACCCCCCTAAAGCCACTCTGAGAGACCTGGAGGGCGCCCCGCCTGCCGGCACCGCCTCAGCCTCCGCCGCCAAACCGAGGGGAGGACTGGGAGCCTGGCCTGTGCTGCTGGGTGGTGCAGCCCGGGGGCTGAGGCAGCCTGCACCCCATGTTCCCGCCCGTGCAGTGGCAGCTCCTGTGCCTGCTGGTCCCCGCGGGCACTGCCTGTGCATGTGTAACAGGCATGGTGTCCGTCTGGCTGTAATTTGCACGTCCCTAATGTCTAACAACGGTGACTGTCTCCTATGGTGAAGTGTCCGATTCTCTTGCCCATTTTTAAGTCGAGCTGGGCTTCTTGCTGCCGAGTTATGTAGTCCAGGCACAAGTGTTGGGTATGTGACTTGTAACTACTTTCTCGTCTGGTTTCTTTCCGTCCTCTTAACAAAGTGTTTTCAGAGCAGAAGTAACTTTCGCTGAAGTCGTGGACCCACTTTTCTAACTGGCGGTGTCTGTGGGCACCTGCGCCGGCCCCAGGGCGCAGGTGTGCGGCGGCCTCTCTGGAGTGTGTGGCTGCAGGTCACGTGGAGCGTGTGGTCCTCACGGGGTGAGGTTGGTCTGGGCTCATCTTTTCTGCAAGTGATGCCCGTTGTCCCGGCAGCACTCACCGGATGACGCCCGCCGAGTGGCCACACACACACGTCACTGCGACCCCCCTCTCCGGACTCTCCCTTCTGCGAAGGGCTCACCTGCCGCGTTTGTGGGCAACGTGTCCCGTGGACGCAACCAGCACCGCTGTCCTCGGGATCAGACCTCCATGCGGGGCTCCTCCAACCTCATTCTTGTTTCTCGGAATCGCGTCAGCTGCGTTGGTTCCTCTGCAGACCCGTGTGCATCTTAGAAGCACCTTGTCCGCAGCCATTCAAGCCCAGTGGGCCATGGCTGGGCTGTCGGGCCTGTAGACCCGTTTGGGGAAAGCGGGCCCCTGTGCGTGTCGCCCCCAAGGAGGACGGTGCGGTCTGTGGGCCTATGGGCCCAGTCACCACCGCTCTGCAGAGGGCACGTGCCGCCCTCACGTGCTTGGCTAGGTTTCCGTAGCCTGTCTTTCTTTTTAGCTCATGTGAAAGGTCTTGATTTTTAAATTTTGGTTTCGTTTTGGTCTATTTCTGTGTTTGGAGACCTGGTCGATTGCTGTGCTGTAGGCACATCCTGTCGGCTTCCTGAACCCACTTTCTGGTTCCAGGAGGTCCTTGGATTTGTCTGTAGACGGGGGGTGGGGTGCAGGGGGGGTCATGCCTAAACAATTGTCACCTGAGAAGGGACAGTGTCTGCACCCTGTCATTCTCTTTCTTGCCTTGCTCCACGGTGAGAGGGAACAGGTGGGGGGCGGTGACTGCCTGTTCCCGTCCTGGGGGGCAGTCCCCCCCGTCACCCGAGTGCGATCTTATCTGCGGGTTTTCTGGGCCAGCCCTTTTCTCAGGCTGAGCCGGCTCCCTTCCAGCCGGGCCTGCTGAGCTTTTATCCTGGCCAGACGCTCTGTGAACGCTTCCCCCGCACCCAGCAGCTCCCGCTCTTCATTCCGCAGGCGCCGTGCGTCAGCGTCTCGCTGGGGGTTTGCATCTGTGTTAGCAGAGACGACGCAGTGTGCTGCTGCCAACTGTTTATTCGGGTCCTGAACAGGTGACTAGTGACATGCAGTCCACCGGGCCAGCGACAGGCTGGCCCACATCGCCCACCAGAGGGGACCCTGGGGCTCCCAGGGCCAGGTTGGGCCGGACCAGCCCCCAGGACCCCTGAGGGTCAGCTGAGGGGGAGGGTTGTGCTGACGTCCCAAGGCTCAGGCCTAGGGAGAGGGGTGGGTGAGGGGTGGGGCTCCCAGTGTCCTGTGCACCCCAAGCAGCCAGGAAGCCGCCGGGTGCCCGAGAGCTAAGTGTCACGGCCGTGGGAGGTGCTGTGTGCACAAGCGTGGTGGGGTCCAGCGTCCACTCCTGCAGCCCCGCGGACCTCCTTCCTCAGGCATCGCTGCTGCGGGCTCCTCTGCCCCCACGCCCTCTGGGCAGCAGCCTCCTCCGCAGCCTCCATGGGTCCTGCAGCGGAGGACACCGTGCTCCTGGGCGCGCCCCTCAGCGCCTCTGGCTGGCGAACCAGGAGAAGAAGG
>NW_005370704.1:548544-549081 GCF_000412655.1 Myotis brandtii
GGGCTCACGTCCAGGAAGATGAAGAAGCACTCGTCGTTGGGCGTGTAGGCGCGGTGGGCGCGCAGGGCCCGCTTCACCTCCCGCATGGTCTTGAGGTCAAACACCAGCAGGTCGATCTCCTCGGCGATGGGTGGCGGCTGCATGGGGTCGGCCACCACCGAGCCCCTGGGCCAGGCGCGGCTGTTCACGTACAAGTACCTGGGAAAGGGCACCCTGCTCGCTCGCGTGCGCACACCTGAGACCCCCGCCCCTCCGCCCGCACCCTGCGCACCTATGGTCGGGGGACAGGCCCATGCCAACGATGTGCCCGTGCACGTCGATCACGTGGTCCAGGGCATCAAAGAAGGCATCGGAGCCCCGCCCCTCGCCCAGCACTGGCCCCGCCGTGGTCATCTGGTGCGGCAGGATATGCTTGATGCCAATCTGGTGCGGGGAGTAGGTGAGGCAGCCGGTGGTGAAGATGAGAAGCTTGTGCTGGGTGCAGGCCGCATGGCCCTCGGGGAGCTTGGTGCGGCCCTGGGCCAGCAGCTCCGCCAC
>NW_005370704.1:549206-550375 GCF_000412655.1 Myotis brandtii
CCATCACTGCTCAGGTCGAAGACGTGGCCCGGGGGCGCGCTGGTGTCCAGCAGGAGGTCGGGGCTGTCAAAGCGGCCGCAGTCGGCCACCATCACCGTGCGGATGGTGCTGGCGTTGAGGTTCTGAATCTTAAAGAGCCGCTTCACCACGTTGACGTTCTCAGACTCAACATCCTGGGGGTGAGGGGGGCGCAGGCGGCAGGTGACCGGCAGTTGGGGAATGGCACTGCCACCCGGGGCCGCTCGCCAACCTCAGGGCCGCCCGCCAACCTCAGGGCCCCCTCACCTGGAAGGCGTTGTTGAGCCAGAGCACGGAGCAGGAGGTGATGTCCCCGATGCGGTGCAGGTTGCCGGAGATGAGGCTGGTCTCGGTGAGCCAGCAGCCGAACACGTCGTAGGGCTTGTTGCGCACTCGGGACAGCAGCACGAAGGTGTCTGGGGAGGAGCGGGGGCTGGGCAGGAGGCTGGGCTACGGGAGGGGCGGTGGGCAGTGGAAGAAGCTGGGGGCAGGGGGCTGGGGCCGGGCCAGTTGCCCCAGGCCCGCTCTCACCTAGGCTGATGACCGCAATCTCCCCGGAGGAGGAGTTGTGGGGCCCCAGGAACACCCCCGAGGCCAGCAGCAGCGAGTCGTCCTGGTTGAACTGGGAGAACTGTGTGTAGCTCCAGTTGTAGGGCCGCATGTCTGCGCTGTGCAGCAGCGAGATGGTCAGGTCGTTGTTCCAGATCTGTGGGGGCGGGGAGGGTCAGGCACGGGGACACGCTGCGAGCCCTGGCCGTCCGGCCCACGCAGGTGCCCAGGCTCAGGTCTGGAGCAGCAGGCTTCCAGCGGGACCCTCCTCCCTGTTGGCAGCTCTGGCCTCTCCAGTCCAGCCTCTGGGCCTGGCTGGTCCTGACCTGCCCTCTCCACGGGGATGAGGCCGCCTGGCACTCTCACCCATGGCCGGCCCGCCCCTCCCTGTGTCAAGGCGGGACCTGCCTGCCCCAGCCCCAGCTCTGGGCGGCCCTCACCTTCACGGTGCAGTCTTTGGAGCAGGACGCAAACTGGTAGCCCGAGTGGGAGAAGCTGAGGTGCAGGACCTGGTCCGTGTGCTCCCGGAGCGTCTGCACCTCCACGCAGGGCACCGTGTCATAGAGCCGCCGGAACTCCTCGTACCAGGATGTGGCCGCTGT
>NW_005370704.1:551845-553125 GCF_000412655.1 Myotis brandtii
GCCTCCGCCGCTCTCCGCTCTCCGTGGTCGGTTCCTAGCAACTGGCTCCAGGAGCCTCTCCCTTCCTCTCTGAAATCAATAAAAATATATTTTAAAAAAGAAAAGACCAGTGCCGACCTCCAGGAGCTGCGAGCGGTTTAACGGAGATAAATGTGCAAAGGCCTGAGCACTGGCCACGGGGAATCGGGTGGCGGCTCCTGGACCAGCCAGGGTCACCTCGGACTCTGGACCCAGGGCCTGGCGCCAGGGCCCTGCGGGGAAGTGCAGGGTCGAGGTCAGATGTCCAGGGTGAGGCCAAACTCAGGAGGCTGGGGCTTGGGGACCAGACGTGACTTCCTGGGCAGCACCGGACAGTGGACTCCGACCCAGGACGTGTTCATCTGCCCTCGGTGTTGCTCAGACCTGGCACCGACCGCCTCCGCCATGCTGCCGCCCAGGACTGCCCTCCTCTGGACTCTGGTCCTGGCTGCTGGCTTCCTGGGTCTGGGGGCTCGGAGACCCCCCCAGCGCCCGTCCCCCATCAGCGCCATCCAGCCCAAGGCTGGCTTCGCCGCTCAGCAGGTGGAGCTGGGGGCGGTGGGGAGGCGGCAGCTCGCCCAGCTTCGTAGGGAGGGTCAGGCCGGGCAGCCCCATCCCCTCAGGCCCTGACACCCCTGCCTCCAGTTTGCAGGGACTTGGTTCCTCGTGGCCGTGGCCTCCTCCTGTCGCTTCCTGCAGGAGCAGGGCCACCGTGCCGAGGCCACCACGGTGAAGGTGGCGCCCCAGGGTGCAGCCATGGCTGTCAACACCTTCCAGAAGCTGTGAGTTCTGCGCGGGCCCCACCGCCACCCCAGCCCCGACCACCCCCCTCTGTGGCCTGTCCTGCTGTCCCGCACGGCTGCCCAGGGCGGGTGCCCGAGCTGCTGTGCCTTCGCCCCTCCCAGGGATGGCATCTGCTGGCAGGTTCGGCAGCTCTACAGAGACACGAAGGTCCCGGGCCGCTTCCTGCTCCGAGGTGAGGCGAGGCAGCAGGAGGGGATGCAGGGCCGGGGGTGGGGCTGACGGCACTGGCCCGGCTCTGGCCGGCTTTGCCCGTCTCTGCCCAGCTCGAGGCGCGAAGGGAGATGTGCACGTGGTTGTCGGGGAGACGGACTACCAGAGCTTCGCCATCCTGTACCTGGAGCGGGCGCGGCGGCTGTCGGTGAAGCTGTACGGTGCGTCCCGGTGGGCGCCCTGGCTCCGTGCACACTTGGCTCCACCAGGGAGCTGGACCAGCCCCGATGGACACACAGCCCCCCCCC
>NW_005370704.1:554647-555250 GCF_000412655.1 Myotis brandtii
GGGGGGACGCCAGGCCTTGCGGGGGTGGGAGGGGGAGAGTGAGGTTCCTCTGGGACTTCAGGGGAAAGTCACATGACTGGGAACTTCTCTCCCCGTGGATCCGTCTCCTGGAAGACACTGCTGACCAGCAGGCACAGCGAGCACCAGGCAGGGGGCATCGCCCCGCGGGCTCAGCCCTCCCGTCCCAGGGCCTGCGGATGACCCGGGGGGGCCTGGGGGGCCGGGCTCTCTGAGTGTCTGGCTGGGGCTCCTGCTCGAACAGGCTGCCCA
Organism: Myotis brandtii; assembly: GCF_000412655.1. Taxonomy (NCBI): domain Eukaryota; kingdom Metazoa; phylum Chordata; class Mammalia; order Chiroptera; family Vespertilionidae; genus Myotis; species Myotis brandtii. The sequence goes on from NW_005370704.1 coordinate 554,918, forward strand.
AGGCTAAGTGTGAGCGAAGGGAGGAGGTGGCCTAGGACAGGGGGACCCCATGGGGGAGCAGGTGGCCCAGGACAAGGGTTCACAGGTCAGGGACACAGCCTTCCCAGCTGGTGTGGAGTCCAGCACCCACAGGCCCGCTGCCCACGGCTCCTTCCTCCGGGGGGGGCTGGGGGCGGGGAGGGGCCTGTAGGCTCAGAGCCACCTGTACCCCCGATGGGCCTCCTGCCCCAGGACAGTGTGTGGGCGCCCTCCACCCACTGGGCCCAGCTTGCCCCCCTCCCTGAGCTGAGAGTCCCTGGGGGTTGCCCCCCTCCCCCCCACCCCGGCCTGCAC
>NW_005370704.1:555666-555953 GCF_000412655.1 Myotis brandtii
CCAGCTGGGCCTGACTCCTGCCTTTCTGTGCTGGCTCCGCCCCGGCCCCTGCGGTGAGGTCACCTCAGGCCATCGCGGGGGCATGTGGCCGCTCCCAGGTGGGTCAGGGACCCTCCCAGGGAGGCCAGGTGACGGTGACTGTGGGCCCAGGTCTGGGTGAGCTGGCACCGGCCTCGGAGGGCAGGAGGCGGCTGCGCTCATGGCCTGGCCGGGCTCAGGACAGAGGTGGGGGGTCTGGACTCCAGGTGGACGAAGCAGGCCAGCCGCCTCCTGTGCCAGCACTGGTG
>NW_005370704.1:556028-556695 GCF_000412655.1 Myotis brandtii
GCTGATACCCAGGGCCTGGCAGGGTCACCAGCCAGAGACTTGGAAGCAAGGCGTGCTCTGCCTGTAGGGAGGAACTTTCCGGAATGTGGGGAGAAAGACGGGGGAGGGGCCGAGAGGGGCCAAGGTGTCCTGTCCCCGCGGCTGCCGGGAGGGGCCCACACTCCACACTCAGGGAAAGGAGGGCCCCTCGGGGGAGGGCCCCTTGGGGGAGGGCCTGGTGCCCTGAGCACAGTGTGTCCCGCCTGCTGGTCCCTCACGAGGTCCCGACACAGAAAACGCCGGAAGAGAAGACCCACCGTTGTTGCCCGGCCGGCGTGGCTCAGCGAGGACCCATGACCCAGGAGGTCAGGGCACAGGCCCGGGTTGTGGGCTCGATCCCAGTGGGGGGCGTGCAGGAGGCGGCCGATCCAGGATGCTCTCTCATCACTATGTCTCTCTCTCCCTCTCCCTCTCCCGTCCTCTCTGAAATCAATAAAAACATATATTTTAAAAGTGCTTCCTGAGCTCTAATCACATGTTCAGACGCGGAGGCGAAACAGCAGCAGCTCCGGGCGAATCACTGTTTCGGAAACACATTGACTGTCTTACTCAGCGGTGGGCGCTGCCCGAGGGCACGGGGCCTGGGGCTCCGTTCACCCTTTGTGCCGGGCGGGCCGGGGAGACGGGG
>NW_005370704.1:558302-559627 GCF_000412655.1 Myotis brandtii
CCTCGGGCTCTGCCAGCCCCGCTGCCTGTAGTTTCAGGGGGAGTGGTTCGTGCTGGGCCTGGCGGGCAGCACCCACAGCCGGGCGGACAGGGCCCTGCTGAGCCCTTTCACCGCGACGTTCGAGCAAAACAAAACGAAGAAGCTGGAGGTGACCTACGCCATGATCCGGTGAGTGAGGGTCCCGCCTGTGCCCGGAAGCCAACGGCCCACAGCCCAGGTCCCCGAGGCCTCCTAGTGCTGGGACACCCAGCCCTGGGGGGGGAACCCGAAGAGGGGGGCATTCGCCAGAACACAGACTCAGCCCGAGGGCTTACGGACTTCAGGCTTGGCTGGATCCAGCAGCCCAGATCCCCTCTCCAGATCGCCCCCCTCCCCTCTCAGCTCTGCCTGCTCCTGACCCCTGTGCAGGCAGGTTCTCGCCTCCCAGGACAAGACGGTGGCCTGAGCCGCCACCCTCAGGGTCCCAGTCCCAGGAGAGGGCGCCTCCAGGCCAGCGAGGCCATGAGCTCCGCTTGGTCTTTTTTGTTTTTGTTTTTTTTAATAATTTTTTATTGATTTCAAAGACAAAGGGAGAGGGAGAGAGAGACAGAAACATCAATGATGCCCTGGCTGGTCTGGTTCAGTGGATAGAGCGTCGTCGGCCCGCAGACTGAGGAGTCCTGAGTTCGATCCGGCCAAGGGCATGTGCCAGGGATACGGCTTGAACCCCAGTAGGATGTTTCCATCTCTCTCTCCCTCTCCCTTCCTCTCTGAAATCAATAAAAATATTTTTAAAAAAGAAAAGAAACATCAATGATGAGAGAGAATCGTGGATCGGCTGCCTCCTGCACGCCCCCTACTGGAGATCAAGCCTGCAACCCGGGCACATGCCCTGGACTGGAATCGAACCCAGGCCCCTTCAGTCCGCAGGCTGACGCTCTATCCACTGAGCCAGACCAGCCAGGGCCGATGGGTCTTCTTGAGTCATGTGCGCCTCCTGGACCAGGGGCTGTGCCCGGATGCAGTGCCCCCCATGAAGGAGAGGGGCCTGATGGACAGCCCCTGTGGGGGGCCCGGGTGCCATGAGGGCCGCAGCCTTTCCTGCCCGGCTGCCCGGCCGCAGAGGAGGAGAGGCCCCAAGGTCTCTGGGTCCCTCGGACGTAAAGCAAGAAGCTACGTGAGGCTGGCGTGTCCTGTGGAGCCGGGTGTCCCAAGGGGCCAAGAGGGGCTGCCCTCGGCTCCCGGCCCCAACCCCCCCGGGAGCACGGCCCCCCACGGCCCTGGGACTTCGGGGCCCCTGACTTGACCAGCTGGGCTCCGGCTGCAGGTGGATGAAGGGGGCAGGG
>NW_005370704.1:560309-560961 GCF_000412655.1 Myotis brandtii
TGGGGCCAAGGCGGCCAGCGGCCCCCAGAACCTGCCTCCTCTGCCCTTCTCCCCCCCAGAGGCCAGCGCTGCGTCGTCTGGTCGTATGTGCTGATTCCCACAGCCCAGCCTGGCGAGTTCTCAGTGGCGAAGAGCAGAGGTGAGACGGTGGGTGGGGAGGACGGCAGGGGGCGTTGGCCGGGGGCCCCCTGACCGGGCTGTGCCCCCCAGAGCTCGGGACCGACACCGAGAAGGTGTGGGTGCACGAAACGAACTACAATACCTTCGCCCTGATGAGCTCCCGCAGGCGGTCGGTCCACCGGAGCATCCTCAGGGTCCACCTGCTGTGTGAGCCCCTCCCGTCCTCTAGCCTCCCCGCGGCTGGTGGGGCTGGGTTGTGTGGGGGGGAGTGGCCATGTGCTGGGCTGGGGCCACACCAGCGGGAGGGGGTGTCCACCCCAGGGGCTAAGGCCACGCTGTGTCTTGGGCTGCAGTCAGAGCGTGGGCGCTTCAGAGTGAGGCGCTGGAAAAATTCCTCTGCCTCCTCAAAGCCCGGGGCCTGTCGGAGGCCAACATCGTCTTCCCAGACATTCCAGGTAGCGCCTGCGCCCCTCCTCCCACCTGGGCCTCCTCCCGGCCACCTGCTCCCACCTGGGCCCCTCCTCCCACCTGG
>NW_005370704.1:562177-563222 GCF_000412655.1 Myotis brandtii
CTGGGCCCCTCCTCCTGGGCCACCTGCTCCCACCTGGGCCCCTCCTCCCACCTGGGCCCCTCCTCCCACCTGGGCCCCTCCTCCCACCTGGGCCCCTCCTCCTGGGCCACCTGCTCCCACTGGGCCCCTCCTCCTGGGCCACCTGCTCCCACCTGGGCCCCTCCTCCCAGCCACCTGCTCCCACTGGCCCCTCCTCCCGCCGCAGCCCCTCCCGGGTCAGCTGCTCCTCCCTCCTGCTCCCTGGGAAGCGGCCGCTCCCGCCCTCCTGGTCCTGAGCCGCTGTCTCCCTCAGACTGGACGCGCTATCGGAAAACCTGTGGAACGACCAAGTGACCCCGGGCCAGGCCTGTCCCTGCCCAGCACTCACTCCGCAGGAAGCAGCCGCGAGCCTGTGGCTGGGACGCTGGCCATTTCCTCCGCGTGGCCGGCCGAGCACAGAGGAGCTCTTCTCCGTGGACGCCCCCCCTCAGAGGTCACATGGTGTCACTCCAGGCGGGGGGGAAGGTGGCAGCAGGTGGCAGGAGCCCTGGGTGGGGGCGGAGCGGAAGCGGCATCTGGGGGTTCGCCTTGTCTGACAGCGGCTCCTGTGCCCTCTCTTTTAGGATTAGTTCCTTTATTACATCATTTTCTCTTTATTAGCTTGTTAATTTACTTATTTTAACCCTTTTTAATTTTTTTATTGATTTCAGAAAGAGGAAGGGGAGGGGGAGGGGGAGAGAGAGAGAAACATCAATGATGAGAGAAAAATCAGGGCTCGGCTGCCTCCTGCACCCCCCGCCGCCCACTGGGGATGGAGCCTCGCCTGGGCCTGTGCCCTGATGGGGAATCGAACGGTGACCCCGGTTCATACGGTGACACTCAGCCCTGAGCCACCGGCCGGACCTGTTTAACCGTTTAACCGTTTGAGGGCACAGCTCGGTGGCATCGGGCACATCCACACGGTGTGTGCGGGGCAGCCTCTCCAGAACTTTCCCTCTTCCCACCCGGCTCTGTCCCGGGAAAAACCCTCTCGCCCCCGCATCCGGCCCTGGCCCCGCCTCCCCAT
>NW_005370704.1:564130-564708 GCF_000412655.1 Myotis brandtii
TGCGCTGCACGATCAAATTCCTGTCCCCACGGGGAGTTTGGCCTGATTGTGTCTCCACAGGCCCAAGGCCACCACCCCTTCGCTGGGCGGTCAGGAGACCGCTGTGCCTGCCTCGGACCCACCCCCTCACCTCACTCCCTCGAGCCCGGGGTGGGAGCTACAGTTTCCCGGGCTGATGGGGGACATGGGAACATTGTCTCCACTGTTCATGCTCGTGCGTGCACACACACACGCACACACATGCACGCACGCATGCACACGTATATATGCATATGCATGCACACGTGCATACACACACGCACGCACACAGGCATGCACACACGTGCACACATGCACACACTCATGCACGTGCACACACAGGCATTTGCACGCAGGTGCCCGCCCCCCTCGCCTCTGCTGCGGGACACACTGTCTCTTTGTGTGTCTTCGGAAGCTCCCGCTGGAGGGAGGAATGTCTGGCAGGAAGAAAGCTTTTGTTCCGCAGGAAGCTCTCTTCTTTCTCGGGTTTCCGGCTTAGTGGGAGCTGGGACTTTCCACCCCCTCCACGGCCAGGACTCTGAGACCCTGGACAGCAAGGG
>NW_005370704.1:564800-565390 GCF_000412655.1 Myotis brandtii
TGTCTCTGGTCCCCACACACGTCCGCCTCCACCTGCATCTCAGGGGCTCAGGTCTCACCTCCCAGACCTCGGGGTTCCGGGGGCTGCTGCCCGGTGTGTCTCCAGGTCCCAGAGGCCATGCAGCACCCCAGCTCCCTGTGCCCCTCCACTGGCCTGGCCCCTCCCCAGGGCGGCGTGGGCAGGGGGTCCAGGTGCCCAAGAGGCCCTCCCAGCGCCATCTGGGGATGACCAGGTCTGTGCACAGCTCATGGCGGTGGCTGAGCCTGCTGGGGTTCAGGACAGAGTGGGGGCGGCCTCGGCGTGACCCGGGCGTGGTCTGGGCGTGACCCGGGCGTGGTCTGGGCTTGGTCTGGGCTTGGCGTGGGTGTGGTGAGCTTGCCCGCCTCACCCTCCAGGGATGGTTTTGCAGATAAAGATGCTCAGAGCCCCGATCCCTGGTCGACCTGCTTATTTGTGGGGATGGGGAGGGGGCACATGAAGCAGGGACCCCCCCCCCGCATTTCCCCATCTGGGTGGCAGAGGAGCCATTGCAGACCCGCCTGTCACCACCTGGCAGCGCTCCTCTGTGTCCGGCCAGGCCCAAGCAGGAC
>NW_005370704.1:565658-566800 GCF_000412655.1 Myotis brandtii
CGCGGCCCCACCCCTGCCTGATGCCCAGGCTCCAGGGGTCCCAGCTCGGGGAGCCAGGCCTGGGGGGGGCGGCCCACCCCCTCCCCACTGTCCTCACTCCTCTTCTCGCCCAGCCTCCTCTGGGGCCCAGCAAGCATCTTGCCTCCCTCCCCCAGGGTCAGGCCGCGTCCAGGCACAGCTGTCCCCGGGGCCTGGGCCTGGCTGACCCGTCCTTGTCCCTCCATCTGTCCCCACGCCCCTCCCCCAGCAGACATAAACACTGGGTGCCCGGTGGAGCCGGCACGAACACCAGGCCACCACGGGGTGGGTGGCGGCTTCCGGAGCACCCGGATCCAGGTCCCGGCGATGTCGGCCCTCTCTTAACCCCCTGTGGGCGGGGCTCCTCCCCGCCTGGCCGGGCCCTCGGGACCACAGAGGTGGACCTGCCCTTGGGCTACTGAGCCCAGGGGTGGCTCCTTGCCGCTGGGAATGCCAATCAGGAGAGGCAGGTGCTGGTGGGAGGGAAGGCGTTCATCCTAGAGCTGGCAGCCGGCGGAGAAGGGGACTTCACCCCAAAGACCATCTTCACAACCGGCCACGGGCACGGGGTTTTGTGTTTTTAATGACTTTTTATTGGTTTTTAGAGAGAGAGGAAGGGAGAAGGAGAGCGAGCAGTAGGGATGTGAGAGCATAACACGATCGGCCGCCCCCTGCACGCCTGACAGCGAATCGAACCGGCAACCTTAGGACAACACCCAACCAGCTGACCGCAGGGCCAGGGCCGGGCACGGGTTTCAGAAGGAGGGAGAGGAGAGCAGAGCAGATGCAGGGCAGGGGGTGGGAAGGGCTCTGTGCGCAGGCCCGCACGGCCCACTCCGACAAGGGCCTCAGAACTGGTCAAACTGGTGTGTGCCGCCTGGTTCTGTCCATCTGGTCTTCCGGGCGAAGGTCAGCCAGTCTCCGGAGCCGCCGTGCCCGAAGGCCGAGGCTGTGTCTGTCGAAGTTAGTCCCTGGGACTCTCATGTGAAGCTGCTGGGGTTCAGGACAATGTGACCATAACGGGGTGTCTGCGTGACCCACCCACGGCCAGCAGACCCTGCGGGCGAGCAGGCAGCCGCCAGGGATGGAGACAGCGGGCCCTGCAGGGCTGCCCGGGGCTGGGA
>NW_005370704.1:566858-567300 GCF_000412655.1 Myotis brandtii
GGGCCCGGGTCAGCCCCTTGGGTCCTCCCCCTGCACCGGGCCGCCCGCGGGCTCCTCAGAGGCCAACATCTGGCTCCTCCCGGCTGGGAACGGCCACCCTCAGCGTCCCCCTGCCTTGTGCTGTGAGAGGAAGCAGTGCCAGGACCCGGCACCCCTGCTTCCGGGGGGTGGCAGGAGGGGCTCCCGACCCCAATGTCCAGCACATCCCACACCCAGGCGGGCAGTGGCCGGACACCCCCGGGGCAGGATGGGGGTCCCCTGCCCCTGTCCGGGCTCCAGGGTGGGTTCTGGCTCTGGAAGAGGGGCTGGCGCTGAGGGGCCTCTGCCCGCACCCAGCCCCCCAGGGCAGGGCCTGGCCCGTCCGGATCAGAGTCTCTTACATAAGAAGCCAGTGGGGGGCGAGCGGCCGCTGGGCTGGTCACCAAATCCTGCTCGCCCGGCA
>NW_005370704.1:567315-567945 GCF_000412655.1 Myotis brandtii
CTGGTCCTGCTAGGGGCCCTGGGGGTCCTGCAGACCCCGGCCCAGGCCCAGGCCTCCGTGCAGCCCAACTTCCAACAAGACAAGGTGAGGCGCCCCCCGCCTGGTCCCCAAGGCGGACAGGGCTCCATGGAGGGAAGGGGTGCTCTCTGCCCGGGCTGTGTCCCTGGGAAGAAGGCTGCCCCTCCCCCGGGAAGGAGATGGTGTCCCCCGCCCGTGGGAAGCCTGTGTCCACGAGTGTCACACGGAACACGCAGACACGCCAGTCACCCCTCCAAATGGTCACCCCTCGGAGCTCAGGACGCTCAGGGAAGCTGGCGCGGGTTCCACACCTGGGACCCAGGATGGATGTGGGGACATGTCCCCGGGCGCGAGCACACAGACAGGGACGGCGCTCAGGACCGCGCACGGGATGGCCCACAGGGTGGCCACAGACACCCATGGACGCGGTGGTGCTGGTCCTCCCGCCCGCCCTGCGCCCCTTTCCCGGAGTGTCCAGTGTCACAGACGCCCAGTGGCCACCCCCCCCCCGAAACTGCCCAGCGCCCTCTGCTGCCCGCTCCAGGGAGGAGCTGCACTGGGCAGGGCTGGGCAGAGGAGGCTGGACCAGCCTGCCCTGGGGTGGGGCGGACT
>NW_005370704.1:568434-571580 GCF_000412655.1 Myotis brandtii
GCCTGGCTGCCGTCTAGGGACCCCCCACACTTGACCCTGACGGAAGGTGACCTGCCCGCAGGAAAGACCGGTGTGAGACCCGGAGCCTGCTGCTGCGGCCAGCGGGCCCCCCCGGCTGCTACAGCTACACGAGTCTCCGTGAGTGGGGCCCTGGGGCCGGGGCCAGCCCTGGGGACGCACTGTGGGTGACTCCGGGTGACCCCCGGCCGAGCAGGCCCTCCCAGTGTCTGACCTGGACCTGCCCCCCACTCGGGAGAGAACCCGGGACCCACCCGGGAGCCAGTCCTGCCGGGCCCGCCCTGCCCGGTGGGGTCTCCCCAGACCTTGTGGCCCCCTCCCTGCTGGACGGGCAGGCACGCAGCACCCCATCCTCTCCCAGGAGGATGGCTTCCCCACCGGGTCTCCTTCCTCCTCCGACCAGCAGAGGGTTGGTGGCTGCACCCTGACCCCTCGTTTTCTGAGCCTGCGTGCTTGCTGCCCCCCAGGATTCTGGTTGGGGAACACGGGGCCCCCTCCCCCGCCCCTGGCAGAGTGCCCAGGCTGTGCAGGCAGGAGGCAGGGGGAGGGCGGGGAAGGCAGCCAGAAGGGAGCATCCCGCCCCCTCCCAAGGCCAGAGGTCGGGCAGGGCCGCCCACTGTGGTCATCTTGTCCCCAGACTGGGGCAGCTCGCAGGACGTGTGGGTGGAGGAGACGGATTACGGAGAGTACGCTCTGCTCTACGCCGTGGGCTCCGGAGACCACGGCTTCCACATGGCCACGCTCTACAGTGCGTTCTCCCCCCGCAGAGGGGGGGCAGCGCTGAGACCCGTGGCTTTTCCGTCCTGCCCAGGCCGCACCCAGACCCCGCGGGCTGCCGTGAAGGAGAAATTCACCACCTTCGCCCGGGCCAAGGGCTTCACAGAGGAGGACATTGTCTTCCTGCCGAAGACGGGTGAGGGCGCTAATCCCTGGGAGGGGGTGCAGTCAGATTAGAGGCAGGCGGTTCCGGGAGGCCGAGGGTCGGAGGTCATCTGGCCAGACCACCCACTGAGCAGCCACGTGGCTTACACAGTGGGGGCCACTGTCCTCCCCCCTCCCCCCCGACCATGGCCTGCAGCCCCCGGATTCACCAAGCACCCGGCGTGTGGGCCAGGCCCCGGTCGGCCCCCAGGATTCAGGGGTCTCCAGCCCGGTGGGGGACAGGTGCTGTGGGCACCCAGGGCAGCAGCCCATTGGGGCTCCGACATGGGTTCCCCGAGGCTCAGCGCCCATGGCCTTGGGGGTCAGGCAGCTGGTCTGCAGCAGGGGCTGGGGGAGGGGTGGGAGTGATGGAGTCACGGTTTTGGGGGTCAGCAGCTCCCCGGGGCTGCGGTGGGGGAGTGGCCCTGACCCAGGCGCTGACCACCCGCCTTCCCTCCGTCTTTCCTGGCAGATAAGTGCCTGGAGGAGCAGCAGTAGGTGAGTGGGCTGCGGGCTGGCCTCCCCCACCACCCCACCCTCCATGCAAGGGGGGGCCCTTGGCCTGCAGGGGCCAGTCCCAGGGGGCGGGGGTTCCCCTGGGGTTCAGCGAGGCAGGAGGAGCTGGGACCGGGGCGGGATCTGGTGGGGAGGTTGCAGGAGACCCTGAGGGGCTTCCCCTCTCCTGTTGCCTGGCTCCCCGCCCTGCCAATCCTCTCCGTGACCCCGAGTCCCCAGCCCTGCTCCCCGACCCCCACTCCGCCCCCTCGGCTTTATCCTGCCTCTGACAATAAAATCTAGAAGCAACTCAGCCGCCTGGCTCCTGTCTGTCTGTCCTGGAGTCGGTCCTCTGTCGCCGCCCTGGCCTGCTCTGGCCGCTCCCTGGGATCCTGATTCCCCCACCCGCTCTGCTCTGCAGGGCACCCTGGGGGCGGGGGGGGGTAGGTCAGAGGTCAGCACAGCTCCGGGGAAGTGCCCGCAGCCCCCCCCCTCACACCCCCCATGGGCCTCAGAGCACACAGCCCTGCCTGTCTGCCCCGCCCAGGCCCCAGTCCTGGGCCCTCCCTGCCCACATGTGCAGCAGCACCAGCCTGCCCACAGGCCCAGCCGGGCAGAGCTCAGCGGGCCCTGCATGGCACCCGGGGCTGTGAGGCTCAGAGGTGAGCTTGTGAGAGGGCTCCTTGGAGGAGGGGAGTGGGGGGCTGTGCCTGAGCTGAAGACGGGGGCCAACACCCCGAGGGCCTGCCAGGACCGCACCTGCCCCTGCCACACGGCATCCGGCCACCCCCCAGGAGGAAGCGCCGGAAGTGGGCCCGGCCCTCACGGCCAAAACCTGACCTTGACCTATCTCAGTGGGTCTGCCAGGGGGCCAGCCAGTGCCCCAGGACATCTCCTGGGCGTGAAGGCCCTGCTCCCTGCCCGCCCTGTGCGGGGTGTCCCCAGGCCAGGCCCAGGTCCCCGTCCAGGCCGACTTGGATGCCAGCCAGGTGGGGCCCCTCCCTCGGGACGCCCTCTCCCCATAGGAGCTGAGCCTGGATCAGAGACGTGTGGTCAGGCTGGACTGACCCGGTCCCAGCCGTTCGGGGCCCAAGGCAGCAGGCCCCTCAATTCCTCAGGCCCTCGTTGGGGACGGTCGGGGCTGCCCTCACACCAGGTCAGGGTGCACTCGGGCAGGGGGCTGCCTGTGTCTCTCCCGGGACCCTCCCTACAGCCCAGGGCATCTGGTACACACACGGCTGGGGGGTGTCGGACGACCCGGGCTTCCCGGACGCCAAGGACAGCAGGAAGATGCCCGTGGTCTCCGTGACCCCCATGGCCAACGGCGACTGGCCCTCAAGTTGGGGTACTCCACGCGAGTGACCCCACACGCCCCACCTGGGCCGGGCCTTAGACCTGGGCAGTGTGAGGCCAGATGTGAGCCGGCAGGAACCAAGGGGCCCCTGACACAGGAGGCGGGGACCCAGGCCCCTTGTGGGTGCCGGGCTGCAGGCCATTAGGACTCAGCCCGCTCTCCATGTGGTGGCCATTTGCATCGGATCCAGCGGCCTCCTCGGCACGGTGGGCAGGGCTGGGCCACTGCTTAGGGTGCCGGGGCCACGCCTCTCCAGGCCTGACGGTGGCTGCCAGCAGGTGGACGTGACCTTCTCCACGGGTGCCGTGGACGGCAGTTCAGCACCTGGTGAGACAGGGCAGCAGCCAGGAACGGAGGC
>NW_005370704.1:572957-573963 GCF_000412655.1 Myotis brandtii
TGCAGCTTGGAGGGGCAGCTGGCAGGTTGGATGGAGGGGGGCGGGGCGGGCACCCCACAGCCTCCCTGGGCCCCCCCTGCCCGTGCCTCCATTCCTGGCTCCCCTCCCCTCGCAGCTGCAGAGGAGACAGCCGTCAGCCCCAGGAAGAGCCCTCGGCCAGGGGGGCCTCAGCAGTTCCTACCAGGTGAGGCCTCTCACCGGGGCCTGGGGCGGGGCTGTGCTCATTCCTCTGTGACTCGGTTTCCCTGTCTGCGTGGAGAGGGGGTGGCGGCCCCGGGGTCCCACTGCATTCAGGCCCCTCCATCCTGCTTTCCCCAGACCCAGAGTCTCAGAGAGGCTGCCCCGGACCTGGGGTCAGGAAGCGGTGCCCCGGGGAGTCGCTCATCAACCCCGGCTTCAAAAGGTGACGCCCGCTGCCCCTCCCTCTCGTGCCCAGGGCCCAGCCCTTCCCTCTGCACCCCCTAATGTCACCCCCTCCGCTCTCCCAGTAAGAAACCAGCCAGTGGTGTCGATTTTGATGACCTCTGACCCTGCCGCGGAGAGTGGGGTCCCGCCAGGAGTTGGCCGTGAGAAGAGGGGCAGCTTCCGAGGCCCCCGCCACCGCCACCTCCACCGCAGGCGCAAGCCCCTCCCCCACCCAATAAACGCTGGTCTCGCGAGGCTCTGTCTCTTGGGGGCTGGGAGAGAGGGACCAGCATTCCCCCCACTCCTGGCTGCCACCTGGGTGTGGGCGCAGGCGGCAAACAGATGTGTCAGGCTCTCCGTCCCCATTGGCGGAGCTGCCAACCTCTCCAACCGGCCCAGCCGCCACGGCCCAGCCAGCCCAGGAGCTGAGGGCCATGCAGGGCTGGGCCCAGGCTCCCCAGGCCTGGAACTCCGTCACCCCCTGGGGCACACCCCTCCTCCCCCACCCAGCAGGGCACGGCCTGAGGACCCCATACCATGCACACAGGTCCTGCGAGGGGGGGGGTGGCCTGCTGCCTGGGGTGGGGCTGAGGAATGTGGG
>NW_005370704.1:574902-575716 GCF_000412655.1 Myotis brandtii
TCCAGTCTGGCGAGGGCGCGCAGCAGCTGCTGGTACAAGGCTGGGGGTGCGGGGGTGCTGGGTGAGGACCCGGCCTGGAAGGTACCACCCCCCCCCTCGCCAAGGCTCCTGGCCCCCCTCACCATCGTCCTGCTCGGGCACCGGGTTCTTGATGAAGGCAGAGAACTTGTGAAAGACGTCGTTGCCCGCCGTGGCGGAAGCCCGGTAGCGGGGTGCCAGGCTGGGGAACCTGGGAAGGGGGGAAGGGGGGGTTAGACCCTTGCACTGCCCCCCACCCAGCCCCACAGTGCCCACCCAGGCTCTGTCCTGGGGGTGTCCCTCCTGGGCGCCCCCTCGTTGCCCCTCCTGCTGAGCCGGGGTTCTCACTCGGGGGGCCCCAGTGTCTCCTCCAGAAACTCCTCGATCTGCAGCGTGTCCGTCTTGGCATCACCGTCGTAGAGCAGGATGGGCAGCTGGGAGCCGGGCGCGAAGTCCTTCAGCACGTCCAGGGACCTGTGGGCACAGGTGCTCCGCTGGGCCCTGCTCCCCACCCTCCTCGGCCATCCTGCCGCTCCGCCCTGGCCTGACTGGTTTGGGAGCCCAATCCAGTCCCGTCATCCCCGATGGATGGGGGATGGGCTGTGCCCTGCCCACCAGTCTCAGCCCCTGTCACTCTGGGCTGTCATCTGAGCAGCCCGCAGTGGGGGCGTAGGGGAGGCAGAACCTCAGCCCTCTGGTCCCTGGGGTGTGCAGATGTGCTCACTGGAGCAGGGGTGGCTTTGTGGGGCTGCGGACGAGCGGGCGGAGGTGGCGGCAGGGGCGGGGGCACCAGCTG
>NW_005370704.1:577655-577883 GCF_000412655.1 Myotis brandtii
CCTCCTATGGCACCCACCCCAAGCTCCCTTCGGGCCTGGCCACTGGCTACCTGCTTGGCACCTCCCTGCTGAGGCGCTGGCCCGGCCCAGGAGCCCAGGTGGGTGTTGGGACAGGGCCACCCCTACCCCTTTTGGGGAGGACTCCCAGGACCTTCTCCCCTCAGGCTAACCCCATCTTATTCAGCCCCTGAAGGGCTGCCTGAGCCCACCCGCCCCAGGGGAAGGGGC
>NW_005370704.1:577949-578160 GCF_000412655.1 Myotis brandtii
GAGCGGGCACGGGGCAGGGGTGGGACCCTGGCTCTGGGGCCTGGCCCTCAGCCCTTATCTGAAGAGTCTGGGTAGAGGCCAGGGCCCTGGGCTCCGGCCCCACAGGCTGGTCTCAGGGTGGGGTCGGCCGAGGGAGCTGGTTTCAGAATGATTCACAGGACAGCTGGGCACCGAGGCTGCGGCACCAGCCGCCCGGTGCCCGAAAGTGGGA
>NW_005370704.1:578710-579554 GCF_000412655.1 Myotis brandtii
GGTGTGGCCTGGGAGGAACTGGGGGGAGGGCTGGTCCTGGGGCAGGGGGCACAGCTGGGGGTCTGAGTGCCTCATGGGGGTGCAGGGGGACTGGGAGGCCGGGAAAGAGGGGTGTCAGCCTGGGAGGGGGCAGCTCTGGATCTTCACACACACACACCCCACCCCCCCGTGAACATGCCCGTGTCGGTCAGAAAGCTGGGCAGTGGGCAGTGGGCAGAAGCGATCAGCCTCGCCCCAGCCTCGGTTTCCCCATCTGCCTGCCTTACAAGAGGGTCAGCCCCCTAGAAAGGGAGCCTCCTCCACCCACTGAGCTCCATGGGGCAGACCCCCCTCCCAGGGCGGGCACCCTTGAGGAGCAGGATCATGAAGAGCCTCTGGCAGGAGGGGCAGTGGCCCACGCTCTCACAGTCCTCGCTCGCCTGCGGGTGGGGGGGTGGAGGGGCGTCAGGGCAGGGAGCCCACCAGGATGCCTGCCCAAAAAGCCCTGGGGGGACCAGCCTGGCTCAGTGTCCACCCGGCTGACCCCACCAAGCGGCCAGGCAGGTCTCTCCCTCGCAGCCTCTAATGGGAAGGGGTTTGAAGCCATGGCCCCTGACCATAGGGTTGGCCCTCCTCCCACCCTCAGGGGGGTCTGGGAACCTGCCACCCCACAGGCCCTAAAGGGTGGCCTGCTGCACCTCCCCCGCTCCCCGTGGGGGGACACCCAGCGCCACCCAGTGGCCGAGAGCGGGATCTGCCCTGACTGCTCGCCTTCCCAGGGCCACAGTCCCTACTGGGACTCAGGTCTGGGGGCCCCTTCCCAGACCCCACAGGCCACGCCCCGAGCCTGGGGCCGACCCGGACA
>NW_005370704.1:579887-580477 GCF_000412655.1 Myotis brandtii
GGCGGGGGGCGGGGGGGCCCGGCTGCGGGACAGCTCCTGCATCTCAGTCTCACGGAGGGTCTGCGGGGCTCGGAGCTGGACACTGCCCCCCGAGTTCATAACCCCAGCAGCTCGGAGTGCAACGTATTGGAGATGAGGGTCTTTGAAAAAGGGGTTATGTTGAGCGAGGTCAGGGCTGTCCTTACAAAAAGGGGAGATTTGGCTCTGACCAGAGGGCTCAATGGTTAGAGCGCCATCCAAGTACCAAAGGGTCTCGGGTTCGGTTCCCGGTCTAGAGTGCGTGCTGCTGGCCCGGCTGGCATGACCTATGAACCAGGAGGTCAGGGTTCGATTCCCAGTCAGGGCACAAGCCCAGGTTGTGGGCTCCATCCCCAGTGTGGAGTGTGCAGGAGGCAGCTGTTCAATGATTCTCTCCCATCACGGATGTTCCTCTCCCTCTGCCTCTGCCTCTCTCTCTGAGATCAATAACAATAACAATAATAACAATAAAGAAAAGAAGCCCGTCCCGAGCCCCCCATGCGCCCTTCCCAGCAGCGTTCCAGTGGCTCTGCTCTGAAAGGACACAGGCTCGTCTGGGACGGGGGTGGGGG
>NW_005370704.1:582038-582519 GCF_000412655.1 Myotis brandtii
GGTGGCATCGGGGCCTCAGCAGGTGCTTCCTAGCTCCGCCCACTGAGAGGGCCGGGAGCAGGCCCAGAGCCCAGAAAGGGCGCCAAACAAGACCCCCGCCAAGAGCAGCCAGAACTCCTTGGAGAAGTGGCTGCGTCCAGACGGGGCGGGTTCGACGCAGGCCTGGGACTGGCCGCAGCGAGAGCGACAGAAACTGGGACCAGCCGAAGGGACGAAGCCGCCGGCGAGGGCTCCCGCGGCCGAGCCTGGGGCCTTGAGTGTAAAAAAGGTGACAGGGTTGTAGCCACACACGGTCGACATGCTATCTCGACTATTTTGCCACAATAAGAAGTTTTACAGGACGACAGTAAGGAACGAGAACATGATTTTTAAAACCCACGAGGCCATGGGGGCTATTTCTGAAAGCAGAGGAGCTCTGTGGAGGCAAGTGCAGCGATGGGTGGGACATGGCTACTTGGCAGCCTCCCCCCGCCCCCCCCCC
>NW_005370704.1:582731-583157 GCF_000412655.1 Myotis brandtii
CCCAGGGGCAGCAGGCCCGAAGGCGCAGGGAGCACAGGAGGCCCAGCAGGGCCTGACCCGAGCCTCACACATGAAAACCCCATCGTCTTGGGTGCCGAGCCCAGGCTGAGGGGCGCCGGGGGAGTGACCGACAGCCCCTGCCTCAGTCTCCCCACCTGCAGTGTCAGGGTGCAGGGGGTGGAAGCCTGCCCCCCCCCACAGGCCTGATGCTCCAAGACAGGCAGACAAGCCTGCCACCAGGGGCCCGTCACCCCAACACACGACGCTCGTGTGGACTTTCCTGTTTATTTACTTAAAACAAACATCTGTGCGCTATGTACAGGTCCGGCGCCCAGGCGGGCAGGCGGGCAGCTGGGTGGGGAGCAGTGGCAGCTGGGGGTCAGGCGGGGTCTGTCCTCTCCTGGCCACTGGGGCCGCTTCGCCTTC
>NW_005370704.1:583687-583946 GCF_000412655.1 Myotis brandtii
CACTGGCACAATGAGGGGAGGGCGGCCCTGGCCCAGGGCAGGGGCTGGAGGGGCCTGAGGCCCTCGGTCCTGGACCTCCCATTCCAGGGCCTGCTGGGCGGGCACCAGGCCCAGTTCTGTTCCCTCCTGAGTTCTGTCCCCTCCGGCGTGTCCTGAGCCGGCGCCTGGCGGTCAGCAGAGAGTGTCCGTGTTGAAGGAGAGCTGGGCCTGGCAGACGGCAGACGGGCAGGTTCGGGGCGGCACCCGGCACCCAGCAGTG
>NW_005370704.1:584971-585548 GCF_000412655.1 Myotis brandtii
TGCGAGGGAGGCCTGTGCCCCCCGCGCCCAGCCCCGCACCGATCTTGGCGTAGTACTCGTTGAGGTACTCGTTGTACGCCATCTCCATGAGCCCGTGGCCCAGGTTGTAGTTGGGGAAGATGAGGAAGCAGCTCTTCAGGTAACTGTTGACGACCTTCAGGTCCTGGAGGGTCACGGGGTCACAGGGTCACAGGCAGGGCCGCAGCCCTCAGCCTGCCACACCCTGCACACCCCCGGCCACCTTGTCACACCCCCTCACCCCCGTGAGGTCCAGGATGAGGTTCCAGAGAAAGCGCCGGGCCTTGGGGTCCATGCCTGTGGTGGGCTCGTCCTGGGGGGGGCCAGGCTCAGCGGCTGCACCCCTACCTGCCACCTCCCTCCTGGGCTCCCCCGGAAACAAAGGCAGGGCCCCGGCCCCAGGCTCACCAGGAAGACGAAGGCAGGGAACCCGATGAGGGCGATGGCCGTGGACAGCTTCCGCTTGTTGCCGCCGCTGTAGGTGCCGGCCGGCTTGTCCGCGTACTTGGTCAGCTCCAGCTTGTCCAGGGCCCACTTCACCACCTGGGGCGAGAGGAGC
>NW_005370704.1:591092-591415 GCF_000412655.1 Myotis brandtii
ACCCGGGACAGGGTGAGGGGCCTGGGGACGGGGTGAGGGCCTGGGACAGGGGTGAGGGGCCTGGGGACAGGGTGAGGACCCGGGACAGGGTGAGGGGCCTGGCAGCTGACAGTGATGGGAGGGCCAAGGGGACCCCGCGAGCGGCGCACCATGTCCCACACGTAGTTGGCCAGCCAGTAGGTGACGGGGCTGCAGCCGCTGACGAACTGCAGGTGCTTGGCCTTGGTGGACTTCTCGGCCACCAGGAAGACCACGAAGCTGGCCGGCACGAAGGACATGGCCACGATGATGAAGATGGCGATGACCACGTCCGTGCCCTGCAG
>NW_005370704.1:592686-593539 GCF_000412655.1 Myotis brandtii
GGGGGACCCGCAGCCTGAGGCGGGGGGGGAGCTGAGTGCCCACCCGTCCTGGCGCTCCATCCGGGCCCCTGCACACGTGGCCACCTGGCGGGCAGCTCACCGGTACTCCCGGCGCTCCTCGTTGGCGTAGGGGATGAAGTTGCCGCGGGGCTGGGTGTAGTTGTGGTACTGGGAGGGTGACAGGACCAGTGGGGGCAGGTCACCTGGGGGGGTGCAGGGAGCCTGAGCAGGTGCTGGCTGCCCGCCTGCCGCCCTGGGCCCAGACCCCCTCTTTTTTTTAAAAAATATTTTTTTATTGATTTCAGAGAGGGAGGGAGGGAAGAATAGAAACATCAATGAGGAGAGAGAATCATTGATCGGCTGCCTCCTTCACGCCCCACACTAGGGATCGAGCCCACAACCTGGGCATGTGCCCTGACGGGGAATCAAACTGTGACCTCCTGGTTTATATGTCGGTGCTCAACCACTGAGGTCCGCAGCCGGGCCAGATCCCCCTCTTCCCAGAACCCGTCAAGTCCGAGCTGGGCCTGGGCCCAGGGAGGCCGGAATCCCAGGCGTTCCCGCCAGGCTCAGACGTAATGCCAGACCCTCATGGAGCGGGCGGGTCCCCCAGGTGCTCGGGAGGCGGGCAGGCCACAGTCCCACCGGGTGGGCCACCAGCGATGCCCTCTGCCTGCTGAGCAGCGTACCGATCTCGGGGACGGAGAGGGCCACGGTCATGGCCACGCAGACGAACAGGGCGGGGAGCAGGATCTGGGAGGAGAGCGCCTTGGAGTTGCGGCGGGCGCAGTGGAACCGCTTCACCAGGAGCCCGTGGAACTGGCGCACCTTCAGCCACCAGCCCTCCAGCTTC
>NW_005370704.1:595543-595885 GCF_000412655.1 Myotis brandtii
TCCCTCCCTCCCTCCCGGCCTCGCCCCGCCCCACCCACTTGTCGGTCTCCTTGCGGATCTCCTCCTGGGCCATGCCCTTCAGCCGCGAGTAGAACCAGAGGTGCTCCTCCACCGTGAGCCGGTCGAAGAGCACGTTGTGCTGCGGGCACATGCCCAGGTTCTTGCGGATCTCGTCCATCTCGGTCCGGATGTCGTGCCCGTAGATGGTGGCGGAGCCCGAGGTGGGCGGGAACAGGCCCGTGAGGATGGACCTGGACGAGGGGCAGGTCACAGCCCCGCCTCCTTCAGGACACCCACCCGCCTCCCACGTGGTCGGACCCCCGGGGACCCCCCCCCCCCCCC
>NW_005370704.1:595897-596104 GCF_000412655.1 Myotis brandtii
ATGGTGGTGGTCTTGCCGGCCCCGTTGTGGCCCAGGAAGGACACCACCTGGTTCTCGTAGAGGTTCAGGCTGAGCTTGTTCAAGGCCAGCTTCTTGTCGTTCTTGTAGACCTTGGTGAGCTTGTCCACGCAGACCACCAGCGGCAGGTGCGTGGGCTCCTCCTCCATGCCCCGGGGCTCCTCTGCGCCAGGCCCCAGGTCAGCGCAG
>NW_005370704.1:597971-598283 GCF_000412655.1 Myotis brandtii
GGGCAGGAGGGCACCCAGCCCCTGCTGGCTGCAGGCTCTCACCAGAACATGATGGTGGCCACGGCGTAGACGGCCAGGAAGAGCCAGATGATGAGCACGTGGCTGTGCATGAGGACCTGGCCGTACTTGAGGATGGCGGTGAGCGCCGTCACGGAGACGGACAGCTGCAGGAAGCCGGTGATGAACCAGGCCACCCAGTGCACCGCGTTGTCCAGGCCCATCGTCTTCATCACCTGCGGGGGCGGGTGCAGGGGCCTTGGGCAGCTGGGGAGGAGGGGCCCCCCGCTGCCTCCCCCTCTCCATCTCCCCCCT
>NW_005370704.1:598923-599190 GCF_000412655.1 Myotis brandtii
GTTGGGGCCCGGCCTCCAGTAGGCCCGGCGGATCTCGTTGGTTTTCTCGGTGAAGCTGGAGTTCTGGCGGATCTTGTAGTGCACGTGGGGCGGCAGGGAGCCGTCCTTGCGCGTCTGGAAGATCACGCCTGGGACAGAGCCAGGGGCAGGTGAGGGTGGAAGCGGGGCCAGACCCAAGATGGGGTCTGCCCAGGGCAGGAAGGGACAGGAGGGAGTGAGGGGAGTGAAGGGTGGAACTGTGATGGGCGGGGTCTTGGGGGGGTAAAG
>NW_005370704.1:600029-601181 GCF_000412655.1 Myotis brandtii
GAGCAGGAGGGGAGCAGGTGGAGCTGCAGGTGAGGGAGCAGGAGGGGAGCAGGTGGGGCTGCAGGTGAGGGAGCAGGAGGGAAGCAGGAGGGGCTGCAGGTGGGGCTGCAGGTGAGAGAGCAGGAGGGGAGCAGGTGGAGCTGCAGGAAGGGGAGCAGGAGGGGGAGTAAGAGGGGGTGCAGGTGGGACTGCAGGTCGGGGAGCAGGAGGGGAGCAGGTGGAGCTGCAGGTGAGGGAGCAGGAGGGGAGCAGGTGGAGCTGCAGGTGGGCAGGCGGGGAGCCGGGTCAGGGCTGACTCACTGGCGAACACGGTGACGTTGTCCTGGTAGGCCTGGTTGAGGGTGTAGTTGACAATGCTCTCCTCATCGGGGAACCCCTTGAAGATGTCCACGCTCACCTGGGGGAGGGGCATCGTCGGAACCGGCCCGGGCACCAGCGGGGTTCAAAGGGGCTGGCCCACCCGCCCACCTTGGACATGAACTGGATCCAGCCACAGGCCGCGTTGTCGATGGTGTCCAGCTGCTGCAGGAGGGCCGAGCCGTTGGGCAGCGAGAAGCCGTCCTGGCGCAGGGCGGGCGGCAGCTCCTCCAGGGACAGGTTCAAAAAGTGCAGGTGCTGCTGCAGCCGGCCCTGCGCCAGGAAGCTGCGGATCTCCGCCGAGATGTTGAGCCAGACCTGGGCGTAGTGGGTCACGTTGCCTACAAAGGCAAAGGTCTCGTTGGCCTGCAGAGGGGAGGGCACGGGGCATGGGACTCACGCAAGGCCTCCGCCAGCGAGGGTGCTCCGCTCCCCTCCCCCGCAGCGGCACCAGCACTGCCAGTCCCCACCACCGACGACTCTGACTCCAAGCCTCCCCCTCCCTGCCTTTCCGCAGCTCACCCTGCCTCTCCTCTGCCCCGCTGCCCCCGCTCCAGGGCAGCCTGGGTCTGCTCCCCTACCTCCCCAGCTCCGTCCTCAGACCCCTGCCCGTGCATCCCTCAAGCAGCCCTGACCCTTGGTCCTCATCTCGTCCTGGGCCATCTCCAGCCCTGGTTTCTCCTTGCTCCAGGCGGGGCCTCTCCCCTGGGCTGGCCATGGACCCATGCCCTCAGCCAGCCTCACGCCACCAGCTGCCTGGCCCCCTCTGGCCCACTGGACGCTACCCTGGAAGGT
>NW_005370704.1:602885-603607 GCF_000412655.1 Myotis brandtii
GCTGGGAGGAGCCCCACCAAGAGGAACCAAGGCCTGGCCCAAGCCGGCCTCAGGCCTCGCTGCCCACCCACTGTGCCAGGTCTGAGCTCACAGGTTCTCCAGTGGGCAGGGCAGATACACATCACCATCTTGCCTTCCCCCTCCCGTGCCAGCCACAACCGCAGGCCCCTCCTGCACCCACCGGGCAGAAACACCCACCCAGCGGCAGGCAGCAGCCCCTCCTCCCACCGACAGCCCCTCACCTCCAACCGGGACAGGGAGCTGGTCTGCAGGCGGCCCCACGGCTCCGGACCCCGGGGGAGGACTGACTCCACGTCCAGGGCGGGCGCAGGGACAAAAAGCAGGCGGTAGACCTGGGGGTGTGGGCACGGCTCAGGCTGGGGTCTCTAGCCAGGCCCAGGGCCACCTCTGAGCCCAGCACGTCCCCTACCCCAGCCCTGCCACCAGGGGAGGGCAGAGCAGAGCAGAGCACGAGGCCCGGAGCTGCCCCCACGAGCAGACACGTGCTCGCTGCCAGGCTCCCCCGCCTCACCTCGGGCACGTCCACCTGGGCGGCCAGCAGGGCGTGGGCTGTGCTGTTGGGCAGGGACAGGTTCTGCGTCAGAAAACGGCACAGCTCCTGTGGGTCCCGGGCCACCGAGTCCAGAGAGAAGGAGGACACTGGACGGGCAGAAGGACGGGGCTGAGGGCCAGGTGGACCGGCTCGTGGCCAAGCTACCAGA
>NW_005370704.1:603657-604021 GCF_000412655.1 Myotis brandtii
AGCGGGGCCCCTGGGAGCTCAGAACAGTTCAGATCAGCAGTTTTCAACCCTTTCGCCTCGTGGCCTAAAGCAGTGGCTGAAATCCTGCGGCACCAAACATGTGCTTTTTGCTGATCTGACCCAAAAAATAGGTATAATCCTGACTCATTCACACGGGGCGGCTCTTGCTGTGCTGGCTGCTGTCACTTCTTCACGTGACAGTCTACGGGAAGAGAGGTCAGCGCCCGACCACACCGTCAGGGGCCGCGTGTTGTAAACATCCTTGCGACACCCCAGTGTAGACGGAACGGAGGGCCCACGGCCCGGTCCCGGCCGAGGCAGGAAGTCACCCGCTGACCCCAGAGCTGGGCCCGGGCCCCACTCC
>NW_005370704.1:605380-605870 GCF_000412655.1 Myotis brandtii
GCGGGCAGGAGGGGAGGGGGGAGACAGAGGCCGAGGAGAGAAACGTATAGAAGGTCAGGAAGGAGGAGCGGCTTCAGGCAGCAGACGGGCAACAGAGGGCCGAGAGTTCAGGTGCAAATGACCCAGCAGGTCAGAGGTCGAAGGGCACCTGACCACCCCTTCCCCACAATTCCCAGAGCATCCTTCTTCCCTCGGCCACCCAAGGCCTGAACACCCTGACCCCCTCCCCCCAGGACACGGGCGTGGCGTGGCCCACAAAGCCCAGGGGAGCATAGGAGCCCCCTGCCGGGCAGCGACCTCTGACCTCTGTGGCCAGCTGGTTAGCAGAGGGAATGCAGGAGCCCACAAGGGTCTGAGGGGAGAATGGCTGGTGCCCCAGCCCCAGCCCAGGCACCCCAGCCCTGCAAGACAGCGCCAGGCACCCCCAGAGAGAGAGGAACCCCGGGAGCTTGGCCCCGAGGCCCAGCCCTGTGCTCCCGGCACCCCTCCC
>NW_005370704.1:610214-610676 GCF_000412655.1 Myotis brandtii
CAGGAGGGGAGGGGGGAGACAGAGGCCGAGGAGAGAAACGTATAGAAGGTCAGGAAGGAGGAGCGGCTTCAGGCAGCAGACGGGCAACAGAGGGCCGAGAGTTCAGGTGCAAATGACCCAGCAGGTCAGAGGTCGAAGGGCACCTGACCACCCCTTCCCCACAATTCCCAGAGCATCCTTCTTCCCTCGGCCACCCAAGGCCCGAACACCCTGACCCCCTCCCCCCAGGACACGGGCGTGGCGTGGCCCACAAAGCCCAGGGGAGCATAGGAGCCCCCTGCCGGGCAGCGACCTCTGACCTCTGTGGCCAGCTGGTTAGCAGAGGGAATGCAGGAGCCCACAAGGGTCTGAGGGGAGAATGGCTGGTGCCCCAGCCCCAGCCCAGGCACCCCAGCCCTGCAAGACAGCGCCAGGCACCCCCAGAGAAAAAGGAACCCGGGAGCTTGGCCCCGAGGCCCAGCC
>NW_005370704.1:610793-611345 GCF_000412655.1 Myotis brandtii
GCGGTCCCTGCCAGTGGGCCGGGGGCTCCGCAGGACCCAGCAGGTCTGGGAAAGGCTGTTAATGCAAGCGGGGGTGGGGGGTGCTCAAGCCGCACCAGGAGGCCCCCCAAAACCATCCTGCGGCTGCGCCTGGGCCAGGGAGGAGGCGGCCGCTCACTTACTGACTGCATGCGGGCGGCGGAGGAGGACAGAGACCATGCGGGGGGAGGGGCAAAACAGAACAGAGGAGAACAGTGAGGACATCTCGTGTCGCCGTGGCCGGCCACATCCCCTGGGAGCCCAGCCACGAGCGCGGCCGGGACCGCTCAGGGGTGAGGCTCACAGATCGGGGAGGGGGGGCCTGTGGGATCCGGGACACACACATGTGGTCACGTGCACACAGGACATGCGTGTGTGGTGCGGTGAGGGCGGCCTGCCCACCCACCAGCTGTGCCGGGCCCACCCCGCGGCCTCACCTTCTTTCACAGAGATGGTCGGCTTCTTCTGCCGCAGCCCCAGCAGGATGAAGAAGAGGACCAGGGGGATGAAGATCTCGAAGGCCAGGACCCACTG
>NW_005370704.1:611507-613491 GCF_000412655.1 Myotis brandtii
TCCCCACAGGGCCAGCGCCACCAGCCTCCACGGCTCCCCCGGGGCCACCGGTCCACCCTTCCTTGGAGGCCTTTTCTTTCTTTCTTTTTCTAAACACATTTTCATTGACTTCAGAGGAGAGAGAGGACCATTGGCTGCCTCCTGCCCACCCCACACTGGGGATCATGGAGCCCGCAACCCGGGCATGTGCCCCGACCGGGAATGGAACCCAGACCTCCTGGTTCATAGGTCGATGCTCAACCACTGAGCCAGGCCGGCCGGGCCCTTAGAGGCCTTTTCGAAGGGCAAGAGAGTGAGTACTGTCTGGCCCAAGTGAGAAATGGTCTCCCACCCCAGACACACTGAGGGCCAGCAGGGGCCAATCAGCCAGCTTGTGGTCCACTCTGACCCACGCATGTGCCCAGCTCATCTTCTTCTCCACCTGCAGGGCCTAGAGAGGTGAGGCCAGGCTTGAGGGGGGCCTGAGCCTCTGTCAGCTCCCCGTCCCCAGGCACCCACCTCTCCTCTGCCCGGCCCCTTCCCCTCACCCCAGGCGGCTCAGGTGGGAGCAACAGCCCTGCCCACCTGGGCCTCTGCCCAGGTTCCTAGGACGGCACCTGCCACCCAAGGCTGGGCAGCAGGCTGAGCCCGCCAGGACCCACTCTGCGTGGGAACCACCAGGGACCCCGGCTCCATGTCACCTGGTCAGCGGAAGGGGTTCAGTGTCTCACCCCCGCCCCACAGGCTCTCAGAGGGGGAGGCAAGGAGGAGGGTCGCAGGCCAGCTGTGCTTGGGGGAAGCCACGGGGCACCTCCCGAGGGCGACTGCAGCAACGGGCCTCGCTGCCTCCTCATCGCTATAGCAACGCTGCACACGGCTGCTGGGAGGAGGAGGAGAGGCCTGCCTGAGGGCGGTGGCTAGAGGGGCATCTGGTTACAGGCCGGCAGCACGGCCCAGCCCCACCTGGGCATCGAACTCCTCTTCCTGAGACCATGCCAGTGGCCCCATGTTGTCCCTGGGGCCTGGGTGCCCACCCCAGGCCTGAGCCCCTCCTGCTGGGTCCAGGGCAGAACAGGTGAGACCTGAGGATAGAGGTGCTGCCAGTCCCTCCACCAGAGCATCCTGCGGCCCCCGGGGAGACCCCCGTACCGCTAAGCGGGGAGAGGCCACACCCCCGGCCAGGCACACACACGAGGGGCTAACTCTGCTGGCCAAGCCCGGGGTCCACTCTGAGGGCGAGACCCTGCAGGGAAGTGGGCTTAGAGGCCTTTTCGAAGGGCAAGAGAGTGAGTACTGTCTGGCCCAAGTGAGAAATGGTCTCCCACCCCAGACACACTGAGGGCCAGCAGGGGCCAATCAGCCAGCTTGTGGTCCACTCTGACCCACGCATGTGCCCAGCTCATCTTCTTCTCCACCTGCAGGGCCTAGAGAGGTGAGGCCAGGCTTGAGGGGGGCCTGAGCCTCTGTCAGCTCCCCGTCCCCAGGCACCCACCTCTCCTCTGCCCGGCCCCTTCCCCTCACCCCAGGCGGCTCAGGTGGGAGCAACAGCCCTGCCCACCTGGGCCTCTGCCCAGGTTCCTAGGACGGCACCTGCCACCCAAGGCTGGGCAGCAG
This sequence comes from Myotis brandtii, assembly GCF_000412655.1. Taxonomy (NCBI): domain Eukaryota; kingdom Metazoa; phylum Chordata; class Mammalia; order Chiroptera; family Vespertilionidae; genus Myotis; species Myotis brandtii. Next base: position 613,101 of record NW_005370704.1, read on the forward strand.
GCTGAGCCCGCCAGGACCCACTCTGCGTGGGAACCACCAGGGACCCCGGCTCCATGTCACCTGGTCAGCGGAAGGGGTTCAGTGTCTCACCCCCGCCCCACAGGCTCTCAGAGGGGGAGGCGAGGAGGAGGGTCGCAGGCCAGCTGTGCTTGGGGGAACCCCCTGCCCAGCCCTAGGGCACGCCCTGGCCCCACCCCCACCCCACCCAGCTCTTCTCAGAAGCACCAGGTTTCCTTCATCCTCACCCCCCCAACCAGACACAGGCTTCCGAGCCCCTTCCCCGGGCGCTCCGTCTGGCCCAGGGTGCGAGCCCACCCCCGGGCGGGCGGCTGCTGCTGTGTTTACTGTCCTTTGACAATAGAGCTCTGTGGTCTGGACACCCGCCCCGGCC
>NW_005370704.1:614769-615337 GCF_000412655.1 Myotis brandtii
GACGGCCATGCTGCCTGGTCCGCAGCCCCGGTTCCCATGGTGCAGGAGCTGTCAGCCCAGGGCCCAGGGCCAGGCGAGACAGGAGCCTCCTGGGCCCCGGTGGGCAGGAGGGTGCCTCCTCCTCAGGCCCCTCTCGGGTCCCTGGCCTGCTCCGGGCTCTGCCTGGAGAGTCCCCAGGGCCCATTCAGAAACCCAAGCTGCCTGCGGGGCCTCCCTGGTGCGCGGTCGGGGAGGGCCAGCGTGAGGCCATTCACACCACCCGGCCCTTCACCCAGGCTCCATCCTGACAGCTGCCGGCCCTGAGCCACCCAAGAGTCACAACTCCAAACAGCACCCAGGGCCCCCGAGGAGGCTGGGTCGGGGGTAAGAGAGTGGACCCGCCTCGGGAGGCCTCCCCAAAGGACAAAAGAGTGCAGGGACACAGGGACACTCCCAGGGGGAGGAAGCACTGGGGCCAGGGGGGTGGACACGGGCGGGGAGGCCGCCCAAGGGCAGAGGACGGTGCAGGGAGGGAAGCGCAGGTCCCTGCAGGGGCTTCGGGGGCCGGGCCCAGAGACCACGGAGCCAC
>NW_005370704.1:616561-618490 GCF_000412655.1 Myotis brandtii
GGCGCCCGCTGGTGGGGGGTGCAGCCTGGGCCGGCTGGGGAGGTTGCAGGGGCAATTCCCCAGGTGGCCAACAGGGGGCAGACGAGGGCAGGCCAGCCCCTGCACCAGGGGAGCCAGCAGTGGCTCCGGTGCCCCTCCCCGGCCTCGGTTTCCCCACTTGTGCCCGGGAGGGTGGGTCATGCGATGGCCAGTATCTGGGGTGCACATAGAGGTCACACGTAGTGAATCCCAGCCCCTGGGAGGTTGCAGGGGCAATTCCCCAGGTGGCCAACAGGGGGCAGACGAGGGCAGGCCAGCCCCTGCACCAGGGGAGCCAGCAGTGGCTCCGGTGCCCCTCCCCGGCCTCGGTTTCCCCACTTGTGCCCGGGAGGGTGGGTCATGCGATGGCCAGTATCTGGGGTGCACATAGAGGTCACACGTAGTGAATCCCAGCCCCTCCCAGCTCCCTCTATGAAGTGGGAGTTGGGGCAGCTGGGGCAGGTGGCGGGCACAATCCCTCACCCCCCCTACCCTGTGGCCTGAGGACACTTCCTTCTCCCCGGTCAGCACATGGGGTGCGTTAGGTCAGGGCCGGAAGTCACTGGCAGGCCTTTCCCACAAGCCACTGCCAGGGGGAGGGGAGTTTCCTGCCCCACCTGGGGCAGGGACAAGTCCTGATCTCCTATCACAGCTGCTCGAGCTGTTGGGGTTCCTGTCGGCACCCCCAGCCTCTCTTATCATTCAGCTGCCTGCCACAGGGCTGCCAAGCTACAGCGGCATCCAGGGGGGCGGGGGGGCTCCCTTGCTGCCACCAGCCCCTGGCAGAGGGGATCCCCGCCACCAAGCAGACCGGGCCTGAGGATGGGGCGTCTTCCACCCCCCTGGCCAGGTTGCTGACCTCGCCCCTGCTGTCCAGCCACTGGGTCTTTTGGGGGTCAGGGAAGGCTCTCTGATCGAAGGCATTACGCGGCGGGTGGAGGGACGGGGGAGTGGGCAGAGTTTGCAGGGAAGGACGGCTCAGGCAGAGGGAGTGGAGGCCTTGAGGCTGCACGGGCGGATCCCTGGAGGGACAAGGAGGCCTGTGTGGCTGGGGTGGCAGATACGTGGGGCCCTGTGCTTCCCACATGTGACACGTGCCGTCCTTGTCTGTGTTTCTTTATTGTCGCTGGCCCCTCCCTGAGTGGACTGGGGCTGCGAGAAGCCCAGAGCAGCCTGGCCCGACCAGCACGTGCCCCGGCCAGCTCCCGGCTGCACACCAGGCTCTGGAACCGTGGTCCGAGTGGGCAATGTGGCTGGCACCCTGGACCTTGGGTACAGAGGAGGCTGGGGTGGGGGACAGGTTTTGCCCCCACAAACCATAGGACCTGCTTCGGGCCTGTCTCAGCCCCATGTCCCCGCATCGCCATGTCCAGGGACAGCCTTGACCTACCCAAGATTTGATCAAAGGTGGGGGGCAGGGTTCTCAGTGGCCTCTGTTCTGATATACAGCATGCACCCCACTAATTCCCTTGCCTCCGCCACAGATGCCTCCTCCTCCAGGCAGCCTGCCCTGACTGCCCCACTCCTCCCTCGTCCTTGCGCCCTGGCCTCTGACTCCAGCCTGCACATTAGCCGGATGGTTGCCTGTGGGAGACAGATGTCCGGCTTTTGCTTTAAACATCTGGCTGTCCACCCACCCCGCCTGCTCCCAGCCCCCCACCACTGCCAGCAGCGCTCAGGCCTGGAACCAGCTCTGAAGGTCCTGGTAGACCTGGTCACGGGGCAGGTGGGGGTAGCGGGCGCAGATGGCACAGAAGCGCTGCCGCCAGTCGTTGAACAGCCGCACACGAAACCGTTCCCGCCACCCGAAGTAGCTGCGGTACTGGCTCTCGTTCATGCCCAGGAGGAAGGCGGCCAGCTCGCGGGCCGAGCCGAAGTCGTCCACATGCACGAAGGAGTCGGGGGGTGCGA
>NW_005370704.1:619218-619645 GCF_000412655.1 Myotis brandtii
CCTGCACGGGACACAGGAAGAGAGCTGCCTCCCCGAGCTCGCCCACAGCCCCGTCTCCCGGTCGGGGTGCCCCGAGAACCAGACACTCACCGGCATCATTCAGCCGCGGCTCTCAGAGTCGGTCACCCAGCAAACCCGGTCCTGCAATCACGGCCGCGCCCCGGGGAGGCACCCTGCAATCTCGGCTGCACCTGGGAGGGCACATCTTTCATCTGCCCGGCAGGGAGGAAATGGGGTGTCTTCCAGCCCCGCCCCGCCCCCGCCCCCACCCTGGGGTGACCTTTGACATGAACCACCACCCTCACCCCACCTCTCCTCCAGGCCTCTGGCTGCCGGTAGGTGGTTCCAGGGCGCCAAGCTGCACCCAATCCCGTGCCCCCGCTGGACTCGGGGCAGGGGAGGCCACCCTGGGTGAAGGTAACCGCCC
>NW_005370704.1:620074-620381 GCF_000412655.1 Myotis brandtii
GGGGCCGGAGGGGGCCCCGGGTCCTGCCAGGGGAAGGCTGCTGGGGGCTCCAGGCCCCTCCTCCAGGCCCACAGCTCAGGATGGGGGGGCAGGAGGGGGCTTTCCAGGCTGGAAAGGGAAGGAGTCCTTGTGTCCTGGCGCTGGCGGCCGGCAGGCGGGCAGGGGGCTGGCAACGGCTCCAGGAAGAGGAAGGCGAGAATCCAGAGCCTTCTCCTCCCCCACCCCCGGCAGCCTGGGTCCCGCCTGCAGGTCCAGTTCCTTCCCCTTTCGCTGGGGCTCTTCTGAGCTGCAGGTACGGCAGGGGCCC
>NW_005370704.1:621542-622720 GCF_000412655.1 Myotis brandtii
CGTGGGGCCGTGGGAACCCGCCGGCTGTGAAACGGGCTTCGAGGTTTGGCCCAGAAACAGGTCAGAACGAGAGGCCCTGGTTGGAGAGAGGTGAGAGGCCTGAGTCAAAGGGAAAGTGGGGGCCCCTGGTGCCAGCTCCTCCCCGACCTCATGACGCACTGGGGTGCAGGCGGCACCCGACTCCGCTCACAGCTCCCCCACCCCCGTCACGCTGCCACTGAGCCCTCCTCGGGGGCACCAATTGCAGCCGAAACCAGGGGCTGGGCCCACACAGAGGGCGGGCAGCTGCCCCCTGGTCACCACCCCTGGCAGACGACACACCGTGCAGCCCCGGACCCAGAGGCGCCTGCACAGGGCAGAGTGCAGACACGTGCCCGTGCCCGGGGCCCCCTGGAGGCCGTGCCCAGAACTGCCTGGTTCCGAGGGAGTGAAGGCGGCAGAGGGAGCCAGAGAGTAAGTTATTCTGGGTGGGGGGAGGGGGTGTAGTTCAGGGCCGCCCTTCAGGAAGGTGGGTGCACTGAGGCTGAGGTGCAGCCAAGGGGGCAGCACTGGGTGGTGCCAGGAGCCACGGGACCACCTGGGCCCAGGGTGTCCTGCAGGCGCCAGCCCCTCCCCTCCTGTGCCTTCCCTCCCCCAGCTCCCAGGCTCGGGACACAGTCACAGCCTGTCCGTGAGGAGCCGGGGACATGCTGGGGGCTCCTCCAGGAACCTCCCAGATGTGCCTGACTCTGGCTCACCCCTCCTGTTCTATACTGAGCCCCAAGACCCACTCCTGGGGTGGGGGCAGGTTTGCCGCTGGGGGACTCAATCCGGAGTTGGTCAGGATTGGGGTCTCCGGAGCCCCTGTGGAGCCAGGGCCTCCCTGAGCCCTAAACCCTGGCCGCAGGGCAGCCCCTCACTCCCCCGGCCTGTGGTCAGGGCACATGCCCGGGTTGTGGGCTCGATCCCCAGCAAAACCTCTGAGTGCGGTGGGGCCTTGTGCAAGATCAGAGAGGAAGGGGGGCTGTGGGGTCTGTCGGAAGCCATCTGGCTGGCGGGTGCAAGGAGTGGCCACGCAGCCAGGCCTGGCTCCGAGAGGGTGGCTGTCACCTGCCCCTGCCCTCCAGTCGCCCCTGTGTTTAGGGAGATGACCACCGTGGCACCCGGCCAGTGGCCCCACCCGGGCACCTCTCTCCTGG
>NW_005370704.1:623103-623501 GCF_000412655.1 Myotis brandtii
GACCCCAGCCCCTGCTCACTACCCTGCCCCAGGCCTGCCGGCTCCTCTCATAGCAGCTGCCACTGGACGGGGCACCCTCTCTGCTGGGCAGCAGGGACTCGGGGGGCAGGGAGGGGCCCCGAGGAGGGAGAAGACAGGACATACAGGTGGCTGCTCTGTCCAGGCCGGGGCAGCAGGAGGTTAGAAACGTGAGTGTCAGGACCCCAAGGACTGACCCAGAGCTCCCGGGACCTCCTGGCTCCGGGTCTGCAGGATCAAGCTGGTGAGACAGACGGGCCTGGGCCGGACCCGCCGGGTGCCAGGCGACCTTTGCCTGGAGGCCTGCAGCTCTCCGCACCCCCGTTTACCTCCCTGGTGGCACAGCTGAGGTAGCAGTGGGCACCACCCACCCTCATCCC
>NW_005370704.1:623649-624852 GCF_000412655.1 Myotis brandtii
CCCACCAGTCCCCTCAGGGCTGCCCCCATCACCTTAGGGCCAGGGCCAGCATTCTCCAGACCCCACCCTCGGGAACCTCGCAGGTTCTTTTTAACGGCTACTTTAGTTTCTGGGTTGTTTTTTCAAATATATTTTTACTAGCGGCCCGGTGCATGAAATATGTGCACTGGGGGGCGGGGGCGGGTCCCTCAGCCCGGCCTGCGCCCTCTCACAGTCCGGGAGCCCTCGGGGGATGTCCAACTGACTTAGCAGAGGTAGGAGAGGTCGGCTTCTGGCTGAGCGGTGCGCACTGACCACCAGGGGGCAGCTCCTGCGTGGAGCATCTACCCCCTGGTGGTCAGTGCGCATCACAGCGACTGGTCGTTCTGCCATTCGGTCAATTTGCATATTAGGGTTTTATTATATAGGATTGATTTCAGAGAGGAAGGGAGAGGGAGAAAGATAGAAACATCAATGACGAGAGAGAATCGTGGACCGGCTGCCTCCCACACGCCCCTCACTGGGGATCGAGCTCGCAACCCGGGCCTGTGCCCCGACCGGAACTGAACCGTGACCTCCTGGTTCCTAGGTCGACGCTCACCCACTGAGCCAGGCCGGCCGGGCGACCCAGCCCTTTATGTCATACGCGGGAAGGGATTTTAAGGGGCAGCAGCAACGCCAGGTCTGCCTGGCCCTGCACCCCCTCACCCGCCTTGAGGCAGACGTGTCAGAGGGGTGAGGCCTAGAGGAGGAGGATGGGGGTGGCGAGGATTGCCCCAGCAGGGCCCAGAAGTGCCCCTCTCTCGGGGGTGGTTGAGGCCTCAGGCCCACCCCCGTGACCCCAGAGGCCGAGGGTGCGTCTCCAGCACCGAAGCCCAGATCTGAAAGCGCTTTAAGGGGCTTGTCTCCCGCATCCCCGTCCATGCTGGCCTCAGGGTGCCCCTCCCCCCGCCCTCCTCTGGGGGTCCACACTCTGGGGGACAGATGCAGGGGGAACAGAGGTGTCCTGTCCCCACAAGGGGTTTCCGGCGGGCGCCCCAGTCCAGCCACAAGAACGGCCAAGGGTCAGAACGCGGTTTCTTTATTGGGAAATGCGGGTCCCTGGCTCCCACCGGTGCGCCGTGGGGTCCTCAGAGGGTGGGCACGGTCTTCCGGTCACTGCGGCGGCGGCGGCGGTGGCAGGGGCGCGGTCAGCGAGGAGTGGTCGAACAGCGGGTTCGGGTT
>NW_005370704.1:626656-628387 GCF_000412655.1 Myotis brandtii
GGGGGCTGGCACCGGGCTCCAGCAGCCGAAGGGGCGCCTCCTGCTGGGACAGGGCCGTGAGCTTCCAGCGCCCTGCCTCCTGCCGGGCCAACTCCTGGGCCAGGAAGTCAATGTCATCTTCCAGTCTGGGCTGGGGGGGGCCCCCCGCTGGGAGGAGAAGGGACCATCAGGTGGGGAGCCCCAGCCCCAGCTGTAGGTGACTCCATCCTGGAGCTGGTCCCCAGGCCCAGAGCCTCCCTCCCCGTCCAGGCTCCTCCCAGGCGCTGGTGGCCTGAGGACTGGGCTGGTACCCAGCTGCCCCTTGTCATCCGGGGTTGCCATGGTGACAACTGAAGGGGAGCCCTGTGTGAGAAGCCGCATTCCCAGGAAACGTGTGGGCGGGGCAAGGGGCGGAGGTGCTGGGGGAGTGTGCACAGGCCAGGAGGAGGGCAGGGTGCCCCTGACCCCACCCATTACCCACAAAGGGGTGGGCAGGGCGTCGGGACAACACATCAGTGCATCCCATCGCCTTCTCTGCCAGAAGGGCGTGACTCCCCACGGAGCGGGGAGCGGCCCCACCCCGTCCCCACACCTCCACCGGGAGGGTGGGCAGCTCCGGGCGGCGCTGGTAGCTCGGCCCCCTTCTCCCTGGGGTGGGCTCCGCAGGCCAGACAGGCTCCAAGCAGACGCCCATGGGTCTCAGCCCTCCCCCCTCACTGCCAGGAACACCCTCCCCCAGGAGCCCGCCCACGGGCTCAGACGCCCGGCGCCCCCAGCAGCCCTCGATACTGCCCACCACACCTGGACCCACTCAGCCTCTGGGCTCGGGCTGGCAAGTGGGCGCCCCCGGTGCACACGGAGTGAAGGAGTGGGCAATGGAGAGGCCCCATGGGTGCTGGGGGTGGGGCAGACGGCAGGGACCAGGCCTGGGGAACTCTCCCAGGGTGCCCCTGGCATTTCCCACCGGCTGCCTCTCGCCGCCGCAGTCCGCCACCAGGCTCTGGCCGGAGCCTCTGGGAAGGATCGCTAGGCTGCTGGGAGGTGGCATGAGCGTCAGGGGGCACAGTCCAGGCTCCCAGGACAGGTGGCCCCATCTGGAAAGGAAGCAGAGGCAGGGCAGGGTCAGGGCCTTCCCAGAGGCAGCCCTGTCCCAGGCGCCCCCCCACCAGGGCCGCCCGGCTGGCTCTGGCCATTGTTCTGGGTGGGCCCTTCCTCCCACAGCCCAGGGAGCGGAACCAGGAAGACAAACAGTCCGAGACTTATCGGAACTTCCCCGCCCCACCCACTCCCCAGGGTCCACTCCCCAGCGGGAGCCAGCCCTCCGGACGGAAACTGACCCTCGCTGACCGACAGACCAACTCCCCAGGCAGGGCCACTCAGCCTCCACATCCTGCCTCTGGTCTCGGGGTGCCCACAGCAGGCCTCTGGCCAGACAGGGAGCCCCGGGGGCCAGAGGGGCTCAGGGCTCCCTCTGGCTCAGGAGCAGCCAAGGATGCTGGCGACCCACCTCCCCCTGCACAGCAACTCTGCCCTCCTAACCCTGCCCTGCCAGCCTGCAGCCCGAGCGAGCAGAGCCGGGAGGCACGACGGAATAGGTGCCCGGCCTAGAACACAGTCACGCCCCCATGTCCCACCTCCAGCTTGTCCCCCGGGCAGAGGAGCTGCGGGGTTGGGAGACCTGGATGGAGGCGGCCAGTCTCACTTGCTTTGGATACAAGGCCAGAGGCAGGGTGTGGAGGGCTGCACGGCCCT
>NW_005370704.1:628434-628828 GCF_000412655.1 Myotis brandtii
GGGCACTTTGGCCCAGTTCCTGATGTGGGGCCCAGACCCGTGTCCTACACACACAGCCAACAGATCCCATCCTGACACTGGGGGGTGGAGGGCAGTGGCCCTCTCTGCCTCGGTTTCCCCTCTGATGCAGAAAGAGAACCGGCCTGGCCAGCGCGGCTCCGTGGTTGAGCTGCAACCTATGAACCAGGAAGTCAGGGTTCATTCCCGTCAGGGCACTTGCCCGGGGTTGCGGGCACGATCCCCAGTGGGACGCGTGCGGGAGGCAGTCGATCCATGATTCTCTCTCATCATTGATGTTTCTTTTTTTTTTTAATATATTTTTATTGATTTCAGAGAGGAAGGGAGAGGGAGAGAGAGAGATAGAAACATCAATGATGAGAGAGAATCACTGATC
>NW_005370704.1:629241-630762 GCF_000412655.1 Myotis brandtii
CCCTCTCCCCTCCTCTCTGTAAAAAATCAATAAAATATATTTTTAAAAATAAATGAAATAAAGTGAAAGGTGAATTGTCTCAAAGCTGAGGAAGGTCCTGAGGCTTCGGCCACCGGCCCAGCCACCGGGCACCGGAGCCAGCAGAGCCGGTGGGGTCCCCGCAGCACCGCCGACCCTGCTGGGGAAGGGAGATGGGGGTCCCTCTGGAGGACGGGGACCCCTCTCCGCCGAGGCCCTCGCGATGCAGGAGGGCCCTGGGGCCCAGGGTGACGTGAGGGGCCGGGGAAGGCCCAGCTCTGTTCTTCTCCTGACCTCCGCCGCTGGTCTGACTCGGTTTCCATGGTAACCAGACACTCATGCATCCTGGCTGTGGGCACCCCCTCCAGAGCACCAGCAGCCCCCGATCTGCACAGCCTGGGTCATAGGCGCCAACATCAGGAGCTGGGCCGGGGTTTGGGCTCGTTAAACATTAAGCCTGTGCCAGCAGGTCCGTCTGGACCCCACCCACCCGCTGGGTGCCCAGGAACCAGGCATTCCACTCCCTGCCCCGGTGCCGAGAGCCAAGAGTGCACCAGGCCAAGGGTAGGGGCCAGCCTGGCTCCAGGGCCTGTGTCCAGGGGCCTCCCTATACTCCCAGCCCCCAGCCCAGGAGGAGGGGGCTGCTGCCTGTCGGGCCTGGGACAGTCCCCCCTCCGGCCTCAGGGCGCACGAGGCTCTGGGGACAATGGCATCTGGAGAGTGGCTGGCACCCCACTCCACATTTGGTGAGCCTCAAGTCAAGAGCAGCTGGCTGGCATGGCTGCTGCCCACCCCGGGGGCTCAGTGCCATGGCTGCAGCCCATTTCCTCAGGAGGCCCCGCCGGCAGGCCCTGCAGCCAGGCTGTCAGTTGGCAGACTCTGCCATCCCTGGCCAGCCAGGCTCTGGCCCTCAGGCCTCCTCAGGCACCCCTCTCGGTCTTGGTCATGCCAGCCCCCCACCCAGGGGTGCTGTGCCCAGGAGGAAGCCGGCCCTGCTCTGGCCTCTTCCAGCCACACACACAGACCACATTGCCCAGATCAGCATCCCAGCCCCGTAATCTTTCTGAGCCTCCGTTTGCTCGTCTGTAAAATGGGCTCAGAACAGCACCTCCTTGTGGGGCTGCCAGGAGGATGAGGGGATGTGTGGGCACAGCGTGTCCCAGTTCGGCCCACGGGGGCCCGGGGCCCTGCAGGCCGCCACCGCCTGGAACCTGAGAAGCAGGGAGGGTCTCCCAGGACCCCGGGCTCCTGGCTCTCTGCCCGAGTCTATCCTGGGAGGTGCCCCCAGACCCCAGCACAGAAGGCAGCATGCGGGGTCCTCCAGGACAGAGGGTGGGGAGGAAGCTTGAAACCGGAAGCCCCTCCTGCCCCCACTGAAGCCAGAACAGGACCCTAAGCCTTGGTCGGTCAGTTGGTCGAGCTGTCAGAGACCTTGGGAACTGTCAGACCTGGTCATGGCAGCAAAGCAGGCCCGCGCCCAGCACCGCGCAGGCCTGTGACTCC
>NW_005370704.1:632006-633939 GCF_000412655.1 Myotis brandtii
TGCTGGGAGAGCCCGCGGGAGCCGCCGGGAGCTGTCCGCGGTGCCCGGTGCCAGGCTTCTCCTCCCCTGGGCCCGGGACAAGCAAGCACCGGGTGGCACTCCACCGGTCGCCTCCTGAGAGCACAGCCCCCACCCACCTGGAAACTCCCCTCGGCTCACGCCACCGAGGGAGCAAGGGTGGCCCCCAACCCCTGGCTCCCCCTCAGGCCTCGGTGGCTCTGAGCTCGCAGGATGGGGCTGGCTGCCCTCGGGTTTCAAAAGGACTCCCAAGTCCTGGCCGCTTTGGCTCAGTGGATGGAGCGACAGCCCGTGAACTGAAGGGCCCCGGGTTCCGTTTTGGTCCAGGGCACGCCCTCGGTTGCACCCCCTCCAGGGAGCCTGCAGCCCCCATTCTGCACAGCCAGCACCCGGAGCTGGGCCGGGTTTGGGCTCCCGAAACATTAAGCCTGTGCCGGCGGGTTTGTCTGGACCCACCCGTGGTCGGGCACGTGCGGGAGGCAACCCACCAGTGTGTCTCTCTCACATCGGTGTTTCTCTCTCCGTGTCTCTCCACCTCCCTCCACTCTCTCTCAAAACCAGTGGAAGAATATCCTGGGGTGAGGATTAGCAACAAACAAACAAACAAACAAAACGGCTCACAACCTGGCAGGGTACAGGGTACAGGGTGGGGTCGGGGGGCAAAAGGCCGATGCTATCCTCCCACACAGGCCTGACCAGACAGAGAATGTCTGAGCTCACCTCCCAGGAGAGCCCAGGTAGGCAGGAGACGCAGCCACACCCCCCACCCCTCAATGAGGCTCCCCACGCCTCCCCGCCCCTCCCCAGCCTCCCCATGAGGCTCCCCACGCCTCCCACACTCAGGGGAGGCCTGCAGGAGCGCAGGTGGGTGCAGCTGGGTCTCTGGGGTGTGGAAAAGCATCCGCAGGAGGTGCGCTGGCTCCCTGTTCGCCGGCCACGCTGGGCTCCACAGCCAGGCTCTCCACCAGGCCCCTCCCTCCCGGAGATGGAGCCCAGCGCCCCTCCTTCCCTCCCTAAGCTCCACATCCCCACTCCCACCCCCTCAGGGTCTGCCCCTCCTCCTGTCTCTGAGCACCACCTGGACCCTGGCGCCTGCCTTGCCCACGACCTGCCCTCTCACATCTCCACTCCCCGGCCCCCACCCCAGGCCCACTCTCAGCCGGGCCCAGCCTGCAGTCTGGCCTCGGTCACTGATGCAGGTCGGGTGCTGCAGGGGCTCTGCTGGCCGGAGACGACCCCAGGGCCTCAGGGCCTCTGGCCAGCCAGCAGCTGCTCCAGGCCAGGACCGTGGAGCAGGGGGCCGTGGTCAGCGCCGCCCCAGGTCTGGACGTGGAGAGGAAGTGGGGAGAGCCAAGGGCCACCCTGGGGACCGGGAGGGGCTGCGTGGCCAGCACAGCTGTGGGGAGGGAGGGCAGGCGCTGCTTTAGGACAAACTTTTTATTACAAAATGTTACAAGGAGGTGCGGGGCGGCTCCCAGCCTGTGGGCTCCTAATGCAGACCCTCCCCCTAATGCAGACCCTCCTCCTAATGCAGACCCTTCCCCTAATGCAGACCCTCCCCCTAATACAGACCCTCCCCCTAATACAGACCCGCTGTGGGGTCTGAGGGCCCCAAGGATAGGAATAGAGGCTCCACTTCCCGGGGGCCCACCTGTGGTCGCAGCTGTGGGTCTCGCCATGACCCACCCTCAGCAGCAGGAGGAGCAGGAGGCCTGTGATGAGCGGCCGCAGGGGCTGCAGGGGCTGGATCCGGTGCCCTTCCCCCACCCGGGCCCCTGGGAGTGGGTGTTGGAGTCCCCACCCGGTTTCCTGGCTGCTGAGGGGCAGCGATGTTGAGTGTGGGGTGAGGTGAGGGACGGGGACACGGGGCCGGGCAGCCGCCCCCAGCAGGTGCCTAGATGGCGCTGGGCGACTT
>NW_005370704.1:634311-635816 GCF_000412655.1 Myotis brandtii
CCACCCTCCGCCCCGGCCCACCCTCCTGCCAGCGCCCACCTTCTTCTGGAAGGTCACCCGGCTGAAAGCGTGCTCGTCGAAGCGGTAGCCCTGGCTCAGCAGCTGATGCAGGAACATGGCCATGGGGCAGTAGTTGGGCAGGCGGGCCTCTGCCTCCGGTGCCCGGGCCTGCAGCTGGGACACAGGTGGGGTGATGTTAGGCCCCGGCTACCAGGAGGTGGGGTGGTGGGGTGGCCAGCCAGGTGCTGCACCACGTACACACACACACACACACACACACACACACACACACACGCACGGCAATGCGGGTAGAAAGATGAAGGCCCAGCTCTAGCTGGTTTGGCTCAGTGGATAGAGCGTTGGCCTGGGGACGTAACCTCCTGGTTCATAGGTCGACGCTCAACCACTGAGCCCCGCCAGCTGTGCTCCCCTTGACTTTTCGAGCGAGTGAGTGCGGGGGGCCGAGCGGCTGGCCTCACCTCACTCCATGTCTGGCTGCAGACGGTGACCGCGGCGTCCTCCAGCTGCTGCAGGGTGGCCACGGGCAGCCCCATCGCCGTCCGCAGGAAGTCCACGGTGTAGAAGAAGGCGGAGAAGGCCTGCGGGCAGGCGGTCACCCTGAGCCCCGGCCCGGGTGCTGCCAGGCAGCCGCCCCCATCCCCGTCCCGGACTCACGATGAAGTCCCCGGACACCGGTGGCTGGAAGACGCCGTTGAAGGAGCAGCGGGAGAAGGGGCAGGACGAGAGGTTGAAGAGCCCGGAGACGAGGCCGCGGCAGAAGGAGGGGTCGCCACTCCCGGACAAGCTGACCCCGTCGCTGCTGTTGAAGGTCTGGGGCCGCTGGGCCGCGGTGCACGGGGACTCGTACACGTCCCGGAGCAGCACGTGAGTGGAGTAGCCCCGCGGCCAGCAGGGGTGAGGGCGGCGGGTCTGGGAGACGATGAAGGTGGGGTTTCACCACCCCACTTTAAGCACTGCCCACCCCAGGACCCTGGGGGGCCTCCCCAGCCTGATGAATCTCCCACCAGCCCACTTGGTGACATCACTTCTGTGCTCAGGAGCAATCCATGGCTCCCCATTGCCCCTGGCAAAAACCAAACCCCTGGCCAGACACTCCAGGCCCTCTGAGGTCTGGCCCTGGCCCTGCTTCCCTCGCCTGGCCCTCCCCAGGCCCTCCCCCGGCCACTGAGCCTTGGCCCACGCTGGGTCACTCCCCGCCGTGGCTCCCAGGTCGAGTGGCGGCTGTCTGGCTCTGCCCTGTGCCCGTGGCCCTGTCCCCTCCCTTCCCTCCCTCCCTCCCTCCGGCAGGGCACAGGGGCTGGGGGCGGGGCGTGGGCACCTGGAGCACACTGGCCAGCAGCCTCTGGAGGATCTGGTCGCGACCGTAGCAGAGGAAGCTGTGGGTGTAGACGCGGTACTGCTGGCCGTAGAGCCGCAGCTGGACCTCATTGGCCGGGTCCTCGGTGGGGCTGGCCGCCTCGAAGGTGAGCTGCGTGGAGGCGGGT
>NW_005370704.1:636693-638029 GCF_000412655.1 Myotis brandtii
GGAGCAGGCGCATGCCCGCTGTGGCTCCCAGGTAGAGGGGCGTGCCCGCGTGCCTCTCCCTGGGCACGTCCCGCAGCGCCTGCTCCAGGCATTCAACAAGACTCTGGCCGGCCCCCGAGGGGTTGTCTGCGTAGCTGGAGATGCCCCCACCTGGAGGGAGGTGTGAGCCTGGCGGCCAGCCCTGAGGGGGGCCAACGGGGCAGGGCGGGGGCGGGGCTCCCAAACCAGGTGGCAGCTTAAGGACAAAGACGCTCACAGACAAAGGGGCCACCCGCGTGCCACCCAGAGTCTCTGAGGCTGCACTGAGTGGGTGTGTGCACAGGTGCAGGACAAAGCACTGGGCATTGCCCCCCTGGCCTGGCCTCCCAGGATTCCTGCGGAGGGGTGAGTGCCCGCCAGCTCCTCGGAGCCCCTCTTGTCCGTCTGGGATGTCGAGGCCCCTCTTGGGCCAGGCCAGGCCCAGCCCTTCCGACTACTCCCCGGGTTCCTTTCTAGAACGGCAGTGCCCCCTCACCGCGCACGTCACAGGAGCTGTGCTGGCCCACGATGCCAGTGTCATTCTCCTTGTCCGCCGGCCACTTGTAGATGAACATGGACGTGTGGGAGGAGCCGGCGTCCAGGACGATGCCGTACTGGGGGCAGGGTGTGGGGTCACCCTCAGGGGTGAGCGAGGGGCCTGAAGGCCATCCCTTGCCCCACTTCCCACCCCACCCCGTGTCGAGGCCAAGGACAGCCTCAGTGACACGGATTGGTGGGGGGAGAACGGGTCGGGAGCCGCCTCCCTCGGAGGGCAGGGCCGTCCTGGCGACCACACACCGAGGAGCTGGGTCAGCTCAGAGTCCCAGGACCGGCCACTTTCAGAATCTTGTCCTGGGGACGGAGCTCCGGCCCCGGGAGTGAAGCTGCTGCAGGAGGAAGCATCAGGCTCTTCCTCACCCCCCCCCCCCACCCCAGAAACTCAGCCGACCGAGGATGAGGAAGCCAGGGCCCCGGGGGAGGCTGGTCCCGGCCCTGCCCTGCCCCAGCCTCAGAGCCGGGAAGCGCTCAGGCCTGCAGAACTGAGAGGCTCCGCAGGTCAGAGTGAAACAAGCACCCGGCTTGCAAGTGCCACTTCCCTGCACCTGCCCCCAGGGGCCTGGATTCCAACCGGCAGAGGACGGAGAACTGGCCCTGGAGCCCGAGGCGGGGCTGGGGGTGAGGGACCGCCCCAGTCCTCCCCCCACCAAGGACTCCTGCCAGCCCACCGGCCCACCCACCCCTCCTGGTGGAGGCCTTTGGCTCAGAGCGTCCCTCCGGCCATGGCCATCCCCTGCCCCACCCTGCGCCCCACGGCACC
>NW_005370704.1:639036-645199 GCF_000412655.1 Myotis brandtii
GGCTCATCCCCGCCGGGCGGCCCGGGTCCCACCCGCTGACCTGCCCGCTGACCCCAAGGGCTGGCCTGCCCGGTCTGCTTGTGGACACCGGGGTTCCCCTGGGGCAGGACCTAGAGAACCCCCATCCCTCGGGGTGGGCGTGGTGTGGCTTTGGGCAGGAGGCCTTGCATAGGGCTGGGCTGGGCTGGGTCCCTCCCGCCCCTCCGGCTAGAACCGGCCAGCAGCCTCGGAGCTGACCGAGCCCTGGCCGCAGGCACCGGGACAGGGACGCTGAGCTGGCCCCTGGCCGGCTGGGCTGCCCTCGGGATGCGGGGAGCTCACAGCTGAGCAGCGTGAAGCCTGACCTGGGTCCCAGGGGTCCCAGGACCAAGGGGGGGACAGAGGCCGAGAAACCTCGGGGTGGTCAGTGCTGAGCAGCCCCGGAACCAGCTCGGTCTCTCCACCCCCAGAACCCCCGGCCTCTGTGCTCTGACCCCCCACATGGCCTTTCCCTGGCCAGGGGCCACCCCACTTCATGCACTTGGGGGACTGGGAATTGCAGGAAGCCCTGTGGCAAGACCACCCACCGGGAGTGCAGAGACAGGGGCGGGGTCAGAGGGCAGCGTTTGATGGGGGCGGAGGGGGCAACCCCCTAGTCGGTTGGTCGGAAAGGCGGGGACATTTGGGCTGGGATCGCTGCCCCGGCTGAGGTCTGGGGTCACGGGCCCAGCAAAGGAGCTTTTCTTCCCACTTGGGGCCCTGAGGGAAGGGAGGGAACCGGGCCTGGCTGAGCCCCAGCAGAGCCTCCGGGGTGGGGCCAGCCCCCTCCCCCCAGTTCCCCCCCCCCCGTCTTTTCTTCCCCCAGAAAGCCCAGCGAGGGAGAGGCTTGCACAAGAGGCTGAAAGGAGGAGACAAAGGCAGCCCAGAGGAGCCAGCGGCCCATAAAAGGGCATGAAAGGCAGGCGCCGCGGGCTGGCCCCCCTTGGCTGCCCCCCAGAACCCCCACCTCGCCCCACGAGGCCCGGCAGGGCTCCCTGAGTCGAGCTGTCCTTGGTGGAGCCCCAGCAGGCCCGAGAGGACGGAGCTGGGCCCGGCCCTGGAGGGGCCCAGCTGGTGGCCCAGGGCCCAGAGGAGCCTGGGAAGGAGGCGGGGAGTCAGTCCTCCCCCAGGAGCCGCTGGGAAGGTCCCTCCTTGGCGAGGAGAGTCCTCCGTCCTCCGGGGGCTGGGGTCTGGAAGCGGGTGGGCAGTGGGGTTCGCGTGGGAGGCAGCGCTGGCTGGAGCCCCCGGGGCGGGGCAGCCGTGGGGAACCTCGGTGGGTGGGGTCCAGATGTGGGGCCCTGGCCCCGGCCCGGCAGGAATGGGCTCGGAGGGGGTCCCAGAGCCCCCTCCACAGGAACAGACCTCGAAGGGCAGGACCTTCCCTGGTCTAGGCTGCCTCTGCCTCAGTCTCCCCGTTGGAAACCAGTGTCCAGTGGCTGAAACGCCTTCACAGGGGAGGCTCATGTGCTCATTCGACAGACGCTTGCTGAGCCGGCCCGTCGGCCTGGGCACCACAGGCTCAGTGGGCACAGGGGACCCCGTGCTGTGGGCACCGGGGAGCCCCCACACCTGTCCTGGGGGAGCAGACATTTTTTTTCCTTACAAAATGTTTTTTGAATTGATTTCAGAGGAAGGGAGAGGGAGAGACAGACACATCAATGATGAGAGAGAACCATGGATCGGCCGCCTCCTGCTCGCCCCCCACGGGAGATCGAGCCTGCAACCCGGGCACGTGCCCTGACTGGGAATCAAACCGTGACCTCCTGGTTCACAGGTCGACGCTCAGCTACTGAGCCACACCGGCCGGGACCTCGTGATTTTCTTAATAACATTGTCTCTTCTTTAGATTACTTTCTTGGAAGAATACAGTATAGAGTAGACGTACAAAATACACGCTAATCGACTGTCATCAGGGAGGGTCGGGTCAGCAGCGGGCTCTCGGTGGTCACATGTTGGTGGAGTCAGAGTTACACACGGATGTTTTCACTGCTCTGGGGGTGCAGCGCCCCCACCCCACACTGTTCCAGGGTCACCTGTGCCCTGGACACGAGTCCTCTGGTCGGGGAATCGTGGCAGCTCCTTGTTGGTCCAGATGTGTCTGCTTCCTGCTCCATCCTTGCCCCTCGGGGTCTCCTGGGAATGGTCGGCCACGAGGTCTGAAGACACTTCGGAAGGTCGGTTACCGCTGACCGCGGGCCTTGGGGTCCACCTGGACGGGCTTTTTGTAGAAACATTCCCGTTTCCTTCTTCCGTCTAGAGAACCAGTTGTCCCAGCCCTTGTCCCCGTGCCGGGCGTCACGTGGCGGCCTGTCTGCCCTGAGGTCACAGCTGGTGTCTCTCTCCACCACCCAGGACACGCGCCCGGAAATAGTCCCTTCTCCTCACTTCTTTCCTGGCGCCCTCAGGTTGTCCCAGCCCTTGTCCCCGAGCCGGGCGTCACATGATGGCCTGTCTGCCCTGAGGTCACAGCTCCACCACCCAGGACACGCGCCCGGGAATAGTCCCTTCTCCTCACTTCTTTCCTGGCGCCCTCAGCTCTGCCATGACCATTTGGAACAACTGGCCCAAATGTCTGGAAAAACGGTTAGGAGTTCAACTGTGATGACATTGAATCTATACACCAGTTGGGGGAAGTGAACGTTATTTATGCATTCATTCATTTATTTAAAAAGTCTTATTGATTTCAGAGCGGGAGAGGGAGAGAGAGATACAAACATCAGTGATGAGAGAATCATGGATCGGCTGCCTCCTGCATGGCCCACACTGGGGACCGAGCCCACAACCCGGGCCTGTGCCCTTGACCGGAATCGAACCCGGGATCCTTCAGTCCGCAGGCCGACGCTCTATTCACTGAGCCAAACAGGGTGGGGCCATTCATTCATTTTTTAAAATCCTCATTGAGGATATGTTTTTATCGATTTTGAGAAAGAGAAACATCGATGTGAAAGAAACATTGATTGGTTGCCTCCCGTGTGCCCCCCGACTGGGGATTGAACTCGCGACCGAGGTACGTGCCCTGACGGAGAATGGAACCCACACCTTTTTGGTGTGCGGGATGGTGCGTCAACCGAGCCACCTGGCCAGGGCAGAAAACGAACATCTTTTAAACATGGAGTCTTTTGTCCAAAACCAGGGTTTATTTTTCTATTGATATAGGTTTTCTTGTAGGTCTCTCAAAAAAGTTTTAAGTAATTTTCTCCTTAAAGGTCTCGCACATTTTTTTTCTTAGATTTAGTACTTGGAACATACAGTTTTAGTTTTAAATGACATTTTCTAAGTTTGTTTTGTTTTTTTTTTTGCTGGTTATAGTAATTAAATGGCCTTTTTTGAACTCATTTTGTAATCAGCATCTTATTAAACTCTTAATAATTCTAAGACTTTCTCAGTAAAAGTCTGGACAGCATTGCCCATAACAGCACCACTAGTGTCTTCCTGATCGGGGGAGAAGGCCTTCCACATTCCACCACTGACCCCGTTTCGCTGAGGGCTTTCGTGTAAATGCGTTTCCAAGTTTCTTACGAACATGAACTGAGTACAGTTGCATGTTTTCTTCTGAATTCCTTGCAGGCATATTTTCTCCTTTACTTTGTTCATGTTGTGAATTACAACACATTTAAAACATTTAACTCATCTCGCCTTGGGACTGACCGAAGTTGGATAGACTCACTCTTTGTTGCTGGAACGGAATGAGACTGTATTTTTCCATTCTTGCAAAATCCCAGTCGGGGTTTGAATTCGAGGTTGCGAATTTCCCTCTGAGAACCTTGCACAGTGCCTGGCCGGCGTGGCCCAGCGGTTGAGCACGGACCCAGGAAGCCAGAGGTCACCGGTTCAATTCCTGGTCAGGGCACGCGCTGGGGTTGCGGACTCGACCCCCAGTGTGGGGCCTGCAGGAGGCAGCTGATGGATGAATCCCTCTCATCGATGTTTTTCTCCCTCTTCCTTCCTCTCTGAAAGATCAATAAAAACCTATTTTAAAGACAGAAACCAAAGACTACTCCTTGTTCACATTTACAAGGGCCTTTTATTTCCTTGCACATAAGTTATTTTACATCCTGACAATCCCAACACCTGGGGCTCTAGTCTGCTGTTTCTGTGGCTGCCACAGCGGGGCCTTTCCTTGTTTGGGAAAACTTGTCTTTAGCCTGAAGGCACTTGCACTTCTGAGGGCAGAGGTTCTCATTGGGGCAGTTTGGGCCCCCCCCCGCCCCCCAAGTGTCACACATTCTGGTTGCTTCTGGCATCTAGTGGGGAAGCCAGGGCCCCCCTCAGCACCCCCAGAGCACAGGGCCCCGGACCGCCCCGCCCTGAACACCACCGTGCAAGCCTGAGGGACCTCTCCAGATGTTTGCCTCTGCCAGTGGCCTGGCCCTGCCAACCGGGGACCCCTGAGATCCTGCCCTTGAGGCCGCAGGGCCACACGGGGAACTGACGCCACCGTCCCTCTCCTTCGCGCAGCCAGGTTCTCCCTGCTACCTCAGGGCCAGCTTCATCCGCAGGGCCACACGGGGAACTGACGCCACCTGCACAGAACACCGGGGCCACGGAGGCCACCTTCCCTCTCCTTCGTGCAGCCAGGTTCTCCCTGCTACCTCAGGGCCAGCTTCACGTGTGGGGGGGGGTCTCCCGATGACACCCCCCCGGGGCAGACCTAGGTCCTGTCTCCCCAGATCCCTGGCCGTTCTGACCCACCCTGGAGGGCTGGGGAGGAGCAAGCCAGGGGAGGCGGGGCGGGACGTTCCAGATGGAACAGCATGTGCAAAGCCCAGAGCGGGGAGGCAGGCTGCACAGCTACAGCCCGAAACCAGAGGGTTGGGTGGGGACTCGAGCCCGGACCCAGGAAGCATGAGGTCACCAGTTCAATTCCTGGTCAGGGCACAGCACTGGGGCTGGGTCTGCAAGTGCTGGGATCACGGGAGGATTCGGAGCAGGGGACTGTGGGTTCCAGTTCTGGAAGTGTCCCAGGCTGCATTTGGGGAGCAGAAGGACCCCCAGTGAGGGTGGGCTCAGGGCCTGGGCTAGGTTGGGGGACTGGTCATGGGATGAGAGGGAGGGGCAGATCCAAGAACCATAGAAGAGGAAGACTTGGGGAGTCCTGTGGGCAGACCCTCGGGGCTGGCAAGGGTGCCCTGCAAGTCTGCCTGGGTGCCCTCCGGACTGTCCCGCCCTCGGACCTGCTCCCCCGCCCCCCTCCCTGGAGGACCAGTCCCAGCCTCCTTCTGAGTCCCGAGTTCCTCTTTCTGAGCAACATGCTGTCTCCCAGCCCAGCCCTGGGGCCAAGCTGCGGAGGGAAGGAGGCCGCAGGTGGGGTGCATACCTGGCGGGGGTGCTCGGCCCACCAGGCCCCTCACGGCACGTCTGGGATTCCAAGGCTCCCCCCACCCCTGGTGAGGGCCACACCGGAGCCACTGGTGACCACAGCTCGCCCTGGCCAGGGTGCCTGGGGGCCCTGCGGCCCTGAGCCGGGTCAGATTGCTCTGTGGGTGGCCTGGGCTGGGTCTCGGCCAGGAGGGATGCGGGCTAAGCCATGTTGATTCAGGGCCCGGAGTCTGTGTGGAGGGGCAAGCAGGCCATCCTTCCAGCCCCACTCCAGGCACCTCCATCCATCCCGGGGGTCCCTGAAACCAGGTATAGGCAGACCCCATCCCCCTGTCAGAGCCACCCCCACCCCCCGATCTGTTCCTGCTGAGGGGCCCCTAGTCGGGGTGTCCTGGGTTGAGAGAGGTCACCTGCTGGCCCTCAGGCGTCCCAGCCCCCACGGGAGACCTCGGTGGGGGCTTCAGGATCCATGACCAGCACGCAGGTGGTGCCCTCTGCTGGCGGCTGTCAGAAGTGCAGCCTGGCGTGACCAGGACCTTTTACTGCGGCCTTAGCGGGGAGGGGAGGCAGGCCAGCTGTAAACACTGGGCAGGCCGGCAACACCCGATAAAAACGGCCCGCCGACACCTGGTAAACGGGAAGAGGGATCCACTGACCGCGAGAACGGGGTGCCAGCAGCTTCAGGCTGAGCCCGCACAATGGAGCCCTGGCCCAGGTCAGCCCCATGCCCAGGCCAGGATGGAAGGGCACCCTGGGGGCAGCCCACCTGCCGGCTCCACCTGGGGCTGGGGGCCCAGACTGGGAGCCGGGAGAGCCGTGTCCAGGC
>NW_005370704.1:645256-645652 GCF_000412655.1 Myotis brandtii
GGAGAGCCGAGGCCAGGCCAGCCGGGCGGTCGTCAGCCTGCGAGGCTGGGATCTAGGGGCCCTGCCCAGGGCCAGCGTCCAGCCAAGAGACCATGTCCCTGCCCGTGGCCGTGGCCTTAGATGAAGGTGGAGTCCAGAGGCCCGGCATCCTGCTGGCTGAGGGCACGTGCCTCGAACAGCTGCTTGATGAGGGCGGACTTCTCCTGCTCCAGCTGCGTGATCCGCTCGCTCTTGTCCGTCACCTCCTGGCAGGTGGGGGGCAGTCAGGGCCTGCCAGGCGGCCAGCCACCCCCCGGCCCCCCAAATGCACCTCACCTGCGTGAGGAGCCGGTTCTGCTCTTTCAGCATCAGGATGGTCTGCTGCTGCCAGCCAGGCGCCGGGGGTGAGGTGGGGGC
>NW_005370704.1:645666-646059 GCF_000412655.1 Myotis brandtii
GTGGGCTCTGGGTAGGTGAGCTGGGCCTGGGGGTGGGATCAGCGGGGCCTGGAGTGGGGGTGCCTTCAGGGGGGGCATCTCACCGGTCCAGGCACCGCATCTGCTGCCTCTGGTGCTGGTAGTGGTACACCTCTGCGCTGTGCGCCAGCCGCTGGTCCCCAGGCTGTGGGGGAGGAGTAAGGCAGCGGAGGGGGGGTCAGAGAGCAGGGCCAGCCCAGGACCAGCCGCCGTGCCTTGAGGGGGCCCCCCAGGTGGCCCTCCTGCCCCCGGAAGTTCCTGCTCAGAACCCAGAGTCTGAGGTGCTGCCGGTCGGGGAGCATTGCTGTGGGGGATCCCAGCACCCTGGGTGGAGGGGCAGCCGCTGCGCCCTGAAGAGGGAAGGCAGGCCCACGC
>NW_005370704.1:646245-648524 GCF_000412655.1 Myotis brandtii
CCAGGCGGCGCTGGCGCTCCTGCACGCGCTGCAGCTGCTGCTGGTACCAGTCTCGGCCCCGGGCCATCATCTGCAGACCCTGCAGCAGCACCTCCTTCTCCTGCTCCAGCTCCGCCATCTGCTTCAGCTGCCACGCGGGACACACACGTGCCAGTCAGTGCACACACGTGGTGCGGCCCACACGCACGCACCAGGGACGCCCTGCACCTGAACCCTCCCAGGCAAGGGGCTCAGCCTTGTTCCTCCCCCCGGGGTCCAGCCTTCCACACAGGCCTCCCCAAGGAACGGGGCCACTGTCCAGAGCTCAGCGCCCCCTTCTGAGGTGAGCGGTGAGCACAAGCTAGTAGCTGGGCCCACCCAGCAGTGGGGAGCCTGGGGCCCAGGCTGGGGCAGGGGCAGCTGTGGAGAGGGGCCAAGCCCATTGCCCCGGCACACCCAGGCCCCATCTCCCTGAGGGCTTCCTGCCCTGACCTGGGCCCTTCCATGCCTCAGGAGGTTCCAGCCGGGGTGGAGAGGTGTTGGGAACCGAGCCCCTGCCTATCACAGGCACCCCCGGACCCAGGCCTGGTCGCCCCACCCAGGCAGTGGATGGTCCAGGAGACCAATCCCAGGCAAGATGGAGTCCCAGTGCCCCAGGGCCCCGCTCACCAGCTCACAGTCCACTCCGTTCGTGATGGTGTGCCTCCGACGTTCACCGCGGGCTCGGGGGGCCCGCCGGGGATCCCCCACGCCCAGCTCCCAGGCCCTGCAGGTCACTGCGCCTGCAGCAGAGGGGAGGGCCTGACTGGGCAGCTCCACCCACAGCCTGGCTTCCAGGCCCCTCCTGACCTCGCTCCCACCACCCCAGCAACGCAGAGCTCGGTCCAGGCCTGCTGGCCTCTGGGGTCATCGGCAACTCGGAGCCTCTCTGGGCCCCTCCCCGTATCAGTGCAGCCCCAGAATCTCAGTGAGGGCCTGACTAGGCAGCTCCACCCACAGCCTGGCTTCCGGGCCCCTCCCCGTATCAGTGCAGCCCCAGAATCTCAGGCAGCGGACAGCCCCGCCCACCCCTCACCTGTCCCCACTTAACTCCCACCAGCTCCCCTCACACAGGCCTGGGGCCTGTAAATGCATGTCCGCACATGACACACGTGTGTACACACATGCGCAGGGCCTGAGCTCTCTAAGGGCCAGGGCTTGCCCAGCTTGGGGCTGAAAGGCTGCAGGTACTGGGGGAGGGGGGCCCTCTGGGCTTCTCCATTCCCCTCCTTGTAGCCGGGCCTTTAAGGGTGAACACCTGGGGCCGTGGGTGGCGGGGACCTAACTTCCCAGGTAGGGATCCCGTGGGCTTAGTCCTCGCTGTGCGCAGACAAGGTGCACACACACCCGACAGGAGCTTCTGCAGCTCTAAGTCCACCTGCAGGTTCCCCGTGAGAGCGTCCTGGGGCCAGTCGGCTGCCGTGGGAGATGGGGCGCCTGTGCAGGGCTCCCAGGAGGGGAGGAGGGGTGTGGTGTGGGGGGCCCCTCCCTGGGCTCCCTAGCACGACCCACCTCCTCAGCTCATCTTAGAGGCCGTGGGAGTGGGCGAGTGATGCCAGCAGTGGGTGCAGGTGTGCCTGGCGGGGCACGGCCAGAGGCTGGCACAGGTGGTGTGTGGGCCGCCAGCCAGCCCTGCTCATGCTCCAGGCAGGCTCAGGGTTCGCGTTCCAGCCTGCAGTGCTGTGTGGCGGGAAGGTGCAGGCAGAGGGAGGCGGGGAGGGACACACCCCAGGAAACCTGGGCCCAGTAACACTATCCAGCCCACAGGCGGCTCCCGGTCCCCACCCAACAGCACCCTAGTGTCCAGCTGGGAGGCCAGTGGGCAGAGAGGGGTGGAGTCCAGCGAGGCTGGCAAGCAGCGGGTGGCACAGAAAGCGCTGGACGCTGCCCCCACTGGATCCTGCCCCCGGGGGAGCCCAACAGCCACAGTGCAGGTCCTGCTCCCGGGCAGGCGGGGGCACTCAGCCATCGCTGTCCCTGCCCAAGGCCGGGAGCCTGCTGGCCACCCCCAGAGGCTGTGGTCTGCCTCCCCGGGGCAGGGGCCTAACCCTCCTGCCAGCGGTCGACTGAGAAGGACTAAGGAGGCAGAGGGGCCCCTCTCTCGCCTGCACGGAGGGGGGGTGGGGGAAAGGCCGCTGCTCAGCAGGCACAGCCAGGAGGCCGAGGGCCGGGTGTAGGGCAGGCATTGGAGATGGAGACGCCCTCTCAGAAGATGCTGGCCCCGGCCCGGCTCCTGTTTGGTACCGAGCGGGTTCCCGGTG
>NW_005370704.1:649601-650619 GCF_000412655.1 Myotis brandtii
CTCCCGTCCTGGCCTCGCCGCGGCTCCGTCCTCTCCGATTGGCTGCTCGCCTACCTCTCCGAGGGGCGGGACCTGGCACTCAGCACAAAACCTGTCCCCAGGTGGCCTGGAAGGGGTAGGGGGGGGGGAGCGCACCCCTCCAGGGACCCACCTTCCCCCCTGCTCCCCTGGGCGCTCTTCGCCGAGGGTCCCCGCACAGACACCGCGGACTCCGGGGCCTCTTTCTCTTGCGCCAGGCGGGCCCCCAGAGGATTGTGGGCTCCAGCCAGCTGGGCGCTTCCCCTCACAGAGGCCTCTCTGTCCCTGCTGCTGCCGGCCCCTCCCCTGGACCCTGGGGACGGCCTGGCCTTTCCTGCCTGTGGCGGGACAAAGACACTTTTTCCTGTGTCCCCAGATCCCCATCTGGTGACCAGCTCTCCCCAGCCCCCGAGGTCCCTGCTCCAGCCTCTCCCTCTGGCCGGACTCCCCTTCCAGCTGCTCGCCCGGCTCGCCCGGGCCCCATGCCCCCTGCCTCCTGCCTCAGTCTCCCCGTCATCCCCATGCGTTCCGCACTTGCCACCAGCGTTCTCGCGTGTCATTGGCTGCTTTCTAGGCAGACTGCCCACCCTCAGGGATAAATCAGTGAAGAGTGGCCAGACACCGCCCCAGGCAGACCCTGGCTCAGGATTCACCTTGGCCCTTTGGCTGGCCTCTCTCGAGCCCGTCCGGGCTGGCCCACCTCCCTGGGCCTCTGTCCTTGGGCCCCAAAGTATTGGTGCCTGTGTCTCAGGTTGTAAGGGTAGCCAGGGAGTATCCTGGGTCCACTTCTCCTCTGGGGGGTACCCCTCAGAGGCCAGAGCTCCTGTGTGGTAAGGAATTTAGGGGACCTGGAAAGCTGGGAGCCTGGAGTCCTCCCCTGCCTGCCCCTGGCTCCCCCTTTCACGGCAGGACTGGCCACGGACCCAGGGAGCATTCCAGCGTTTGCCCTGCAGTCCCTCCCCGCCTCCTCTGCTCCCAACACCCCTCCTACCCCACCCCA
>NW_005370704.1:651153-652008 GCF_000412655.1 Myotis brandtii
GCCAGTGCAGCCTGCAGTGCTGGGGCCAGACCGGCGAGAGCCCGAGCTCACCCTGCAGAGGAGCCTGACGCTGTGTGGGAGGCGCCCCGCTGACCCTTGGTCTGTGGGCTCCCCCGTGGCCCCTGGCTCAGGGTGTGGGACTTAGGTGTGGCCCCAGTGTTCTTGGAGCCCGAACTCTGATCACTTCCTCCTCCAGGCCACTTCCCAGCCTGCTCTGGGCTCCGCTCCCCGTAACCCTTGGGATGAGGCCCTCGGGCAAAGGAAAGGTGACTCCTGGGCCACCTGCCAAGGGCAGATCTGTGGCCCAGGAGCCGGCCTGCCTCCCTGGCACGCCCGCCTGTGGGCACCCGTCTGCCCAGGTGGCTCAGTTCCTTTCCTTTCGGTCCTGCAGGTGCCTCTGGCTACGCCGTCTCAATGGTCCAAACCCTGCTGCTCACAGGCCCACTCCCACCTGGAGGCAGGATTCGGGGGTCGCCCGGGCCAAGGCAGGCCCCAAGTTCGTGACACCTGGCTTCCAGTGCACATGTGCAGGGGCGATGAGTCCCCATGGACTCTGTTCGGTGCAGGCCTCTCTGGTCCCACACACACCCTCCACCGCCAACATCTGCCCCAAACTGCCCTTCACCTGCCGCAGGCCATTCATTCGTTCATTCACTCATTCATTCATTCAGCAAGCCTTCCCTGAGCGCTCCTGGCCCAGCCCGCTGCTGGGCTTGGGACCAACACCCATTCATTCAGCCAACTGCACTAGCTGACCCCTCCTGTGGGCGGGGCATGGATCAGTGCGGGCAGGGCAGTGAGCCGACAGCCCATCTCTCCGAGAGTTTACTTCTGCGGGGTGGGGTGCAGCAAGGC
>NW_005370704.1:653409-653701 GCF_000412655.1 Myotis brandtii
CCACCCCGCCCCGCCCCGCGCCCCCCACAGCTGGGGGCCGGGCTAAGGTGGGGGAGCCGCAGGCCAAGCAGATCAGTCAGACCCCGGGTTCCCTCTGAAGGATCCAGGTTGGAAGGAGCCCAGGAGGACATCACAGAACCTCGGAGTGTCAGGGCGGCTTGGATTGGGGTGGGGTCCTGGCCGGATGAGGTCGCAGGTCCCCGGGAATGTGTGCCCGGTGGCTCTCAGAAGGCTCAGCGCTCCCCTCCCCCCCCTCCCCCCACAGGCCTGGCTGGCTCTGGCTGCAGGGGTG
>NW_005370704.1:671793-672926 GCF_000412655.1 Myotis brandtii
GGCACCTGGCATCCCCTCACCTCTGGGCCGTTGCCCATGTGGCTTTCCCGTCAGGGATGCCCTCCCCTGTCTGATCGCAGCAGGCACACTTCAAAACGTCCTCAAGTCCCTGATCCACCCTAAGTCGGGTTAGGTGCCCTGACCCTGACCCTGACAGCCTGCTTTCTCCTGGCTGAGGTTGTGGTCTCCCCTCGAGTCCCTGTGCTCTTTGGGAGCCAGGGGGCCACCCCAAGGCCCAGCATCAGCCCAGCCTGCAGTGGGTGCTCAGTGGACAGACGGCCGGCACAAGAGGAACCTGATCCTGGAGGCCACAGAGGAAAGTCCAACCTCAGGGGGACACCAAGCCAGGGTGAGGCCTGGGGATGGGAGGGAGGGGGACGGGCTCTGTGGAGGGTGGGGGGGCCGGCGGCCGGCAGGTGCTGCTTGAGCGCTCCTGGCCCAGCCCGCTGCTGGGCTTGGGACCAACACCCATTCATTCAGCCAACTGCACTAGCTGACCCCTCCTGTGGGCGGGGCATGGATCAGTGCGGGCAGGGCAGTGAGCCGACAGCCCATCTCTCCGAGAGTTTACTTCTGCGGGGTGGGGTGCAGCAAGGCCGTTGGCCCCAAGTCTGTTTCTGCCCCTATCACATAAATTACTGTTAAGTAATAAAACTAGTTTCTAAAAGTGAGTTCTGTCCCCAAATGGCCTGAGGGACTTTGATGCTTGACCCCAGGAAGGTCACCAACAGAAGCTATTGGCTAGACAGCAAGGCAGGGCAGGGGCGGCTGCGGGCGGGTCTGGTCGCAGGGGGACCAGGAGGACCCCCCAGGGATGCAGGGTGGCCTTGCTGGGGCCTGGTCCACCCTCCGCAGCCAGTCCAGCCGCGAGTCTGGCCTCTTCTGGGGCTGATGTCCCGCCGCGAGGCGCCTTAGTAAGTGCAAACGTGGCAGGACCTGGCCTCTCCCGGCCCCCGGCCCCCGTCGAGCGCCCCCCTCCCGGGCAGTGGGCAGAGGGGATGTATTTGAACTGAATTCAGTCGGCGGGGGCGGTCGCAGAACCTTCGGGGAAGGGCTCCCTGACTCCAGGCGCCCGGGTCCGGCTCCTGAGCTCAGAGCGACCCCAGAGGTCCCGCTGGGGGGGAGGGCGGAGA
>NW_005370704.1:673887-674205 GCF_000412655.1 Myotis brandtii
GGTTGTGTGGCGGGTTTGGCCTCTCCTCACGGCACCCCTGCCTCCAGGTTTGCGCCAGATCGCCCTGAACAAGGTGGCGGTGCTGCTGCTGGCGGGCGGGCAGGGCACCCGCCTGGGCGTGACCTACCCCAAGGGCATGTACCAGGTGGGGCTGCCCAGCGAGTCTCCTTCCCGCTCACACACTCCAGCGCTCCACTGCGGCGGGGAGCCCCCCCCCAATGCTTTGTGCATGCGCACCCCTGGCTAGCCAGTGCCCCGCCCACAGGCGTCCTGGCAGCAGGGCACCCCTTGCACACTCGCACACCCTCCTTGCACACC
>NW_005370704.1:674451-674657 GCF_000412655.1 Myotis brandtii
TGACGAGCGAGTTCACGCTGGGGCCCACGGCCGAGTTCTTCAAGGAGCATGGCTTCTTCCACCTGGACCCCGGCAACGTGGTCATGTTTGAGCAGCGCATGCTGCCCGCCGTGACCTTCGACGGCAAGGCCATCCTGGAGCGGAAAGACAAGGTTGCCATGGCCCCAGGTGCGCCCCCCGCTGGCCTGCAGGGCTGGGCAGGAGGC
>NW_005370704.1:675046-675990 GCF_000412655.1 Myotis brandtii
CTGGCCGACCACCAGATCTTGGAGGACATGGAGCGCCGGGGCGTGGAGTTCGTGCACGTGTACTGTGTGGACAACATCCTGGTGCGGCTGGCAGACCCCGTCTTCATCGGCTTCTGCGTGCTGCAGGGCGCGGTGGTGTGCCTGGTGGACGGCGCCCCCCAGGTGGTGGAGTACAGCGAGATCAGCCCCGAGACCGCCAGCCTCCGCGCGCCCGGCGGGGGCCTGCTCTACAGCGCAGGCAACATCTGCAACCACTTCTTCACGCGGAGCTTCCTCCAGGTGGTCACCAGGTGCGCAGTGATGGGCTGTGGTCAGCGTGGCCGGTGGGTTGGGGTGGAGAAAGGTTCTTGGCGTTTAAAGAAGCCAGCGGGCCCGGCTGGCGGGGCTCAGTGGTAGAGTGTCGACCTATGAACCAGGAGGTCCCGGTTCGATTCTTGGTCGGGGCACAGGCTCAGGTTGCAGGCTCGATCCCCAGTGGGGGGCGTGCAGGAGGCAGCCGATCCGTGATTCTCTCTCATCATTGATGTTTCTATCTCTCTCCTCCCTTCTTTCCTGAAATCAATAAAAATATACATATATAAAAAGAAATTTATTTCACCTTTAAACAAGTAATAATAATGATAATAATAACAATAAAGAAATCAGAGGCCCCAGAGAGCCCGGCAGCGGGTAAGGCTCTGTGGCCAGGTGGCTGTCCCTCTTCCTGTGGTGCGTGTCCCCCCGGCACCACCTCTGCCCCCGGGGCCACGTCGCCTGGACAGGGAGGAGGGCGCCTGGCTCTCGGGCCAGGGAATGGGGAGGGTACCTGTGCCCTCCAGGGACCCTGCTCAGCTCCCACCACCGGTGCCCGCAGGACCCACCTGCCACCGGCCCCGCTGGCTGGGTGCCCTCAGGGGTCCTGTCTGAACTGCGTCTCCCTCTCCCCCCCCCCCCCCCCCCCCCCC
>NW_005370704.1:676408-677031 GCF_000412655.1 Myotis brandtii
AGGGAGTTCGAGCCCTTGCTGCAGCCGCACGTGGCTGTGAAGAAGGTCCCGTACGTGGACGAGGAGGGGAATCTGGTGAAGCCGCTCAAACCCAACGGGATAAAGATGGAGAAGTTTGTGTTCGACGTGTTCCCGTTTGCTGAGTTAGTGGCCGAAGTCATTTCCTTTGTCCGTCTTCCCTCCCGCTCTGGTGGGGGTTCCCAGGCCCAGTTGGGCGGGAATGTGGAGGCTGAGGTGGAGGCACAGTGGGGGTGCCCCCTCGCAGTGGGGAGCTGGGGGGCTACAGGCAGGTCTCGGGGAGAAGGTCAGAGGAAGCGGCCCCCTTCAGGGGGGGCGTAGGGAACATTGGGGGCCGCGGACTTTGGGGGAACCCTGGCCCCTCCTGAGCCCTCGTCTGCGTTTCCAGGTCAGGGTGCTGGGGCTCTGGGGGAGGACTCCAGGCCGAACCATGGGCCGTCTTGGGGCCAGCTGCTCCGGAGCGGGGTCCGTGAGCCAGGACGTGGGTCACCAGCTCTTCCCCACAGGAACTTCGTGGCCTTCGAGGTGCAGCGGGAGGAGGAGTTCTCCCCTCTGAAGAACGCTGACTCGGCCGACAGGGACAACCCCACCACGGCCCGGCGGGC
>NW_005370704.1:677083-678133 GCF_000412655.1 Myotis brandtii
GTGAGGGCGGGCCCAGCTCTGCCACACAGTGACCACCCCGAGCTGGTGGCCCCGGGGAAGGTCTGCTCAGGCCCTGGGGAAGGGGGGAGGGTGCAGCCTCACCTGGCTCGCTCGTGAGCTTGGAAACCAGGACCCAGGCAGGGCGTTCAGAAAGCGGCAAGGGCGGTCGCTTTTTAGGGCCGGGAAGGGAAAGAACATTCGATTTCTGTTTCTTCGGTCGCCCACAGCCAGCACCTAAGCTGGGGTCCCAGGCTCTGGGAGGGATGCCGTGGGGAGGGGATTGGGTCCCAGCCCAAATCGGGGCCTGTCGCTCGGGCAGGGGCAGCTTGCTCAGGGCTCTGCGTGTCCTGGCGTAGAGATGACCGAGAAAAGGACTGTGGGGAGCTGGGCGTGTGGTGGTCAGCTGGGCCACCCAGGACAGGGCCAGCTCCCATGGGCGGGGCGGGGCACCCCGAGCAGATGCTGACCAGTGGCCCCCTCAGCCCGCCCAGCGGTGGAGAGCCCCCGGCCGTCTGTGAGATCTCCCCGTTGGTGTCCTACTCTGGAGAGGTGAGCGCCGCCTGGCGTCTGGGCTCTTGTGGGGTCAGGCCTGCCTGGTCAGGGCAGGAAGACGGTCGGGGAGAGGTGGGTCCGTGGGCGGAAAACCGCAGCTCTGCCTCCTTTCACGGGAGGGGGGGGCGGGGGTTGCAGAGGACCTTCCTGGACGTGAGATGGGGGTGGGGTGGAGCCCTCGAGGTCCTAGGGGGTGGGGAGAAGAGCCGGGCGGCCTCCTCAGCGAGGTGTGCCGGCCATTCCCCTCGGGGTGAGTTCTGTCCCGAGCCTGCTGGGAGGGCTCCTGCTGCCTGTGGTCTTGAGGTGACACCTGACCCTGTTCCTGGAAGCCCCTCCCCAGCTCCAGGCAGAATTGGGGCCTTGGGACCCCTCCTGGGGCCAAGAGGTGGACACTGGGCTTCTTTCCAGGGTCTGGAGGTGCACCTGCGAGGCCGGGAGTTCCAGTCCCCACTCCTCCTGGACGAGACCCGGGTCAGGGCATTGCAGCCGTGACACTCA
>NW_005370704.1:678266-680225 GCF_000412655.1 Myotis brandtii
CTGGGTCGGAGCGCGGGCGGCTGCGCCCTTCCCGACCATGGGACACAGAAGGAATGACCCTGGCTTACTCCGCGAGGGTGGGACCTGTCCCCTCACCGGTTGCCATAGACACAAGTGACCACAGGCCTTCTGTGGGCTCCAGTCCTGGGTGTGGGGTCCAGGCGGGAGGCAGAGGGACTCTGGACCTTGGACTGTGGGGCTGAGGGAGGTGTGGCCTCATTGAGTGACAGCAGCAGGCCCTGCCTGGGAGCGGAGACGGGCAGTGGCCTCTGGGGAGCCCCAGCCACACCTGGCTTTTCTACAGATGAGCAGACCCAACGAGAGGAGGGTCGCTGCCCCCCTCATGGGTGCCTTCTTTAGGGGGGCTCCCCAATTCCTGGCAGCTGAACCAGTAACGGTGCGGCTGGGGGCGCACAGCCCGGCCTGCCAGCCGAGGCCGACAGCAGAGAGGCCTGACTCCTCACCGTGAAGGGCTGGCGGCACCGGGGACCAAATTCTCTCCATTCCCTCCGAGGCCTCCGCCCTCTGGTTTGAGCTGCTGAGGGTTAGGTGCTGCCCCCAAGAACCTGTGGGACCAGCGCCCCGGCCTCCTTTGTGGTCATTAATCTGGAATTTAACCAGATGGGGGGCACCATCCCTTACCCAGTCTGCCAGCGGCTTCTGATCTTGGTGCTCACACACTCCTCCCCTGCTCGATAGAGGGGCACAGGCGCAGCCTCCGTACTTGGGGCCACAGCACCCTCCCCGAACCCCCACAGCCTGGCTGAGGCCGGGGGAAGCCAGCTGGTCCTGGCTTTGCTGCTCTGGGCCCCAGCGCCTCCTTCCCCTCTGGACACAGCACAGGGGCATCTACCTCCCCACCCACGTGAAGAGCAGCTCGCAGTGCAGCCGCAGCTAAGCCGGGTCCCCTGCCCTCCCTCCACAGCCCCTTACAGGCCTGCAGGGAACCCCGGGTCCCCCAGGGCGAGGGTGCTGTAGGACGGGGGGTCAGGTGCCGCTGACTTCTCCAGGGGCTTGGCGTGGACGGCGGCTTCATGTGCGCCTGCACCTGGGCCCCACGGCGGAGTCAGGGCGGTGCCCAGGTCTCCCAGGCTCTTGCAAACCTCAAAACCAAACCATGTGCCTTAGGACCCTTGTCTCAGCGGTTCCACAGGCAAGCGGGGGCCTAGGGCCCAGGGGCCCACCAGGCGGGGGCCCGGGGCCGGGGTCCTGCCCAGAGCTGCTCACGACCGGAACTGGAACCCGGAACACGGCACCATCCCTTTGATGAGTAGCGTTTTCTGGGCAAACTATGGAAACAGCTCCCTTAAAACACACACATTTTCAGGTAATTCTATTTTCATATAAAGTTTCGAAGAGCACAGAGGTCCCAGGTACCCCTCACGGAGTTTCCCGTAACACTGGTAGCTTCAGGGGTTCCAGGACGCCACCACCCCAGGACACGTGCACTTCTCACCGATGTGCCTCCCTCTGTCCACTCTGTTCTGGAAGCTGGATGGTCCCGTCACCACAAAGATCTTCGTGCCTTTATCTCTAACCCCAGACAACTGCTAATGAAACGACTGTGTTGGAAACATGGCCAGACTCTTGATTTTTTTTGCACACAAGGTGGCGGGGGAGTCGCAGTAAACACGTGCTGTGGTTGGCCAGCCCGGCCTGGAGAGCAGTGTGGGGGGAACAGCACCAGGTGTCCACAGCTCTGTCAATCAGCTGACCAGCCCTGGGCCGACTAGGAACCCCTCCTGTTTGCTCTGCCCAGCTCCCTACCAGGCTGCGGGTGGGGTGGGGCTTGCAACAACCTATTGGGCCCGGAACCTGCGCCTTGAACGAGCTCCAGGCTGGGCTCCTGTGTCCTCAGGCCTGAGGCTGGCGACCGCGCCCTCCTGCACCTGCATCCTCCAGGAGGATGGGCCGGGAGGGAGGCTGGGGGCGTCGCCGGCACCACCCGCACAGCTGCGT
>NW_005370704.1:681631-686229 GCF_000412655.1 Myotis brandtii
TCTCACCTGCCCCGGTGCCTTCTGCCCCGGCATCCGGGCCCAGCCGGTCACCCCCGCGAGGGCCCCGACCCCGTCCCGCAGCGAGGGAACCTCCTGAGCTCCTCCCCGTCCTCCCCGAGGCTGTCCCCGTGGGAGAGACCCCGCGGTGTTATTCCCAGTAAAGGTGCCCCTCCGCCCCTGCCGCAGGCATGGAAGCAGCTGTCCCGGCTCCAGCGGAATGCGATCCTCTCCGCCCTGGCCTTTCTGCTGTGCTGCGGGCTCCTGTCCTACCTCAGCGCGGCCGACCCGTGGACAGGTACCTGCTCCGGGGGCAGCGGAGGAGCCGAGGCGGCTGCAGCTGAAACTGCCCAGGAGCCGTGAAGGGCGGGGAATGGGCACCCCCAGGTTAAGAGGGGCGTGGCGTCCCCAGCCTCCTGGCTGGACACGGGCGCTGCTGCCAATCCTCTGGCTGCTCCCGCGTCTGCCGTGGGCAGGTGTCCGCCCGCTGCCCTGCGGTGGAGGCTCGAGGTCACCTCCCGTGGTTCTCAGGACCCGAGCAGCCCTGTGTCCAGAAAGGACGAGAGGACGGCCGGGAGGGGCAGGGAGGTGTCCTCCCCACGTGCAGACACCCAGGCAGCGCAGTGGGGCTGTGGGTGGGGAGGCGGACGGACAGCCACGGGCTCGGAGAAGGTGCTCGCCCTCGGCTGTTCTTAATGCACAGGGGACGGCCCGAGGCCTGGGGGACCCTCGGTGAAGCAGCAGGAAGCGCCGTCTGGGTGTCCCCCACGGAGGCTCTGAGGTCCTCGGGGCCTGGGCGCTGGGCTGAGGAGGTTCTCTGGTTCAGCCCCGAACAGCAGGCCAACGGAGGAGCAGAAGGGGAGGCCCGCACACCCGCCCGTCTTGCCGGCTCCTCGGAAGGCAGATGCCGACCCGGTGGCTCCGTGCCAGAGGCCTCGGGACAGGACGCAGGGCTCACACCGATGGCGAGGATGCCTGTTCCCGCCGTCTGATGGGTGTGTCACCCCCATGCTCCTCCGGGCGGGTGGGCGACCCTGGGAAGGAGGAGGCGGGTCTTCCCTTCGACCTCGGCTGCGCGCCTGCTGGTCCCGGGGCCTGGGTTTGGTGGTGAACAGAGCAGACTGTCCTCTCCCTGGGCCGGGGCAGCCTCCCTGAGAACAGGACCCGGAGCAGCACTGGGAGGCTGAGGGCCTGCCTCTGGGGAGAGTTGAGAGCAGGTCGGGGGCTGAGACCCAGCAGGGCCTGGACGCGGAAGGGGCCAACCAGGCCAGTCCAGGCCGGGCCCTGTGAGTCCTGGGCCTGTGCCAGCAGAGACGTTCAGGCCAGGGCTTAGCCCTCACCCAGGGGCACCAGCCGTGTACAGTCTCCACCCAGGTCAGGGGCAGAAGACGGGGTGAAAGGCCCTTCAATCTGCGGGTCACTGTGAGGAGGAAGAGTCCAGCGTGTGCACAGCCCGGGGGTCGGGTCTGATGGGAGAGACCCCGGTGGACAGGGAATGGCAGCCGGTGGGCAGGGAGCTCCTCTCACTGTGACCTTCCCTGTGATGTTCGTCCAGAAGCCTCAAAGGCACGTGCGGCGGGGCCCCCCCAACCTGCAGATCAGAGCGCCCCACAGAGACGCGGAGGATGGCAGGAGGAGGGACGAGGCGGCGGACGAGGCTCGCCAGGGAGAAGACCCGCCGAGGACCGTCGTCAGGTACCCGGAGCCGCAGGGAGCGCCGGGCGGGGGCTGCCTGTGGCGTGTCTTCTGGAAAAGAAGCCAAAAGGGAACAGCACCTGGCAGACCTGTGTCTTCCCTTTGAAGCGACAACTCACGCCCATCCTGCAGGGGGCCTGGGGGCGGGGGGACTGGGCCCCGTCGCGGCACCTCCTCGCCGGTCCTGCCCTGGGATGCTGACCTCCTCTCCCTGCAGCTGGCGGGGAGCAGTGATCGAGCCGGAGCCGGGCACCCAGGCTCCTTCCCGGAAGGCAGAGGCCCCTGCCCGGCCCTCTCTGCAGGACCCCAGGATTCAGAACCAACGAGGTGAGGCCCCCTGCGCCCTCTTGGGCCCCACCTGGGCATCCTGCGGGCGAGGGCACGTGGACACAGATGCATCCCTGGCGAGGGCAGAGTGCCGGCCATCCCCCTGGGGCCGCAGCCCCTGCACGCAGGGCACACACTCCTCAGAGCTTAGGCGGCGACACGTGGCTTTCTTGTTTTCTTAACGTGTTTTATGGATTTCCAAAAGAAAAGAGAGAGGGAGAGATGGAACCATAATTGACGAGAGAATCATTGATTGGCTGCCTCCTGCACAGCCCCTGCGGGGGATTGAGTCCACAATCTGGGCAGGTGCCCTGACCAGGAATCAAACCGATGCTCAGCCACTGAGCCACGCCGGCCGGGCAGCAAGGGGCCTTTTGAGGCTGGTGCCCATGTCCAGGCTGAGGCAACGGGAATGCGTGTGGGCGGCTTGCTTTCCCGCCCGCGGCAGCTCCCGGGCCTGAGAGACGTGGGCAGCTGCGTGGGTGCCTGCATTCAGGCACCGTGGCTGGGGGCCCACTGGGTGCCGGCACTTCTGGGGAAGGACGCAGGAGCCCAGAGCTGGGCTGGCGGCCAGGCCTGTCGGGGACACTGAGGGCCTCTGCCCCACAGAGCGGACACACGGTGTGAAGCCAGTGACACTCGGACCTCACGCGTCTCCTCTTGGAAGACGCCAGGTGCGGGCTCACGAGAGGCGGGTGGTCTGGTCCTCGTCACGACACCCGTCACGGTGGACGTTCCGCGCCCACGTTGTCAGCGCAGCCAGTGACTGGTCTGCGGCCTGAAACGCTCTGCTCGCCGGGGCTCCCTGTGGCCCGGCAGGGGGACTGGACAGGCCTGGTGGACATGAGTCCGAGCTGCCTTGTGAGGCCCCAGCGCCCCTCCACCTCCACAGCCCTGTCCAGCTCTGAGGGCCTCACTCTGGGGCCGTCCCGACCTTCATGCTGCCCGCTGCTGCCCTGTGGCCCTGGACAGTGCTCCCCGGCTCCTCAGCCTCCCTGCTTGGGGCCCCAGAGGGACTGTCCTCCCTGACCAGGTCCTGTCCCCCTGACCCGCTCCCCCCGCAGCCTCCCCTAACGAGCGCCAGCAGGCCGTCATAGACGCCTTCCGCCACGCGTGGGCCGGATACCGCAAGTTTGCCTGGGGCCACGACGAGCTGAAGCCCGTGTCCAAGTCCTTCAGCGAGTGGTTCGGCCTCGGCCTCACGCTGGTCGACTCCCTGGACACCATGTGGATCCTGGGTCTGAAGAAAGGTACCTGTCCCCCAGCTCCCGCCGAGCGCCCGCATGTGACGGCGGGCAAGTGAGCGCGCGTGCCCGGAGGTCCCGCCTACCGTGTCCGCCGACGTGCCTCCTTCCCTGGGGGACAGGAGCGGGCTTGCTGGTTGTGGGGACTCTCTGTCACCTCACATCCAGGCGTCCTGGGGGCACTCAGGGCAGCAGAGAGGCCCCTGCCGAGAGCCAAGTGGACCCTGGTGGGCGCCCAGCGGCCTTCCCGCCGGGGTTTCTGCTGCAGCTGGGAGGGCCCCGAGTGGGAGGTGGCACGTGGTCTGATGTAGCTGCCAGCACCCGGAACCGTCCTCGATGTCCACCTTGTGCCGCAGCTGGGGGCAAACTGGGACTGGGCGTCATCGGTTATTTCTAAACCGACGTTGGCTGAGAAGGCTGGAGGCCGCCACTGAGCCACCCCCGTGTCCTTGTGCCGTGGCCTCTGACGCCGACCACTTGTGCTCACGGCTGAGGTGGCTCCCCGGCTGCACGCTGGCCCGTCAGCTCAGACCCGAAGACTCGGGTTCCTGCCTTGGCACCCTCAGCAGAAAGGTGGACAGGAGCACGCGTGTCGCCCGGGGTGGGAGGCCCGAGGGCAGTGCTGGGCCCGCGAGCGTGTCCTGTGCCCTCTCCCTCTCTGGTTCCCGTAGAATTCGGAGAAGCCCGGAGGTGGGTGTCCGAGAAGCTGCAGTTTCAGAAGGACGTGGACGTGAACCTGTTTGAGAGCACCATCCGCATTCTGGGGGGCCTGCTCAGCGCCTACCACCTGACGGGGGACGCGCTCTTCCTGCAGAAAGCCGTGCGTGCCCGCCGGGCCCGGGGCTGGGCCTCGCCTGCTCCCTGTCTCCTCTCTCCGGGGGCTCTGGGCGGGGCTGTTCCACTTCCCTTCCCTCGCGCCCACTCGTCTGTCTTGGCAGGAGCTGAGCCGAGTGCATGCCCGTCCCCTGCAGCCACAGGGACACGCTGGGCTCGGAGCCCAGCCCCTTGGCTGCGTGGAGGGCGAGCTCCTGAGGGTGGGAGCGGGTGGCGGTCCGCGCTGTGGGAGGGAGACGCCCTCTCTGAGCGCCAGCACTGACCTCGCTGTGTGTGCATCAGGAAGACTTTGGGAATCGGCTGATGCCTGCGTTCCGCACGCCCTCCAAGATCCCGTACTCGGACGTGAACATCGGCACTGGCGTGGCCCACCCGCCCTGGTGGACGTCCGACAGCACGGTGGCCGAGGTGACGAGCATCCAGCTGGAGTTCCGCGAGCTCTCTCGTCTCACGGGCGTCAAGAAATTCCAGGTAAGGCCCGGTGTCTGGCGGAGTCGCCGG
>NW_005370704.1:686449-687860 GCF_000412655.1 Myotis brandtii
AGGCAGCCTGGGAGGCCCCGTCACGGCTGCCCGGGCCGGACGTGTTGATGCGCTGGCATCACAGCCAGTTTTGTGCTGGTGACATTGTGCTTGTCCCCGCTGACGGCCTCCGTGGCCTGCAGTGGCCCGTGATCGGGGCTGAGCTCACGTTTCAGTGCGAGTGGCGTCTTCGTGTTGAGGTGGAGTGACAGCCCAGCGGTAGCTGTTTGCTGCTGAGACGGCCTCGGGCCACGTGCTGCCAGGCCTGTGCAGCCGTTGGGAACCAAAGAGGACTCGAGAGGAAGTTAACAGTCGGGACGAGGGAGGTGCTGGGTAGAAGCCCAGAAAGCACCCCGTGCGGGGTCCGGACCTCAGAGAAGGTGCACAGGCCCGTGGGAGCTCGTGCGTGGTGCCGCCCCGGCGAGGTGTGAGCTCAGACGAGCTGGGCTGGTGGGTCTGGAAGGGTGAGTAGGCGTTCACTAGGGGACAGGAGTCAGGGGCAGTGGATGGTCAGCAGCAGCCCTGGGCTCAGGAGGGATGTGCCTGCCTCCCCCCAGGAGGCGGAGCAGGTGCCATGCTGGGCGGCATCCTGGGGACTGGGTGTGGCCTCAGGCACGTCCCTGCAGGGACCCCACCTGCCCAGAGGACAGGCCAGCCCCAAGGCGGCCATGCCTGCGGACAAGCAGGGCGCTGTGAGGGTGGGCCAGCCGGTCAGTGGCCAAGGAGCAGCGTCCAGGACACAGGCCTTACTGCCCGGGGAACGGATGGTCAGGGCGGAGGGTACCAAGCCCTCTGGCTGCCCGGCGCCCTCGCTCACCCCTCTCCCCCGCCTGCCCAGGAGGCCGCGGAGGAGGTGACCCGGCACGTCCACTCCCTGTCGGGGAAGAAGGACGGGCTGGTGCCCATGTTCATCAACACGCACAGCGGCCTCTTCACCCACGGAGGCGTGTTCACCCTGGGCGCCAGGGCCGACAGCTACTACGAGTACCTGCTGAAGCAGTGGATCCAGGGCCAGCGGCAGGACACGCGGTGAGGCCGCTCTGCGCCGTCCCAGCTCCAGGGCGCCCATGGGACGCAGGTCCTCTCAGCACAGCACGTGCCAGGGAAGGGCTGAGCTGGGGTCTGGGTCTGGCTACGGGCCCAGCTCCCTCCCCGAGGAGGGGCGGATGCAGCCCCGCGAGTCCCCTCTGGAGAGAGGGCGCCAGGACACCTGGGCTCCGTCCGCGGGTCCTTGGAGCTCAGTGGGCTGCTTCCCTACCTGCAGCCGCCCTGGGGGGGGGGAGGCTGGCGTGGCTGCCCCTCTCGCCAGGGCTCACCCACCAGGGAGCCGCCCTCCAGGGCTCGGGCAGGTGGGAAGGGACCACCCTGTTTGGGAAGCAGAAGGCACTGCCCTGCCCCTCAGCTGACCCACCCCAGGCCCCACCCCCAGGCC
>NW_005370704.1:688483-692071 GCF_000412655.1 Myotis brandtii
GCTCCTGGCCTGGAGGCCCGAGGGCTCCTGGGACGGGGAGGCCAGGGGCTCCTGGGACGGGGAGGTGGGCTCCGTGGTGGTGAGGAGGCCCTTCACTTGCAGGACCACCTGGTGTGCTTCCTGCCAGGGACGCTGGCCCTGGGCGCCCACTACGGGCTGCCCGCTGACCACATGGACCTGGCCCGGGCGCTCATGGAAACCTGCTACCAGATGAACAGGCAGATGGCGACGGGGCTGAGCCCGGAGATCGCACACTTCAACCTGCACGCGCAGAAGGACCATCTACCTGTACCGCCTCACGGGGGACCGCACCTACCAGGACTGGGGCTGGGAGATCCTGCAGAGCTTCAACACCTACACGCGGGTGAGCGCCGAGGGCCGGCCGAGCCTCACGCCCCTCCCCCCAGCCCCTTCCCTCCCCAGGGCCCACCGTGCTGGGCGGAGCTGGGAGTGGCCTTAGCAAGGCCTCCGCGGGTTCTGGAGGCAGCATTCCCGTCAGTCACTGGGGCAGCCGGCACCGCCCGGGCAGCCAGTCCCCTGGGGCCCTCAGTGCCCCCATTCCAGGCCCTGCCGGGCCGGGCCGCTCCCCTGAGGAGGGAGCGGGCTGTGCCCACGCAGTGACCCTGCCTCGGCTCCTCCAGGTCCCCTCGGGCGGCTACTCCTCCATCAGCAACGTCCAGGACCCGCACAACCCACAGCCCAGGGACAAGATGGAGAGCTTCTTCCTGGGGGAGACGCTCAAGTACCTGTTCCTGCTCTTCTCCGACGACATGGACCTGCTCAGCCTGGACTCCTACGTGTTCAACACCGAGGCCCACCCCCTGCCCATCTGGGCCCCCGCGTAGGGCGGGTCCACGGGGCGCTGCCCTGGGGTCTCACTTCTGGTGTTGGAGGGGCCTGGCAGCAGGGCCCCGGCCCTGGATAGGCCCACCCTCCTTTGACCTTGGCCGTGCGGTGTCGGCCCAGCTGGACAGCAGGCCAGGAGGCAGCTGGGCCGGGCCATACCCGGGCTGTGAGGTGCTGGGTTGGCCTCGGGCAGCAGGTGTCTGCCCAGCTGTGGTTCCCTCGGGACATCATCGGGGACCAGGAGGGAGACCAGCGCTGTGTTCAGGGGTCCCGTCCACGGGCCGCCTCCTTCCTGAGAATCTCAAACCGTGGCTCACATTCCTGAAACCTGGACGTCCTACCAGCCAGCGCACGGGCTTCGGGGGGCCCAGCCTCGGGGGTCCCCAGGCCCACATGTTCAGGGCAACAGCGAGGGACCAGAGTGCAGCTCGGCCTCGGGGTCCGTCTGTGGCCCTGTCCTGTCCGAGGTCTCGGGGTGTCTGTGGCCCCACTGACCGGGACACCTGGCTGGCTGTGCTGTTTACGTGTTGGACTCAGGGATCCCACGGGGGCGGCGGGCAGGTGTGCCCTGCGCCCGGCCTCCCGATGGGACGGACCTTCACTCGGGATAAAGTAGATCTGCTCCGGCGCTGCTGTGTGTGCGTGTGTGTGCGTGTGCTGTGTGTGTGCGCGTGTGTGCATGTGCGCATGCGTGTGTGTGTGCATGTGCGCGTGTGTGCGTGTGCTGTGTGCGTGTGTGTGCGCGCGTGTGTGTGTGCGTGTGTGTGCGCGTGTGTGTGTGTGCGCGCGTGTGTGCGCGTGTGTGTGTGTGCGCGCGCGCGCGTGTGTGTGCATGTGCGCGCGTGTGTGTGTGTGCGCGCGCGTGTGTGTGCGTGTGTGTGCGCGCGTGTGTGTGTGCGTGTGCTGTGTGCATGTGTGTGCGCGTGTGTGCATGTGCGCATGCGTGCGTGTGTGTGCGCGTGTGTGCATGTGCGCATGCGTGTGCTGTGCTGTGTGTGTGCGCGTGTGTGCATGTGCGCATGCGTGTGTGTGCATGTGCGTGTGCTGTGTGTGTGTGTGTGTGCACGTGTGTGCGCGTGCGTGTGTGTGTGCGCTCGCGCGCGTCCATGGCACAGGTGGGAGGGGCATTGGGCTGGTCACCCTCCCTGTCCGCTGAGCTCAGGACCCGCTGGCACCTCTCACCCCAGGTGCTGCTTTCCTGGGCGTGGTCTTGAGGTGGCCCCTCTCCTCGCGCAGCACCCACCTTAGGGCTGACGGTTAGTTTCCACAGAGACCACCCCCTGGCCTTGCCTGGGTCCCTGCCCCCAGGGCCCTCTCCTCCCTGTTCAGCTGGCAGCCCGTTGCCCTCAGTATCTTTAGGAAATGCTCTTCCCTCTGAAGCCAGGCCTCTCCTAGGAGACGCACCTCTGCCAAGGTCTGGGCTCCCAGGGGCCGGGGCCTGGGCCTTCGGACATGTACACGTGCCCTTGACTCCCCGCAGGCCCAGGGCCCGGCCCGCCTCTCCTGGGTCTATAGCTGCAGGCCTGGCCCTGAAGTGGCCTCTGCCCCCCCCCCCACCCCCCAGAAGGCCCCATGGCTGAGGGTGGGCTCCCGCAGGCCGGGCTGTGCAGCAGGACTGGCCTTGCCCTCCTCTGCCCAAGGCCAGGGCCTCCAAAGATGGACAGGGAGGGGGGAGGGGCGGGGCTCCTGGGGAGCATCCCTTGGTGGTGGTGACATTGAAAACAGCAGAGAAGGGAGGTGGAGTCGCTGGGGTGGCCTCCAGTTTTTGGTGTCACAGCTCAGCTGGCCCGTGAAAGCAGGTCCCCATCACCCACAAACAGCAAACTTGGGGGTTCAGGACTGTTTTATTGTGACTGATGATGGGGAAGGTTGGGCACGCGGGCACCATGTCCTCTCCCTCCCCCATGGGACTTGGCGAGGCCCCTGCATTTGCTCAGCCCCTCCCTCGAGCACGCCCGCCCTGGAGTCCTCGCGGGTCCTAGCAGGGGGAGCGCCCCTCGGCCTTGGAGACTCCGTGCTGCGCCCGCCTGGCCTCCTCGATCCACTGGCCAATGAGCGTGGCCTCCAGCTGGCGTGCCTCCCGGACGGACGGGGGGTCTGCCGGGTGGGATCCCCTGAGGAGCAGGTCAGGGGAGGGGTCAGCACCCTGCCAGGTCCGGCCGGGGCCAGGCAGGCCAGCACCCTCCCGGCGGCTGTACCTGAGGTCCAGGTGATGCGCTCCCCCTCGGATGGTGATGGCCAGGACGGAGGCACTCAGGTTCCTCTGGATCTGTCAGTCAGACGCCCGTCAGGTGTGTGGAGGGAGGGGGCTCCGGCAGCCAGCCCTCAGCCCCCACACAGCCTGCACAGGCTGCACATGCCGGCCGGGGTGCAGCTAGAGCAGTAACTATAGAGGAGGCTGTGCAGCCTCGACTGGCCTCATTGGAGAGGAGAGGTGACCAGAGGCCTGACCCCATCAACCAGGAGGGTGAGGAGGTGCAGACCCGGGTGTGGGTGTGGCCCAGGCCCAGCGGGCTCCTTGGAAGTCTGCAGCCCCATGGGGAGCCCCGCAGGGACTCACCCCGCCCCCTGCCCAGGGGTCCAGGTCACCGTTGGAGAAGATGATGTTGCTGGCGGCTCTGAGGTCTGGAAGGGACAGAGTAGGTTGGGGGGACCAGGTGGGGCCCCGAGTTCAGTGAGCTGTGGGGCAGGCAGCTCAGACCCCAGCTCAGCCGCCCCCCACCCCCGAGCCTCCCCGCCCCC
>NW_005370704.1:692184-692965 GCF_000412655.1 Myotis brandtii
CCTCACCCCCCCCCCCGAAGTTGGTGTGCAGCCAGTCCTGCCGGGGCCACACGCCCCAGGTGTCCAGGCAGTACTGCTGGCGGAGCTGCTCCGTGAAGGGCAGTGCGGGGAAGAGGTCCGTCTTGTTGTTGCTGGAGAAGGTCAGGCTCATCTCCGTGCAGGCCTGTGGGCAGCCTCACTCAGCACCCACCCCGCAGTCCAGGGCCCCCCACCCTGCAGTCCCGGGGTCCCCTCCCCGCGGTCCCAGCCCCCCCTTTCCACGGTCCCGGGCCCCCCACCCCTCAGTCCCATGCCCCCCCATACCTGGTAGTCCCAGGCCTTGGCGTTGGGGCCCAAGCCGCAGCCGGTGGGGTCTGCGCAGGCCTGGTACTGCAGGTAGATGTCGTAGCAGGGCTCCGTGCCCGAGGAGTTGTACACCAGCCCTGGGGGGAGGGGGCTGAGCCGGGGCCTGGACACCCCCCCACCTGCCCGCTCAGGACCCTGGGGTCTTGTGTGCCCAGGAGGGCACACCCCGGGTCTGCACCAGCAGTGCCTGCCCTCCCGGCCGAGACCTCCCACAGCCCCTGGGGTAGTGGCCCCAGGCTGGGCCATAGGGGAGGTGGGGGTGGTGGGGTATCCTGGGCCCCGAGGTCCCCGGGATCCCCACACCAACATTGGGGCCCCCTCTCGGCACCAGGGCCCAGGGTGGACGCACCTGCTAGCGCCCGGAGGCCTGCGATCCTCTGGCTCTCACTCAGCAGCCGGTCGCAGGCCACCTGGGGGGCAGCGGGGCCCCTCAGCC
>NW_005370704.1:693004-693308 GCF_000412655.1 Myotis brandtii
GCCCTGGCCCCAGGCTGGGGGCAGGCGGCCCTCGTGTGGTTGGCATCAACCATCCTGGGAAGCTGGCCGGGACCCATGGGGGGGGGGGGCGATGGGGGCAGTCCTTGCCTTGACAGGGTTGGCAGGCAGGTGCCCCAGGAAGTCGGTAGGGTAGGGGTAGTCCATCATGGCCAACATGGTGAAGGCGTTCCGGGCGAACCCAAAGAGCTGGGCCAGGTCCTTCCCACTCGAGAGCGGCTGGCAGGTGCCGAACGCCCGGCTGACCGTGTCATGTGCTGCAGGGGGGGCAGGCCTTTGGGGGCTG
>NW_005370704.1:696500-698315 GCF_000412655.1 Myotis brandtii
CGGGCCCCCCGGCAGCTCTCCATCCAGGGGTCACCCAGAAGGAGTGTCCTGTTCCCTCTCGGACGGTCCTGCC
The DNA here is from genome assembly GCF_000412655.1 of Myotis brandtii. Lineage (NCBI taxonomy): Eukaryota > Metazoa > Chordata > Mammalia > Chiroptera > Vespertilionidae > Myotis > Myotis brandtii. The sequence continues at coordinate 696,574 of NW_005370704.1, forward strand.
CCACGTGGTAGCCCTGCACGGGGGGGGGTGCATCTGGGGGTCCACAGCCTCCCCTCAAGCCTCCCCTCAAAGCCTGGGACCTGATTCCCTCCACAGCTCGCAGATTTGGGAGCCGGACCTGGACCCCAGCAAGCCTGCTCTGCCCTTTTAGACCTCCAGGCGGCAGCAACGGAGGGTAAGGAGGGGAGGGGCGGGGCACCCCCACCCACCCCCACCAAAAGCCTTGGGCAGCCCCTCCTCATCCCTTTCCAAAGCGAGGTCATCGGCCCAGACGACCTGGCCACCGTCTGACAGCTCCGCAGGGCCGCATCCATGGTCTGCCCGTGTCCGTGGTCCGCCTGTGTCCGTGGTCCTCTGTGTCCGTGGTCCACTGTGTCCATGGTCCGCCCATGTCCGTGGTCTGCTGTGTCCGTGGTCTGCCGTGTCCATGGTCCGCCCGCATCCGTGGTCCGCTGTGTCCGTGGTCCGCCCATGTCCGTGGTCCACCCATGTCCGTGGTCTGCCCGCGCTGCCCACCTCACGGGCAGGGTATGGGTGTCTGCCTTGTTTCACAGCATCACGTCTTCAAGGTCCACGCGTGTCCTAGCGTGTGCCAGAACGTCCCTCCTTTTATTTTTTAAAATATATTTTATTGATTTTTCACAGAGAGGAAGGGAGAGGGATAGAGAGTTAGAAACATCCATGAGAGAGAAACATCGACCAGCTGCCTCCTGCACACCCCCTACTGAGGATGTGCCTGCAACCAAGGTACATGCCCTTGATCAGAATCGAACCTGGGACCTTTCAGTTCACAGGCCGACGCTCTATCCACTGAGCCACACCGGTTAGGGCACGTCCCTCTAAAAAAATTTTTTTTAAAAATTAATTTCAGAAAGGAAGGGAGAGGGAGAGAGAAACACCAAAGATGAGCCCTGGCCGGTGTGGCTCAGTGGATAGAGTGTCGGCCTGTGGACCAAAGGGTCCTGGGTTCGATTCCAGTCAAGGCCACCCACCGCGATTGCAGGCTCCTCCCTGGCCCAGGCCCTGGTCAGGGCGCGTGCAGGAGACAACCAATCGGTGTGTTTCTCTGTCTTTCCCTCTCTCTCCTGCTCTCTCTAACAATCAATGGGAAAATATCCTCGGGTGTGATTAACAACAACAAAGATGAGAGAGAATCATGGATCGCTGCCTCCTGCACGCCCCACACTGGGGATGCAGCCTGCAACCCGGGCACGTGCGGGACCGGGCATGGAACGGTGCCTGGTTCATAGGTTGACGCTCAGCCACACTGGCCTGGCTATCGAGGTGCCCTGCCCGGGTCCCCACGTGGGCCCTGTGCGCTCAGCTCGCACCCGCTGGGCTGCAGGGTGGCCCGGTCCTGGGCGTGTTAGGTGGTTCATGCGGCGACGCGCCCCGTTGGTGAAGGTCCTTGTGTTGTTGTTTGTTGCTGAGTTTCAGGAGCTTTCCCAACGCGTCCTGGTTCGGATCCTGGTAAGACGAGCGGCTGGGACGTCCTCCATCCTGTGGGTCCTTCTTCCTCCGCAGAGGCTGTGCCCGGTGCCCAGATGCTCCTGTTGCCATGACGCCCAGCGTGCCTGCTTCTCCCTTTGCTGCTTGTGCTCCGGGGGTTCCCCTGAGAACCGGCGTTGCTCAGGCTGCGGCGCCAGACGCTGTCTCCCTTCTGCTTCTTTTCCAGAAGAGACGCCGCAGGCAGCCTCCGCCCAGCGCTCACTGCAGCTCCTGGTGCCTGATGACCACCCGCC
>NW_005370704.1:699304-701908 GCF_000412655.1 Myotis brandtii
GCCAGGAGGCTGGGGACGCCACCCCCCTCTTAACCTGGGGGGGGGTGCCCATTCCCCGCCCTTCACGGCTCCTGGGCAGTTTCAGCTGCAGCCGCCTCGGCCCCTCCGCTGCCCCCGGCGCCCCCGGAGCAGGTACCTGTCCACGGGTCGGCCGCGCTGAGGTAGGACAGGAGCCCGCAGCACAGCAGAAAGGCCAGAGCGGAGAGGATCGCATTCCGCTGGAGCCGGGACAGCTGCTTCCATGCCTGCGGCAGGGGCGGAGGGGCACCTTTACTGGGACTAACACAAGTGCCCCCGGCCCCGCAGGAGAGCTTGCCCAGAACCTCCCCGGGTCTCAGAAGCACCGGGGCCGACGGTTTTTCCAAATTCCGCCTCCAGGCCGAGGACAGAAAGCGCAGCCACAGGACAGGACGTGACGTGTGACACCGAGGTTCCCGCTGCGGGTTTTGTGGATTAAACTCTCGTGTGTGCACCGCAGCTGCGTGCCGCTGGGTCCGGTGTGACTTCCTTCCGTCCGGCCACGGCCGCTGAGCCTGGGACCTGCGGTGGCTCAGCCGGCCGGCGCCCTGGCTGATTGTAACAGGCAACTGTCAGAAATAAAACGATGGTTATTCTTTGTCGTAGGTCTTGAAGCCAAGGCCCTAGATATGAGATCAGGCAGCGAAAACAGGTCCCAGCACGTAGCTAGTCTGTTAGAGGAGGAGGCTTCCTCCCCTCACCCCACCCCTCTCTAACGTCTACACACATTTTACTGATCTCAGAGAGGAAGGGAGAGGGGGAGGGAGGGAAACGTCAACGATGAGAGAGAATCATGGATCGGTGGCCTCCTGCACACCCCCTACTGGGGGTCGAGGTGCAACCCGGGCATGAGCCCTGACCGGGAACGGGAACGGAACCCTGACCTCCTGGTTCATAGGTCGATGCTCACCCACTGAGCCTCGCCGGCCGGGCCTGTTGCACTTTCTTTTCTTCTGAGTGCGTGAGGCGCACGCAGTGGCCAAAGGCCCTCGTTTGCTGGCCAGATGCGTCGGGTCTAACGCTCCCGCTGCTGCAGCCCCAGCCCTTAGGGCAGCGCCCGCACACAGTAGGTGCTCAGGAAATGTCTGTGGCGTGAATGAAAGGTGCGGGTCTTGCCCCCGTGGGATGCGTGGGGACCCTGTGAAGCTGGGAAAATGGCCGCCCGGGAAGAGGGGAGCTGGAAAGACAGCGACGAAGAGACCCCGTGGTGGGGCAGGCAGTGGAGTGCGGACAGGGTGTGCGTGGACGTCAGCACGAGGGCAAGCCAGACAGCACCGCTGGGGTCTGCGGCTGCTCTGGGTCGGGAGGCCCTGGGGTCCCCCCAGATCAGGGAACAGAGACCCCATCAGGCCTGCTGGCAGCCGGCCTCCCCCCCACCCCGTTTGGAGTGGGCCCTCACAGCAGGGGGCTCGGCCGTGGGGGAGGTGTCTCAGCCTCGTTCCTGCTCATCTGCTCGGCCCGACCTCTCTGCAGAAGTGTGTCTCCCGGCGGCTCATGAGCCCCGTCCCCAGGGACTCACCCTCCCCCCCCCAGAGGAGGCAGAAGTGGGTTCCTGTCCCAGGTTCCGAACTGGCTAAAATCCTGGGGAAGAACTTGAGTGGTCGGCCTGGGTCATGTGACGATCCCTCAGCCAATGGGCTGAGGCCAAGGAGGGGCTGTGTTGATGATTGACAGCCCTTACTGGAGCGCTGGTGGTTGGAGTGAGGGAGGGGCGAGAGCAAGTCCCTCCACGTGCTGTTGGGCAGAATGAGCCAGCACTGGGGTGGCCGTGCACCCCAAGAGCACCTTCCCACGGGGAGCCCTGGGGCAGACGGGCGCTCCCTCCCACCTGGGGCAGAGGCCGCAGCCCAGGTCTCCTTGGGCCTCCCCACAGAATCTGCCTCCCCAGCATTCAGAGGGGTCCCTGTCTCAGCCAGCTCCTCTGTCACAGCAGGGCAGCCAGTCAAAGGCCTTCTCCAGCCCTGGCCAGTGTGCTCAGTGGTTAGAGCGTCGGCCTGCAGACTGAAGGGTCCCAGGTTCGATTCCCGGTCAGGGCACATGCCCGGTTGCAGGCTCGGTCCCCAGTGTGGGGCGTGCAGGAGGCAGCCGATCAATGGTTCTCATCATTGATGTTCCTACCTCTCCATCCCTCTCTCTTCCTCTCTGAAATCAATTAAAATACATATATATATATATATAGTTTAAAGGCTTTCTCTAGTTCACCCCAAGCCATGATGGGGGTGGAGGAAGCCTCCAGCTCAACATGGAGCCGCACTCCTGCAAGGAGCCCGTGACCTGGGGCGGGCACGGCCTTCACCCTCCCCTGGGTGTTGGGGACCTTGCAAGGGGCTCCAGGCGAAAGCTGCGGCACCCGGGCCTGGGGAGACAGGGGGTGCTGACCAGCCCATTTTGACGGAAAGAGGGCCCTGCTGTGCAGGTTCGGCGGCTTCCCTGGCTAAACACGCCCACCGGCCACTTGCAGGCTCCCCGCTGGGTGATAACCAGCTCGCAGATTCCTGGATATTTAGAAACTGCAGCTCCAGGTCAGTGGAGCTCCCACTGGAGGAGTGGGGGGGAGGGGGAGACAGGCCTGCAGCTCTGCCTCAG
>NW_005370704.1:701964-703014 GCF_000412655.1 Myotis brandtii
CTGCCGGGGCCACAGAGCCTTTGGAGGGGGGGCCAGCTCTGGGCCCTGGAGCGCACCCCAGGTGCCGGCCTGTGAGCCCCGGGAACAGTAAGCATCCTCAGGGCTGGGGGGCTGCGGGTCTCCCCAATCTGACCCTCGATCCCAGACAGAGGCTGTGGGGCTGCAGCAAGATGTGGGCCCATCCGCCCCCAGGCCCCGGTTCCCTCACTGAGGAGAAGGGGCCGGAGAGGGAGCCACCAAGCTGCAGCCCCTGCCTGCCGCCCGCCAGCGCTTGGCTCGGGGCTCAGCCTGGGGGTGAGAACTGCAGGGGGTGGGAGGGGAGGGGGTGCCCGCGGACCAGGCGTGGACCTCCCCTCTCCCCCGCTCAGAGCGTCATTGAGGAGTAGGGACGGCCCGCTTTGTCCCACTGGGGGCTTTTGCTGTTGGGAATGCAGAAGCCTCAGTTGCTATTGGAAACGGTGATGTCACGGGCGGAGGCGGAGCTTCAGTTACCCTTTAGGTTAGGGATGGGAGCGGAGGGGACAAAGAATTAGGATCTCCGGGAGCAGAGGGAGGAGAGGGGCTCTGGAGAGAGGCAGGACGGGGGGAGGGGGGTCCGGAGTGAATTAGGAGGGGCCGCCAGGGGAGGAGCGGAAGCAGAAGACACACAGGTCTGCCCCGCAGGTACCTCCTGGGCAGTGCCTCCTGGAGTCTAACCTTAGTCCCACCTGCTGCCGACGCCACTGCTGGCCTTGGGCTCCCCCAGCGGGGATGGGGCCAGACCCCCGACTCTGCTGGGAGGCCCAGCTCCGCAGGGGGCAGCCTGTCATCCTTCCATTCTCTCCAACCTTTGGGGGGGGGGGCGTCCAAGGCGCATGGCCAGGTAGGTGGGGACTGTTCCCCATGTTTGAGCTTCTGGAGAAGAGCCCCCCCCCCGACCCTCTCCCGGGACACGTGGCCTAGGCCCCTCCGCACCCCTGGGTCTCCCGCCCCAGAATCCGTCCCGAAATATCACCGTGGAGGAGGACTCGTGCCCGCGCGCGCGCACACACACACACACACACACACACA
>NW_005370704.1:703224-703432 GCF_000412655.1 Myotis brandtii
GCTCTTCTCCTGCTCCTTCGCCCGCGCCGCCTGCGACCCCAAGATCGTGAACATCGGCGCGGTGCTGAGCACGCGGAAGCACGAGCAGGTGTTCCGCGAGGCCGTGAACCAGGCCAACAAGCGGCACGGCGCCTGGAAGATCCAGCTCAACGCCACCTCCGTCACCCACAAGCCCAACGCCATCCAGATGGCCCTGTCGGTGTGCGAG
>NW_005370704.1:704353-705709 GCF_000412655.1 Myotis brandtii
CGCCGCACTGCAGCCCTTTATGTAAGAGCAGGGCCGCCTCTGGACCCTGCCTCCTACACACCCGCGTCTGCAGGGGGCAGGGACTCACACCAGCTCACGTCGCAGGGCACACTCATTGCACACTCACACCACCTGCCCCCACGCAACGCCGCAGACACACGCACGCATGCGCCACACACTGCTTGGCACACCCAGGGCACACGCAAACGCCTGCTCACACACACGCCAGGCTCAGGGACCCCTCCGCATGTCCGTTAAACACAGGCGTTGGGGTACAGAGTGTACACGCATCCCTGGCAAATGCTCCCAAACACCCTCATGTCACGCACACACGCCGATGCCAACACTGACCGGGCACCTCTGGCGCAACGGGGGAGGGGGGTGTGGGGGGAGGGCCAGGGACGGGAGACCAGTCCCAGCAGCTCACCTGCCCAAGCGGGGCCAGAGCTGTGCTAGAGACCTCCCCCCACTCCCTCCCTCCCTCCCTCCCTCCCTCACGGCCGCTCCCATGCCCGCCTGGGGGCGCTCCTTCGGTCACACGCTCTGTGCGGGAGGGGGGGAGCAGTCAGGGGTCCAGGTGGGGCCCTTTCTGGGGGTCACCCCTGCAGCTCACAATTTTGCTGTCTGGGCACTGTCTCCCCAGAGAACAGCCAGCCCCGCGCGCTGAGGTGACAGCAATCGCTGTCCCTCGCTGAGCACGCCCCCTGGGCCAGGTGAGCCCACGGCCACCGCTGCCTGCATGGGGGCCAGTGCACACCACCCTTCCGCTCGCAGAAGCAGGGGCCTGTGTGGCTCAGAGAGGGGAGGGCAGAGCTGGGACAGGCACAGGTCCTTCACGTATTTATTTATTTCCATTTCAGAGAGGAAAGGAGAGAGAGAGAGAAACATCAGTGATGAGAGAGAATCATCCACCGGCTGCCTCCCGTATGCCCCCAGTGGGGATCGAGCCCACGACCCAGGCCTGTGCCCTGACCAGGAATCGAACCTCGACCTCCTGGTTCATAGGTCGACGCTCAACCACTGAGCCATGCCGGCCGGGCGACACGGGTCCTTCTCATGTGAGGACAGCGTGGAGCTGCCCAGCTGTCTGCCCCCGTCCCCCGAGCCTGGGCACTGGGTCTCGTTCACACTGAGGGAGCCCAGCTGCCCCTGGAGGCCTCGGGGAGCTCCTCACCCGGCCCCTCGGTGGTGCTCGGCCCCTGGAGCGCCAGCCCTGAGCCGGATGAGGGACAGGGTGTGGGGTGGCTGATCACCCCGTCCGGGACCTGCTGCCTCCCCGCACACTCTGGGGGTGACTTGTACGGCTGGGGCCGGGCCCTTGCCCTCCCTCTCAGCACACACTGAAGGCGGCCCCTG
>NW_005370704.1:715142-716147 GCF_000412655.1 Myotis brandtii
TGTGCGGGAGGGGGGGAGCAGTCAGGGGTCCAGGTGGGGCCCTTTCTGGGGGTCACCCCTGCAGCTCACAATTTTGCTGTCTGGGCACTGTCTCCCCAGAGAACAGCCAGCCCCGCGCGCTGAGGTGACAGCAATCGCTGTCCCTCGCTGAGCACGCCCCCTGGGCCAGGTGAGCCCACCGCCGCCGCCTGCATGGGGGCCAGTGCACACCACCCTTCCGCTCGCAGAAGCAGGGGCCTGTGTGGCTCAGAGAGGGGAGGGCAGAGCTGGGACAGGCACAGGTCCTTCACGTATTTATTTATTTCCATTTCAGAGAGGAAAGGAGAGAGAGAGAGAAACATCAGTGATGAGAGAGAATCATCCACCGGCTGCCTCCCGTATGCCCCCAGTGGGGATCGAGCCCACGACCCAGGCCTGTGCCCTGACCAGGAATCGAACCTCGACCTCCTGGTTCATAGGTCGACGCTCAACCACTGAGCCATGCCGGCCGGGCGACACGGGTCCTTCTCATGTGAGGACAGCGTGGAGCTGCCCAGCTGTCTGCCCCCGTCCCCCGAGCCTGGGCACTGGGTCTCGTTCACACTGAGGGAGCCCAGCTGCCCCTGGAGGCCTCGGGGAGCTCCTCACCCGGCCCCTCGGTGGTGCTCGGCCCCTGGAGCGCCAGCCCTGAGCCGGATGAGGGACAGGGTGTGGGGTGGCTGATCACCCCGTCCGGGACCTGCTGCCTCCCCGCACACTCTGGGGGTGACTTGTACGGCTGGGGCCGGGCCCTTGCCCTCCCTCTCAGCACACACTGAAGGCGGCCCCTGCAGCGTGAGGGCGGCCAGAGGCCTGGGGAGGGGGCGGCGTGAGCCAGGGCCTGTCGCCTCCCTGTGTGTCTTCAGCGCCGCCCCAGCCTGGCTCTGCCTCTGCGATTTGTTGATATCAGAGGGCGGTTCTGGGTCCTGCCTGGTGGGTGTGCACCCCGTGCTGTGTGCGCACAGATGGCGCCCCCTGCTGGCCACG
>NW_005370704.1:716395-718469 GCF_000412655.1 Myotis brandtii
GCCTGCGGGGGGACACGGCAGGTGCTCAGACCAGGGGCCCGGGCTCACGGAACACAGGGCGATACATAGCACATGCAGCTGTGCAAGCTCACACACCACACCCACACACACTCACCCATGCACATGCACAGCAATGCGCACGCACACACACTCACAGGTACAACCAAATCCACAGTCTCTCACACCTGCACACACCCACACTCATACACATCCACATGCACGCTCACACCAGCACATGCTCATACACATCCACACGCACGCTCACACCAGCACATGCTCACACGCACATCCACACGCACGCTCACACCAGCACATGCTCACACACACATCCACACGCACGCTCACACCAGCACATGCTCACACACATCCACACACACACTCACACCAGCACATGCTCACACACACATCCACACGCACGCTCACACCAGCACATGCTCACACACTCACATACATGCTCACACTCACACGCACGCTCACACCAGCACATGCTCACACACACACATCCACATGCATGCTCACACTGGCACATGCTCATACACTCAAAGTCACACCAGCACAGGCTCATACACTCACACTCACATGTATGCTCACACCAGCACATGCTCATACGCTCACACTCACATGCACACTCACACTCACACACATGCTCACACCAGCACAGGCTCATACACTCACGCACACTCACACTCACACACATGCTCACACCAGCACAGGCTCATACACTCACACTCACATGTATGCTCACATTCACATGCACACTCACACCAGCACAGGCTCATACACTCACACTCACACACATGCTCACACCAGCACAGGCTCATACACTCACACTGACACACCCAGCGGAAGGCCCGCTGAGAGGGTCAGACACCATAGCCCGGAAGCAGAGGTCCCTGGACTATGGGAAGTGGGGCTCCTTCCCTTCCTCCTCAACCCCGGGCACCAGCCTCCAGCTGCAGAGAGGAGAAACACCTCTGGGGAGAGGGGGAGGGGGGAGGGAGAGGGGGGAGGGGAGGCTGGGAGGAGGGGCGGGCTCCCAGGGCACAAGCCCCGCCCACCACATGCCCCAAGCCCAGATCCAGACCGTGGCCCCCTCTCTGGTCCAGCGTGAGGGCCAGCGTGGTGGCCACATCTCCAGCCGCCCCGGCCCCAATCCTGTTCCCAGTCCGCAGCCAAGCGGTGCCCGACAGGGGCTGGAGGCCTGGCTCGGCCCCACTCTGAGTCCCAGCTGCCACCGCGCCGCCCAGGGCCTGGCGCTTGACGGACAGAGGCAACGGTGCTCTTGTTCCTGTTATAACCCTCCCTCGAGGATTCCCTCCCCACTGACGTCCAGAGAGGGCAGGAGGAGAGAGGAGGGGGAGAGCGGGAAACACCCACGTGAGAGCCACACGCTGCTTGGTTGCCTCCCGCACCCGCCTCTCCCGGGCGGGGACCCTGCAGCTCACGTCCGTGCCCGTGACTGATAATTGGACCCAAGGCCCTTGGATCCGTGGGCCAAAGCTCTAACCGGTTGGCCAAACCAGCGAGGGCCGAAGGGCCATTCTTTTTTTTTTTTTAAAGTATATTTTTATTAATTTCAGAAAGGAAGGGAGAGGGAGAGAGAGATAGAAACATCCATGATGAGAGAGAATCATTGATCAGCTGCTTCCTGCACTGGGCATCGAGCCACAACCAGGGCATGTACCCTGACCGGGAATCGAACCCAGGACCTCTTGGTCTGTGGGCCGATGCTCTAACCACTGGGAAGACCAACAGGGCTGAAGGGGCATTCCTGCACTGGGGCTCCAAGGCACTGCCCCAGGCCACAAGGGGGAGCAGGTGGAAAACAATCTGGAGGTCTCAGAGGACCACAAGCTTGGTGGGTCACAGAGACACCAATGGGGCTGCCAGTGCTGCCTGGACAGACGGGAACCCGGCTGAGAAGGGGGAGCCCCTTCCCTCTTCCCTCCCTGGAGATCCTGAGCCCGAGAGGCAGGGCAGGGCCAGCAGGCACAGCCTCCCCGATAGATCCCAGTCGCCAGACGTTGGGAAGGCCCCGGGGAAGCCCCAGTGGGGATCGTCGAGAGGCCGAATG
>NW_005370704.1:719182-719524 GCF_000412655.1 Myotis brandtii
GCGGAGCCGCCCCTCACCCGCCCGCCCGCCCGCAGAGCATCCACCTGAGCTTCCTGCGCACGGTGCCGCCCTACTCCCACCAGTCCAGCGTCTGGTTCGAGATGATGCGCGTCTACAGCTGGAATCACATCATCCTGCTGGTCAGCGACGACCACGAGGGCCGCGCGGCGCAGAAGCGGCTGGAGACGCTGCTGGAGGCCGGCGCCCGCCCCGGCCTGTCCTTGGCTCATTTCACTCGCTTTTGCCATTTAGTCCAAATCTCCTTTGTGTCCGTCCCTGCGGGCGAGGCAGGACCACCTGGAGCTCCGCAAACCCCCCGCCCCGCCCGCCCCTCCGGGTCCA
>NW_005370704.1:719678-720201 GCF_000412655.1 Myotis brandtii
CCTCCACCTGCTGGACCCTCCCTCCTGCCCCTGCAGTTCGCCCCAGCCACTCTCAGAACTTGGGGCGCTCCTGCCCCCTCCCCAGTGGCCTCCCCCAGGGCGCCCGGCTCAGGGATGGCCTCGTACGCCAGGCCCTCCCAAAGGGCCCGGCTACCTCCCTGCTGCCACCCATTCAGTGTCCCCTCCCTCACTCACCGCAGCCTCCACCTCACAGCACCATCACCCTCCCAGACCCTGTCCCCGGGCATGAGCCACCCCAACCCCACCTGGATTCTGCCCCCACCAGGCCCCCAGTCCCCTCGTCTCACCTCCCCCCACAGGGCTGGCTCCGCCTGGAGACCAAAGTGACACCTGCTTCTGGGATACACTGGCCCCAGCCCCGCCCCCACGCTGCAGGGCTGTGGAGAGACAAGAGCGGCAACCACTGGGGGTCCAGGTGACCCCCATCTCTTCACTGCCCGCCCACTGCCAGCTGGCGCTCACCAGAGGCCCAGGGGAGGCTGCCCCAGCCCAGAGCCTGGCC
>NW_005370704.1:720582-721588 GCF_000412655.1 Myotis brandtii
GGGAGGCAGACAGGGAGGGAGGCAGGCCAGGGGGTGGGGGGGGGCATGTTCCCTGCGAGTCGGAGGGGCGTCACAGGCTTAGTGCCAACCCCGGGCTCCGGGCGCCATAGACCCTGAGGGAATAGTGGGTGCTGGTTGGGGGTGAAGCCAGAGAGCAGACCCAGAGGGCCTGGGGGCTCCTATTGTGGGGATCGGCTGAGGCTGGGAGGGAGGGCTGGCTGCCAGCACCTTGGGGGACCCCTGAGACAGCGCCCCACACCTGGCAGGCAGGTCCTCCGGGCGAGCCCACCAGGGCCACACACACTCACATGCCCAGTGCACACTCACTCATCAGACACCCTCCACACCAGCCACGGGTGCCCACCCTCACAGGCCCATGCCGTCACTCCACACCTCCCGCCAGACCCTCCCCTCCGGCCGCCGGGCACTTGGGCACAGGCACGTGCCCCTGAGCAGCTCACTCACCAGCTCACACACATGTGCACATACACACACACACACACACACACACACACACACACACCTGTGGCTGACATAGGCTAACGCTCCCAGGCACGTGCCCCTGAGCAGCTCACTCACCAGCTCACACACATGTGCCCGTGTACACACACACACACACACACACACACACACCTGTGGCTGACGCAGGCTAACGCTCCCAGGCACGTGCCTGCCACCCCTGTGCACACGTGTGCACACAAACCCCTCTGGCTCTCCAGAGGGCCGTGGGTGTGTGCACCCCAGGCAGCGAGCACAGGACACGGACCCCTTAGAACGGCCGACGGGAGGGTGCGGGGAGGCGGGCTGTCAGGGCAGGGCCCGGGGAGAGGCGGCTCACCCCCACATTGAGGACTGACATGGGGCACAGCAGGTGCATGGCGGGGGCGGGGCAGGGGGGCCCCAACGGGATCCGTGCGGCATGGGCGGGAACAGGGCCGCCCTTTCTCCCACGCACGACTGATTTCGAGAGCACAGCTCCGCGGCCGGAGCCTCAGTGGCCCCTGGC
>NW_005370704.1:721598-721835 GCF_000412655.1 Myotis brandtii
GCCCCGCCCCGGGCCCAGGTGTTTGCGAGCTCCAGGTACGTGCCCATCTGCAGACGCCCGAGGAGGTGGTGTGATTGCTTTAGCGCCGTCATTTTCAACCGTTTATAATCTTCTTCTGTGTCTGCATATTTTCTCTGTGCACATTATTCATCAGAGTAAAAAAAGGAACTATGACAACCTCGACCAACTGTCCTATGACAACAAGCGCGGACCCAAGGTATATATGCATGGACTGCA
>NW_005370704.1:722125-727014 GCF_000412655.1 Myotis brandtii
GCCGCCCGCCTGCCTGCTGGGGTCCGGGCCACTCTGCAGGGGCCTGTGGATCGGGCCTGAGAGGAGCTCCCGTGGTTTGGGCCAAGTCCGCCCCGTCTCCGCTCCCAGTTGCATTCCAAACCTCGTCCAGGCTCAGTCCGCTGCACGCTCTCTGCGTCTCGGCCCACCCGGTTGCATGCTCAGCGCACAGAGGACCAAGTGACAGGTGGAGAGAGAGGTCCGAGAGCAGGCGCAGCGCAGGCCAGCGAGCAGGCGCAGGAAGGACGAGCGAGGTCAGGCCAGGCCAGGCGGCAGGAAGGCAAGTGGACAGGGCAGGTGGCAGGTGCAGGCCGAGCAGCCCTAGCGGAGCTGCCTCGGACTCCTAGTGGCTGCGGCCCAACTCTCGCCCCTGAGGCGCTATGTCCCCGGCCCGGCCACCGCCTAACGCTCCTGCTCACACCACAGGCGGAGAAGGTGCTGCAGTTTGACCCGGGGACCAAGAACGTGACGGCCCTGCTGATGGAGGCGCGGGAGCTGGAGGCCCGGGTCATCATCCTCTCCGCCAGGTGAGGCTGGGCGGGCCCCTCCCCCACTGCACCCCGGGCTGCCCCTGGGCGGGGCTGAGGGCACCATTGCACCTCAGCTTCCCAAGTGCCCTTGCCAAAGAGCGCCCCTCCACGGGGCCCTGGCCACCTGGCAGGCGGGGCGCCCTCTCTCTGTCCATCCTTCCTGCCTTCTCCCTCCCCTCCCCGGTCAGCACTGCCACTGCCCTGAGCTGGGCTTGGGGGTGGGGTATGGACAAGCTCCTGCCCTGAACTCTGAGACTGGACTCAGGGAGGGGCCCTGAGGAAGGCGTGTCCGGTGAGCCCAGGCAGGAAGGCCCGCGGCAGGGACAGGCCTGGAGCGGTTGGAGGCGGCGGCCGGGGAGGGGGACATGAGGGACAGTGAACCAGGCTGTCCTTGGCAGGGCCCGGCCCCACACCTCCCCCTCAGGGACCAGCCGTCAGTAAAAATCTCCCCATTTGCCAGTGGCTGGGCCTCCTGGGAAGGGAAAGTCCAGGCCCCCAGAGGAGCCCAGGGGCCGCCAGGAGCGTGTGCTGGGCCCACCCGCTGCCTGCCCCGCGCAGAAGCTCCTGGGCTCCCGGCCAGGGCAGAAAAGCAGCAGGGCCATCGGCCCAGAGGCACGCCCCACAGCTGCTGCCCTGCAGGCGAGTGTGAGGCCGGGCGGGGTGCGTTTGCACACTCAGTCAGCACACCTCGGGCACAGAGCGAGGTGCCCGCTGCCCAGGCAGGTCACAGGGCAGGGCCGACCAGGGACTTGCCCACGCTGACCATCCAGCCCTGGGCCCCGTGGGGAGGGCTTCGGAGAAGGGTTTAAAGACCCGCCAGGCAAAGCCAAGAGGGCACACAGCCCCTCCCTGAGAAAAACCCACCTAGAGCAAGCCCAACCTGGACCTAGCTACCCAGAGAAAGCCCCGCCCAGATAAAGCCCCGCCTAGAGAAAGTCCCGACCAGAGAAAGCCCCGCCAGCCCCGCCCAGGACAAGCCCCGCCCAGAACAAGCTCTGCCCAGGAAAGCCCCTCCCAGGGAGAGTCGTGCCCAGAGAAAGCCCCGCCCAGGACAAGCCCCGCCCAGAACAAGCTCTGCCCAGGAAAGCCCCTCCCAGGGAGAGTCGTGCCCAGAGAAAGCCCCGCCCAGGACAAGCCCCGCCCAGAACAAGCTCTGCCCAGGAAAGCCCCTCCCAGGGAGAGTCGTGCCCAGAGAAAGCCCCGCCCAGGACAAGCCCCGCCCAGAACAAGCTCTGCCCAGGAAAGCCCCTCCCAGGGAGAGTCGTGCCCAGAGAAAGCCCCGCCCAGGACAAGCCCCGCCCAGAACAAGCTCTGCCCAGGAAAGCCCCTCCCAGGGAGAGTCGTGCCCAGAGAAAGCCCCGCCCAGGACAAGCCCCGCCCAGAACAAGCTCTGCCCAGGAAAGCCCCTCCCAGGGAGAGTCGTGCCCAGAGAAAGCCCCGCCCAGGACAAGCCCCGCCCAGAGAAAGCCCCGCCCAGAACAAGCCCCGCCCAGGAAAGCCCCTCCCAGGGAGAGTCGTGCCCAGAGTAAGCCGCGCCTGGACCCCCTCCTTTATTTCCCTATTCATTACTCTTCTCCTCACTGGTCACAGGGCTGGAGGGCGATCCGGAGGCTGTGGTGGGTGGAGGGTGGCTGGGTGGGTGCACCAATGGGCAGACAGGCCAGTGGACAGGTGACTAGATCAGGCCCTTCATCCAGGACAGAGCAAACCAAGGAAGCCGTGACCCCAAAACACAGCTGTTCAACCGTGGTGCACGTTTGCAAAGGCCAAGGTCGCACCTACCTAGGCCTCCCCATCCACACACTGTAATCAGAGTGGCCACCAGGACACGAGCCAGAGAGCCACACGCAAAGCCAATCTACGGAACCCCACCCAGGTCCGGGGGGGGTCTTCTCCACTGTTTCCCCTCTGGTCACTGGGACCCTGCCCACGCGCTGCAGGCACGGAAGGGGAAGGCCCCAGACACGCCCTGAGAGGGTCTTGTGCTGTGTCACTAGCCCCAGGGTCAAGGACCAATTTGCCAGATGTGGCTCCAACAAAGGTCCGCCCAGAGAAGGGGACATGGTCACAGCAGACAGTGGCACATGCACTACACATAGAGCCACGCACAGGAACTATGTGCACACCACACGCATGCAAGCACACACCCTATAACCACATGTACATACATTATATGCACACCTATGTGCACACACCATACATGCATGTGTGCACGTGTGCAAGGAACAACATATTCACATAATTGTCACACATGCACACCATGTTTTCTCACACACTGCACATGCACATACATATGAACACACTGCATGCACATATGGTATACATGTGCATACATCACATGCACACACCCATAGACATGTGTATGTGCAATATACACATCATATTTAATGCATGCATATGCTCACACACAGGCACCATATAGACACCATCACATGTGCACACAAGTTATTGCATGTGTGCATATGCAGGCACATCACACACAAATGAATACATAGACACACAGTCATGTACACACCTATATGCAAGTACATGCATGTACTCCATGGTAACACACAGCACACACATGTGTGCATGCTGTGTGCGTGATCACATAGACCATACCACATGCTACCTATATGCATACACCCCACACAGGCAGGTACACTGCCCACCAAGGCTCAGCACTCACAGCAACCACCAGCCACCAGCACCCTCGTGAATCCACCCAGGCCAGGCCTCTGGGCTGGCAGGGTGGCAGGGTCCCTCCTCTCACACGCTGGTCTCCCTGGAGCAGAGGCCAGTCCCACCGCAGAGGGCTGACCATCTGGGGCTGACCAGAAGCCCAGCGGCAAGGCTGTCCTCGGCTGTCCCCTGGGCAGTGCCAGCACCAGTCTTCTTGACCCTGGCACTCCGACCGGACACATTTTGGCTCCTGCTTCATGCATTTTGTAGAGAAACCTCATCAAGCCAATCTTAATTTTTTGTTTTTGTTTTTTACCAATTCTCTACCAAGTGCAGAGAATTCACTTCCAAACATTCCTTCTCCTCTGCCTGGGACTGTTCTTGCCGCAGTTGGCTGCCTCCATGAGCCAGTGCGATGGCGTGGCCAGGCTTGTCTACAGCTGCTTTACTGCTGCACCATTTACACGATGCCAGCTTAGTGCGTCATTCCACCTGCCCAGCACAGGCCCTGCCAGGCGTTGTGGGCACCCGCGCCCCGACAGGCACAGTTTGTTTTTGCCGGCGATCGTGGCTGAATGCTCTCCTTTAGGCCACAGTGTGACGCTGCCCTGCTCGGCGTTGCTCCCATCGGGCGCTACCGTTGTCATTTAGAGCGAAGGCTTTCACACCTTCACCGGCTAATTCTTGAGGAAATGCGGGGCAGACCCCTTAGGCCAGTGATGGCGAACCTATGACACGCGTGTCAGAGGTGACACGCGAACTCATTTTTTTTGGTTGATTTTTCTTTGTTAAATGGCATTTAAATATATAAAATAAATATCAAAAATATAAGTCTTTGTTTTACTATGGTGGCAAATATCAAAAAATTTCTACATGTGACACGGCACCAGAGTTAAGTTAGGGCTTTTCAAAATGCTGACACGCCGAGCTCAAAAGGTTCACCATCACTGCCTTAGGCAGCCTAGGGCCACCTCGGTTTCCAGGGTCAGCCATGTGACAACAGCTCAGCCCTCGGGCATCTGTCCACCCCCTTTGCACCCGCTGCCCACGCACGGGAAGCACAGTGCCCGCCATGGGCCAGGTCCATGGGGATGAGGACGCCCCGAGGTCTCAGGAGCACGTGTGCCCCCAGGCGTGGCCTGTGCTCTGTCCGGCCAGTGGTCCCACCCCTGGTGGCAGGCTGCTTGCTCAGACTCCGGAAGGGAGCGGTAGCCCTCCTGTTCGCTGTGGCTTCCACTGCGCTGCTCGGGGCAGTTCCCAGGCCCTGGCTCCCCCCAGCACCCAACCAACCTGGAGAGCCCCCGGCCCCTCACTCCAGTGCGGCTATGGAGCCAGAGGTCGTGTGGCTTGTTCAGGAGGTCACAGAAGCAGGGGCACCGGCACAGGCCTGACTCAGCCGCTCAGCACCACTCACGTGCCGGGGGTGCCTCAGTTTCCCCTCCTGACACAGGGACAGTACTAATGCCTGCCCCCTATGCAGCACTTAGAACGGTGGCCCCTAACGGGTGACTGAGTGATCAATAAAAAATGGTCCATTGCCACCCCGGCTACCCTGAGCCTGCTGGGCAAGGGCAGGGGGCCAGCAAGAGAGGCCTGGGAAGCTCTAGGGTCTGCGCCCCACCGCGCCGCACCTCTGTGGGGTCCCCTGGCCCAGATATGGGCTGGGGGGGGGGGGGGGGG
>NW_005370704.1:727303-731767 GCF_000412655.1 Myotis brandtii
CGAGAGGGGGGGGGGGGGGGGGGGCAGGGACAGGAGGAGGACCTAGGAACCAAGAGGAGCCGCCTGCCAGCCTCGGGTCGGGGAGGGCGGGAGTCCCGGCCCGTCACCCCCCTCTGCCCCACAGCGAGGACGACGCTGCCACCGTGTACCGCGCCGCCGCGATGCTGAACATGACGGGGTCAGGGTACGTGTGGCTGGTGGGGGAGCGCGAGATCTCCGGGAACGCCCTGCGCTACGCCCCGGACGGTGAGTGCTGGGCCTCTCTGGACCCGGCGGGCGGGGTTCCCACACGGGTTCCCCACGGGCTCTAAGCCCTCGCTCGCCCCAGGCATCATCGGGCTGCAGCTCATCAACGGCAAGAACGAGTCCGCCCACATCAGCGACGCGGTGAGCGTGGTGGCCCAGGCGGTGCACGAGCTCCTGGAGAAAGAGAACATCACCGACCCGCCGCGGGGCTGCGTGGGCAACACCAACATCTGGAAAACCGGGCCGCTCTTCAAGAGGTGGGCGGGGCCTCGGAGTGGGCGGGGCTGCTCTTTGGGATGTGGGCGGGGCCTCTCTGAGCGGGCGGACCGATCTTCAAGATGTGGGCGGGGTCTCCGAGTGGGCGGGTCTGCTCTTTCAGATGTGGGCGGGGCCGCTCTTCAAGTGGTGGGCGGGGCCTCTGAGTGGGCGGGTCGCTTTTTAAGAGGTGGGCGGGGCCGCTCTGAGTGGGCGGGGCCGCTCTGGAGGCGGACAGGGCTCTTAGGAGGTGGAAGTAGCGGCTCTTCGGCTGGTCCAGCTCAGCCGGCTGCCCACAAGCTACAGACACAGTCACCTACCCCAGGTCCCTCCTCTCCCCACTCCTCCCCTCCACCCCCTGCTCCACTGTTATAATCATCCCCCCATTTCCCACACACACCACGGCCCTGTCGCTGCCTCCACAGCTCCTGCCCCCAGCTTTTAACACTGCAACCAACCCTGAAACCCCACCCCACTCCCCGGGTGGCTGACAGCCTGCCGCAGGTGGGGACCGGGCGCTTCCAGGGACCCAGGCGTTCAGACAAGGAACCAGGGATGGCACCCGAACCTGCAGAGAGAGCGCCAGGGCGGGCCACAGACCCAAGTAGAAAGCCGCAGTGGGGCAGGAGTTAACTCGCGGCCCTCAGGTGGGCAGGCCCAGCCCATCACTAGGTCCCACCCCGAGTAGCATGCACTGAGTTGCACATGCGGAGCCACAGCCCACCGTGTCCACAGCAGGAGCACGCACAGCTGCAGATGTAGGGCATATGTACACGCGTGCACACACATGTGCACAGACTCAGGCATGAAGCACACATGCCACACGTATGTGCATGGGGTTGCATACCAAGGATCACGTGTGCACACCGATGGTCCCGCTGGGTATGCCACATGCACAGGCGTGGTGTGCACACGCAGACAGACAGGACCTCACCCTGTGTCCTTTCTGGCAGTAAAGCGAGGACAGGGCTATGAGGATAGAATGCCCCAGCCCACAGAGAGCCCTCAGCACCGGGCTGGCTCCAGGAGCTGCTCTGCGGCCATGGTGTGCTGTCCACCAGGTGCAGGCAGACCTGCGCGCCACCCGCTGGATTCACAGCTCCAGGGTCGCGGGACCGGGGCAACCGGCTAGGTTCAGCCTGAGCGGAAGGCGGGGTCAGGCCCCTTAGGAGGTGGGGTCAGGCCGCTCAGGAGGCGGGGTCAGGTTGCGCAGGAGGCGGGGTCAGGCCGCGCGGGAGGCGGGGTCAGGTTGCGCGGGAGGCGGGGTCAGGCTGCGTGGGAGGCCGGGGATGGAGGCCCCCAGAAGTCAAGTGGAACCCACGCTGCCCCCCCAGAGTGCTGATGTCTTCCAAGTACGCGGAAGGGGTGACGGGCCGTGTGGAGTTCAATGAGGACGGTGACCGGAAGTTCGCCAACTACAGCATCATGAACCTGCAGAACCGCAAGCTGGTGCAAGTGGGCATCTACAACGGCACCCATGTAGGTGGGGGTCATGAGGGGGTGGGGGCTGGGGCCTTAGGGTCCTGGGGCCAAGACCCCTGCGTGGCCACCCTCCATCTCATACTCCCACCCCCAGGTCATCCCCAACGACCGGAAGATCATCTGGCCGGGCGGAGAGACAGAGAAACCCCGAGGGTACCAGATGTCCACCAGGCTGAAGGTGGGGCCCGCCGCCCCACCCAGCACCCTCACCCTGGACACTCCCTCCACCCCTCAGACCCAGAGGAGGGCACGGGGCGGCCAACGAAAGTGCCCAAAGGAAGTGGGGACTGGACAGCACCTGGCCGCCAGCACACCCCTGGCTCGGCACAGGGAGCCCGGAGGCGGGGGAGGGGGGAGCTGCCAGCCCCCACCCCGCGGCTCTCTCCCACTTACATCCGGGGAAGCTGTGAGGGACAGGACTTCTCTGAGGACGAGCTGCTGGGGGAACAGGGCAGAGGGGCGGGCACCCCGTGGGCCTCAGCCTTAGCTCTCTGTCCGAGCTCTGGTCCCAGGGCTGCCACCTCCACACTCCTCATCTCCCCTGTGGGAGAGCCTGGCCAGCCCCACGCCAGCTTCCTGCCACGCCCGGTCACACTGTCCTTTCCACCCTGGCCTCCCGCAGCATCCCTGTGGGGGCCACTCCCCCCGGGACTCTCCCTGGGCCTCTGGGCGCTCCCTCCCCACGGCCTCATGCCTCACAGCTGCCCTTCCTTGGCCTGCCGCTTCCCAGAGACTTTGGCTCGTTCCTGGGCCCTTCCCTCCTGCGAGGCTCTCCTGAAGGTCCTCCCCTTGCTGACCCACACCAGCCAGGGTCCCGTTTTTTAAATATGTCTTTATTGAGTTCAGAGAAGAAGGGAGAGGGAGAGATATAAACATCGATGACGAGAGAGAATCGTGGATCGGCTGCCTCCTGCACGCCCCCTACTGGGGATCAAGCCTGCAACCCGGGCATGTGCCCTTGACTGAAATCGAACCCAGAACCCTTCAGCAGCAGGCCGACGCTCTATCCACTGAGCCACACCAGCCAGGGCCAGGCCAGTGTTTTCGATCACCAACCACCTCCTCCCAGTGTCCCAGGCCCTGCCCTCGGCCCCGCCTGTGTCCTGGGCCCACCCACAGGGCCTCTCACCCAGCCCTTGGCCAGCACCTGCCTGAGGGCACCACCCTCCTCTGTAGGCTGAGTGGGCTTCCCCTAACGTCCAGGCACCACGTGTTGAAAAGTCTGAAAACACCAATGGTCAGATGGTCCCACCTGAGCTGCCAGCTTTTTACTTTTTCTCCCACTGATTTTCACTTATTTATTTTAAATATATTCTTAGTAATTTGAGAGAGAGAGGAAGGGGGAGAGAGAGAAACATCCACCAGTTGCCTCCTGTGTGCACCCCGACCCAGGACTGAACCTCCGGCCTGCGTGTGCCCTCACCGGGAATTGAATCAGCAGCACTTCGGTGCATGCGACCAACTGAGCCGCACCAGCCAGGGCTCCGCTGACTTTTCAAAAGCACAAACATGTATTGTTGTTTAAGAAAAAAACAGGTGAAAGTTTAAAAACTCACCAAGCTCCTTCAGGGACTCGCAATCTCCTGGGGAAAAGCCAAATGCTGCCCTTGCCCCCGAGGCTAGGCCTGTCCGACCCTGTGGCCCAGGCTCCTCCAGGTCCCGGCAGAGGGCGCCGCAGGGATCCCTGCTCGCCGCAGCCTCCCCTTGCAGGGCACCCCTCTGCCCGGATCTGCCCTCCCCACCCCCAGCCCACAAGCCCCTGAAGGGAGGGGAGGAGCGAGCCCAGCATGAGCCCCAGTGAGCCCCGGGGAAGAGGCAGGCATGGGAGGGAGGCGTCAGCAGGGGACACAGGAAGGGAGGATGGATGGCCAGACAAGGTCCGCTGCTGGGAGGCTGAGCAGTCAGACAAGGGACTGGGGCCCTGGGTCCGGTGCAGGCTCTGAGGGGAGGTCAGGGGCAGGACCCTGTCCTCATGGGGCGGGCTCTGGGCTGGGACAAGGAGTTCCTCATCCGTGAGGGGTCAGAGACCGTGCCCAGGACAGACTGGACATCCCAGCGGCTTCTTCATGGAGGGAGTGATGTGTGAGCCGAGAACCAAAGGGCAAGCGGCCAAGAGCCGGGCGATGTTTTAGGCCGGGTGCCTTCGGGGTGCTGAGTCTGGGCCCCTCCTGAGCGCAGCAGGGAGGTAACGCTGACCGCGGTGGCTGGTGGCCCCAGAGAGAGCAGCAGCAGGAGGGGGAAACGTCAGGATTTGGGGTTTGGAGGCGCTGAGAAGAGGACAGCGCCGCCCCCGCCCCCCCCTCCCGCGGCCGCCGAGGGCAAGTGGTCCAGACCCGGTCTCCGCCTCCCCCCAGATCGTGACGATCCACCAGGAGCCCTTCGTGTATGTCAAGCCCACGCTGAGCGACGGCACGTGCAAGGAGGAGTCCACCGTCAACGGGGACCCTGTCAAGAAAGTGATCTGCACGGGGCCCAGGGACA
>NW_005370704.1:732004-732780 GCF_000412655.1 Myotis brandtii
TCCGGGTGCTAAGGGTCTTGCTACCGGTAGGGTCGTGAGTGGGCGGGGCCTTCCGTCTGGGCGGAGTCAGGAGTCGACAGAACCTTCCTATTAGGCGGAGTCTGTAGTGGGCGGGACCTCTCTATTGGGCGGAGACTGGAGTGGGCGGGACCTCCCTGTTGGGCGGAGTCTTGAGCGAGGGGCCTTCAGTCTGGGCGGAGTCAGGAGCCGACAGAACCTTCCTATTGGGCGGAGACTGGAGTGGGCGGGACCTCCTGTTGGGCGGAGTCTTGAGCGAGGGGGGCCTTCAGATTGGGCGGGGTCTGGAGCGGGCGACCAGGAGGTGCACTAGGGCGGGAGCCTGACTCGCGAGTGGGGCCAGTGGCGCCCGCACCCCCACCGGCTGTGTCCCCCACAGGTGAACAACAGCAACAAGAAGGAGTGGAACGGGATGATGGGCGAGCTGCTCAGCGGTCAGGCGGACATGATCGTGGCCCCACTGACCATCAACAATGAGCGCGCACAGTACATCGAGTTCTCCAAGCCCTTCAAGTACCAGGGCCTGACCATTCTGGTCAAGAAGGTAGGCCCCGATCTGGGGGAGGGCCCCGGGCAGGAGGGGGGTCCTGGGAGGGCCCCGCGACGCTGACGCTGACGCGCTCCCGCCCGCAGGAGATCCCGCGGAGCACGCTGGACTCGTTCATGCAGCCCTTCCAGAGCACGCTGTGGCTGCTGGTGGGGCTGTCGGTGCACGTGGTGGCCGTCATGCTGTACCTGCTGGACCGCTTCAGGTGAGC
>NW_005370704.1:733213-733852 GCF_000412655.1 Myotis brandtii
GGTGGCAGAGTGGGGCTGGGGAGCAGCCGCGAGCCCGCCTCTGACCCGCAGCTGAGGAACCCCTCGGACAAGTTCATCTACGCGACGGTGAAGCAGAGCTCGGTGGACATCTACTTCCGGCGGCAGGTGGAGCTGAGCACCATGTACCGGCACATGGAGAAGCACAACTACGAGAGCGCGGCCGAGGCCATCCAGGCCGTGCGGGACAAGTGAGGGGCGGGGCCGTGCGGGACACGTGGGGGCGGACTGGACCAGCAGGCGTCCACCCTTAAAGGAAAAGCGAGGGTCCCCGCTGGGTGGGAACCATGGGGTGGGGACAGATAGGAGGCTCAGGCTGGCGGGACGGCATGCATCGTGCGGGTCGAGGGTCGCCCGACTGTGCGGGGCTCCCCTGACGCCCGCCCCTGCCTGCAGCAAACTGCACGCCTTCATCTGGGACTCGGCGGTGCTGGAGTTCGAGGCCTCGCAGAAGTGCGACCTGGTGACCACGGGCGAGCTGTTCTTCCGCTCCGGCTTCGGCATCGGGATGCGCAAGGACAGCCCCTGGAAGCAGAACGTCTCCCTGTCCATCCTCAAGTGAGTCAGCCTCGCCTGCCGCCAGCCCCCTCCTCGCTCTCGGAGAGCCGCCCCCTCCGGATC
>NW_005370704.1:734374-735603 GCF_000412655.1 Myotis brandtii
GACACTGAGGCGCGGGGCCTGGCCCACAGGGGTCTTCATGCTCGTGGCCGGGGGCATCGTGGCGGGGATCTTCCTCATCTTCATCGAAATCGCTTACAAGCGGCACAAGGACGCGCGCCGGAAGCAGATGCAGCTGGCCTTCGCCGCGGTGAACGTGTGGAGAAAGAACCTGCAGGTAGGGCGGCCACCCCCCGAGGCCTGGTGCCCACGGCCCAGCCGGCCCCAGCCCTCCTCCATCCCCACAGGCCGGCGCGCTGGCCCTGGCTCCCGGAGCCCGTGGGAGCAGGCCTGGAGCTAGGAGCCACAGCCAGGGGCCGCGTCGGTAGGGGGCCACCTGCAGGTGGCTGCCCACTGCCAAGCCAGGCCGAGGGAGGCCCCGTGCCCTGCTCCAGCCTCTGCCTGGCCTCTCTGTCTCCAGAGTCGCCCGCCGGCGCCCATCCCATAGGAAGGCAAACTGAGGCAGGGTAAGACAGGGACCCACCTGGGTGTAGCACGTGAGTCTAAGAGGCATCCGCCCTCTCCGCCCTCGCCGCCCGCACCCCTCCTCAGCACCCCGGGCCTCCTTCCTGCTGCCTGCTGTGTCCTGTGCTCCATAGGGGTCCAGCTGGCCCTGCCTTTGCCCAGGCCGCGTCTGTGGGAGTTTGCTGTCAGCAGGGGGCAGGCTGCGTGAGGGGCAGCCATGCCCACCTGGGGCGGGGCAGGCAGTGGGGCTGGCAGAGGCCGTGGCTCCTGCCCACGGTCCAAGGTCAGTCTGTGCATCTCTTCTCTTTCTCTGGGTGCCTCTCCAGAGCCTGTGTCCTGGGGTGAAGCTGGCAGAGCAGAGAGGGAGGGCCTTGGGGGGATGGTTGCTGGAGCCCCCCCACCTCTCATCTGCCCCCTCTTGCTCTTAGGACCCGGTCGCTGCTCTTGCTGGCGGGCACAGGGCCAGCCTGGCCATCAGACCCGAGGCCAGGGTCCCGGGAGCTGCCTCTGTCTGTCGCTCCAATCCATCTGGACGCCCACCTTTGGCCCCGCGGCCCCTTCCTGAATCTTGCTGGGCCCTCGGGGGTCAGGATGGCCGGCGAGCCTGAGGGGCAGGTCCTCCCGTGCTCCGAGGGCCCCTCCTCCTGGGACACCTGAGAGCCAGGGAGCCAGGCGACCTCCCAGGAAGAGAGCCACACGGGACCCCTCAAGTGTAGCCCCAGCACGAGGAAGGTCAGGCCCGACCCGGGCAGGAGCTGAGGCCGCCG
>NW_005370704.1:735983-737834 GCF_000412655.1 Myotis brandtii
AGGCAGGAGCAGGGCCTGAGCGGCCGGCCAGCGGCCCCCAAGGAGCAGGCGAGGGCAGGTGTGGCCGTCCCCCTTAGCTGTCTAATCGCTTATACATATTCATTTTAGGATAGAAAGAGTGGTAGAGCAGAGCCTGACCCTAAAAAGAAAGCCACATTTAGGGCTATCACCTCCACCCTGGCTTCCAGCTTCAAGAGACGTAGGTCCTCCAAAGACACGGTAAGGGGAAGAACGCCCAGTCCCGTCTCCGACTCTTCTCTCGCCCCTGCGTGTCTGTGTCCCGTGCATCAGGCGTGCCCTCCCCCTCCCTCTCATCCCACCCTACCCACCCCATCCCAACCGCTGTGGCCTCTGCCCTCATCTCCACTCACTCAGCACACTAGGTCTCTCTCTCTCTCTCTCTCTCTGGGCCCCTCTCCGGGCCTCTCTCCCGCTGGCCCTCACGGGTCCTCGTCCCCATGTGTCTCTGCGTTAGTCCCCCCATGCCATGACGCCACGCCCCATCTGGAAGCTGTGTCATGTTGTTGGTCAGCCAGTCAGCCTGGGAGCCCAGAGCCGCCGGGTCCGGGGCTCCTCACACCTCAGGTGGCCGCACCACCTCACTGTCACATCAGTTTCTCGGTCTCTCCCGGGGGCCCGCTGCCCTCGACTTCCGTGGAGGGGTGGCTGTGACGTCCCATCCGTCCATCTGTCTGGCAGCCGGCCCTGCCACCCAGACACCTGTCTCACCTGTCTCACCAGAGCCATGCCTGTTGCATCCCCTCCATGTGGTCTCTGTGTGGGCGGCTGGGGGCGGGGCCTGGCTCCCTCTGGGTGGACGGTTGGGGCCTGGAGTTGGCACAGGCCCCAGCCACAGGGGACCCACAGGCAGGTAGTGGCTTGGACCAGAGGGGGCAGCTTCCACCCCAGGCGGAGCAGGGGCCCCGCAGGAGGCGTACCGGCTGCCCCCAGAGAGTCTGAGGATGGGTGGGGTGGGCTCCAGAGCGTGAGGCCCCCAGACAGAGGGCCAGCAAGGGAAGGCCTCCCTGGGGACCAGCACTTCAGCTCCTGACCCACAGGCCACGTCAGAGCCAGGCCTTCTGCCTGAGCCCAGGGCTCCCTGCCCTCCTGCCTTGGGCATCTTGTCCCCGCAAAATCTGCACATTTGGACCAAAAGCTTCCCAAACGGACCCAGTCTTGCTAGGCACACCCTGGTCCCAGGTGGGAAGGGGGCCGTGCAGGGACTGAGCCCACAGGAGCTTGCTCCAAGGTGGCAGTGGGTTGGCACCCTACCTCCTGCTCAGGACGAGGGGCAGGCCCCCAGGACACAGCCAGGGCGTGGCACAATGTGAATTCAAGGTGAAGCCACCAGAGGGCACCAACCCCCCCATGAGGCCCGTCTGCTCCTCTTCCCCAGGGGCTGGGTGCAGGGCTGGTGGGTAGATAGTGAGTGGGTGGGGCTGGAGCGCAGGCTGGGCTGCCCAAGCCAGGGGCACCACCAGGCGAGCAGGGAGAGGAGGGGGGTGCGCAGTCCAGGGGTGCAGGCGTCCCCCACAGACAGCACGCTGGGAAGGCAGCTGCAAGGAGCACAAAAGTCCCACAGGCGATGGCTGCTTTTGGTGGGCGTCACCGAGTCCTGCTCCCCTGCCCCCACCCAGAGCAGGCAGGCTCCCCCCCACCTGGTTCAGGTGCAGCTCAGAGACTCACAGGGCCTCTCCGGACACACTCCCATAGGAGGCCTCACCTGAGCCTCCCTGGGCATCAGGGACCACCCCCAGGCCAGCTCTGGCCCCTGTGGCATCTGGGCCTGGCCCTTCCCTGCCGGGGTGACTGGGAGACCGGGCGGGCGGGGGAGGGCAGCCCAGCTCCCAC
>NW_005370704.1:738305-738550 GCF_000412655.1 Myotis brandtii
GGCCGCCTGCTCCACCCGTCCAGGCCCCGCGTGTGCCCCCGAGCGTCGGGCTAATGGGCCGCCTTGTCTGTGTATTTCTATTTTGCAGCAGTACCATCCCACTGATATCACGGGCCCGCTCAACCTCTCAGATCCCTCGGTCAGCACCGTGGTGTGAGGCCCCCGGAGGCGCCCACCTGCCCATTAGCCCGGCCAAGGACACTGATGGGTCCTGCTGCTCGGGAAGCCCTGAGGGAAGCCCACAC
>NW_005370704.1:738710-739337 GCF_000412655.1 Myotis brandtii
GGGTGCTCAGGCAGAGGCAGGGCCTGGGTCTGAGCAGGGAGAGGGGCGAACCTGGCCCCAGGCAGAGAGGCTGGGAGCAAAGACCGAGCCCCTTCCTCCCCAGCCACGCCCAGAGCCCCAGTGGGGGCCTGTGGCCCCTGGCGGCTCCTAGCGGCCTCGGCTCCACCCGCTCCTCTTCTGACCTCCCCCTTCTCCTCTGGACCCCTTTTGCCAATCGGCCCTGCCCTTCCCTGACTGCAGACCCTGACTCCCCAGCTGGCAGCCCTTCCCTGGGGCTCCCGCTGCCTCCGACCTGCTCCTCCAGACTGACTGCGCCTCCCTTCGCCGCCTCCGGAATGCGGCCCAGGACGGCTTCCCATCGCTGGCTCGGGGCTCAGCCCTGCCCGCCACCTTGTACAGGCCCAGCCGTCCGTGTCCCAGTGCGCGCGTGCCTTCCCCTGCAGCCTGTGCGCGGATGCGCGCTGACCCTCCCCCCAGAGCCCGGAGCTCAGCGCACCGCTCCCCCGACCAGTGTGTGCAGTGGTGATGCCTAAAAGAATGTCACGAACAGCTCGGTCTGTGTTGCTTGTTGACGCCTGGAAGGAGCGTGGAGGGGCGCGAGGGGTGGGGGAAGGTTGGGGCAGCCGC
>NW_005370704.1:740652-742099 GCF_000412655.1 Myotis brandtii
GCCACCTGTCCCGGAGCTGCCGGCTCCTCTTGGCTCCGAGCCAGAAGCTGCGCTGGCGAGGTGTCCCCGCCCCCTGCGTCGCCCACACCCTGAGCTCCTCCGAGGCCTGAGCAACTGACCCCACACACAACAGCCACCGGGGAGGCGACGCACCGAATGGCAATGGGACGGAGTGCTCCCGGCTCCTCACCGGGTCTCTGCCAGTTCGGGGTTCAGTGAAGTGACCCTTGTGCAGATACACAGCCCCACCCCCACGTGGGGATGTTTCTTCCCCCAAGTGCATGACTGGTGTTGCAGGAGCACATGAGGGGTGGGGTGGGGGGAGCTACTGGGGGGTGATGCTGAGCCTGGGGGACAGGCCCAGCGGCGGAGGGAGGCTGCTACCTAAGGCTGGGGAGACAGGCCTGCCCCACCCCACCCCAAGGACTTTCCTGGAATCTCAAGGAGACAGTGTGGGTCGGGCAGGGACACCTGGGAATGATCATAGCAGATTCCACTCCCTCCAGAATGGCCCGCCCTGGGTTTTTCTGAGGGGTGGGCGGGGCCCAGGGCCCTCCGGCTTCAGGGTTGGGCTGAGGCTCCGGCTGGGGGAAGTAGAGGACCAGGGTGTGGCTCCCGGCCCAAGGGGAGGGGGGAACACCCAGGTGCCTGGAGTTATGCGGCCGAACCCCATCACCGAGGAGGGGACAGAGGCGCACACAGACCCTCCCCGACCAGAGGCAGTGCCCACGGGGCATGAAGAAGACAGTGCAGAACAGTAAATACCATTTCATTTCCCTCCCCCGCGGCACCGCCTACTCAGGCAGCGGTGGGCAGAGAGGCTCCTCCAGGGCCAGGGCGGGGTCCATGGGAATGGTGACCAGGCCCTGGTCCTCCGGGGAGAGCTCCAGGTTGGCATCCATGTGGTGGGACTCCACGTGCACCGTTTGCAGGTCCAGGTGGTCCTCCTGCACCAAACTGGGCCCAGGGACTGGTCAGTGCCCCCAGCAGGGAGCAGGGAGCAGGGCACGCTCACCCAGGGGTCCCCCCAGCATCACTCACCTGCTGTCCATGGTTCCCCTGCATGTCTCACTGGGGGGACAAAGGCAGGTGTGAATCCTAGAACAGGCTGCACTCCAGGAGCCCAGGTGGTCCCCCACCCCCCACCCCGCGCCTCTCCAGCCCAGTCCGGGAACGCCAGGCCCAGCCCGTGACATCCTGTCCTGGGGGCAGGAGGCCTCTCTCCTGGCGGGACCCAAGGCCCAGGGCAGGCAGGGGGGCCCACCCCCGGCCGTGGGGCACACACCCCTTGGCTCGGATGACGCCGACCACCACGATGACCAGGGCAAAGAAGCAGCTGGCACTGATGCCCACCAGCACCACCAGCAGCGCGATGAGGGCCTCCCGGCTGAGGCCCAGGCTGCAGTCGCAGTGGTTCCCAGCTGCAGAGACAGGGGCCGGGGGCCGG
>NW_005370704.1:742170-744593 GCF_000412655.1 Myotis brandtii
GGTGGGCCCGCCTGGACGAGGAGGGGCCCTGGCGAGGGTGGCGCTGGGGCAGGAGCAGGCACCTGCAGCCGGGATCAGAAGGGACCAGCATATCAGGCCCAGGGGGCTGCCAAGCAGGCAGGAGTCAGGCTGCGGCCAGGAGGCCATGTCCGGCCTCCAGCCTGACCACACACACCTCTGGACGGAACTCAGCTGCAGGCGCTGACCTCACAGTAGGGCCGTGAGGCAGGGAGGGTGGGGGCAGGGCCTTGGCCTGAGCCTCCCTCGCCCTTGGGGTGTGGGGGTTGGGGCAGCAGGGTGGATGGGCCTGGGAGCCACCCTCAGGGTCCCGGTCAGATCAGAGGCAGAGGCGACCTGGCTGCAGCCGGGGCCGTGGGGCGGGGCCAGAGCCCTGATTGGGAAAGGGGGAGGGGCGGGCCCTGCACTTGGGCCCGGGGTGCTGGAGACAGTGCCCCAGCCCCAGGCAGCTCACAGCAGCTCCCACAGCGGTTCCCAGGCGCTTCTCTGAGGAGAAGGACAGCAGCCGCTCAGGTGGGGCCTGGTGACCGCTGGCACCACCCTCCTGCCAGGGCCGGACGGGCAGGGGCTGAGGATGGCCAGGGAGTGGCCCTGTGCCCACTGCCCTCGCATTGGCTGTTTGGGGGAGGGTCCGGCCCATACCCCAGTGATGCCCAGTTTGGAGGCCCCCAGGGGGTCCCCAATCACCCAGAGGAGGTGGCCACCCTCCTCCAGAGGCGGTGGCTCAGAAATGGCTGCGGGCAGTGTCCTGGGCTCCGGCTTAAACATGTCATTGAAGCCAGAGCCACTGCCACTTGGGGCTGCCTGCCCGTCCCTCAGAGGGTCTGGTCCCTGCACAGCCCCCTGCAGCCCAGGCGAGCACTGCCCAGGGGACTCGCCTGCAGGCTGGCACGGTCCGGGTTAACCGTGGCCTCCTCCCCACCCGCCTACACTGGCCCCTCCGCCAACACCCAGGCAGCAGGAGGAAGTGCCCGCCCCTCAGCGGACCCACAGGCTGGGGGAGGCTTGGCTGGGTTCCAGCTGGTCCCGGGTCATTTGGGACCTCCCTGACCCGACAGGCGCTCCCCCTCTTGCCCTTGGGGACCTCCTGGCAGCTCCTGACACCTCTCCACCTGCTGAGTGATGCTGTGACCTGAGGCCCCGGGTTAAACCGCACTCATTCACAAACAGACCAGGGCAGGTGTGCAGGTGGCCTGTGCCCGGGCCTGGCACTGTCACCCGCCAGGCCGGTCCGGCAGGTTTGCATCCTGGTTGAGATGACAAAGGCGCACCCAGCCCAGTGCCAAGCAGATGCTGTTGGGAGACTCAGGGCCGCTGGGCCTCGGAGCGGGAAGCCCTCTGCTGACCGCGGCTCCGCACAGGCAGGGGCCCAGGAAGCGGCTGCGGCGTCCAAGGCTGGAGCTCTGAGCCCAACCCCACCCTGCCCCCTAGAGCCCGTGGCAGGCCGAGTTCTCAGAGAGGAGGGGTCCCGAGTCGGAAATGCCGCTTGGCCGGCCTTGTGCAGAGGGGGCCTGTGGGACCCACGGGGTTGTCTGGGCAGCGATGGCTCCAGGCCTGGACAGTGGGCACACTTGTTCTGAAGGGACTTGGTCGCCTGTGGGGCAGTGCCAGGCTCGAGCGGGTCCTGCCTGAGGTTCTGGCACCGGAGGCTGTGTGTCCAGAGCAGCTGAGGCCGGACCTGGCCCGTCTGCACCTCCCCCTCCTGGGACCTCAGGTTCCTCTGGGCGCTGCACGGGGAGGCGGCGCCCGGGCTCCTGCGTGTGGCACTGTGTGCTGGGCCCAGGTGCGCTCTGGCCACACGTCAGGGGTGGAGGTAAGGGGCCTTCCTGCAGCCGCTGGCCTTAAGTGTGGGACGGGGACCAACGGCCACCCCTCTCGCCTGGAGGCATGTCCCAGGCAGCCCCTTCCGCTGGGGATGCAGGAAGGTCCCGGCTCAGGGGGATTTGTGGCCACCTGCCTGCCTGACGGTCCACTAGACCCACACGTCCCCACAGTGGCCCTGGGGCTCTTGGCGCAGCACTCGGGGGCTGGACCCTCAGGCCGGGCTGAGGGAGGCACCGCAGGCTTCTTCCCGAGGCCAGAGGAGTGAGGCTGGAGCTGGAGGCCTGGCGGGTGGGGTGGCTCGAGGGCCCCCAAGCCAGGCCTGCTTCCTCCGCCTGGTTGAGGGCCTCAGGCATGGCCACGGGCAAGAACTCCTGCGGGCAGAGCCCACGCGCAGGTGTGCAGCCCTGGCCTCCCCTGGGGCTCCCTCCCTCACCTGCTCCGGGAGCTGGGCCCGCCAAGTGGAGGGAGATGTGTCCGAAGGTCACCAGGGGCCCACAGAGCCAGCGGCTCAGGGAGGAGATGAAGAACCGGCTGCTTTACTCTGTTCTCTGGGGACTGGGCAGGGGTGTGGCCAGGGGCAG
>NW_005370704.1:745201-745409 GCF_000412655.1 Myotis brandtii
ACCCCCACCTCTGCCTCGTCACCCCCCGGCCCCATGGGGAAGGCGCTGCCCAAGTCCTGCCCACCCTCCTGACAGCGTCAGGCCGCTCACCTTGGTCCTGGAAGTACAGCAAGACCACGGCCTGCACGGGGGTCACGGCCACGGACAGCGTGCGGTCGGCCAGCTCCACGTCCATGGTCACCAGCCCCAGCGTGTGCTTCCAGCTGAG
>NW_005370704.1:745530-747477 GCF_000412655.1 Myotis brandtii
CTGGCAGGCGGGGCTCTGCCCGCTCCCCCCATCTAATTGAGCACCAGCCACAGACGCTGTCGGAGGCCGAGCTGGGTCTTGGGTGGCTTCACCCCAGGATCCAACTTGGACACAGGCCGCTGCCCGTGTGACTGGTTAAGACGAGCTCATCTTGGGGAGCCTGGGCCCTCACATGACCTGACCGGTGTCCTCGTGAGAGGAAGGACACACAAGACAGACACGGGGAAAAGCCACATGAAGACAGTGACGTGGCCACAAGCCAAGAGGCGCCAGCGACTCCCTCCCACAGCCGAGGGCACAGGGCCCGAGCCTCGGGGTCACCCAGCTTCCAGAACCGCCCCCTGGCCTGGGGCTTCGCTGTGGCAGCCACAGGGACAGGTTAGGGTCCCGGAAGGAGGTGCTGCTCTAACAAATGCTGACACAGGGCGTGGCCGTGGAGGGGGTGGGGAGCGACGGAGTTGCACACTGCATGGACTCCCTGGAGGGACAGGTGCCAGACACACGGACAGTGAAGGCCGCCGTGAGCCTGTGGGAACGAGGGACATGCCGTGGAGCATGGTGGGGAGGGAGCAGACCTGCAGGTGCTGAGCTTGGAGGCCGAGCTGACACTCCCAGGCCGAGGCGGGAGGTACAGCCTGGCCTCTCGTGTAAGAGGGAACCCGGCACTGGGCCCCGCGGGCCGGGCACTCCTGTGAGCCAGAGTGGGGCCCAAAGCTGGCTGTGCAGTGGAAGCAACCAGCCAGCCAGCCAGACGTGAGGGCGCCGGCTCCGCCGTGGACGCCGTGGGGAGCCCACAGGTTCTGAGAATTTGCTCCCCGGGGAAAGGCTGCCTGGACTGAAGGGGAGACAGCGGAGGAGTGCTCGGCGGGCAGAGCCAAATGCAGGGGCCCCCGCGAGCCGAGGACGGCACCCCGCCATCAGCCTCGAGCCTCAGAACCCGGGGTCGGACGTGCTCCGTCGGAACGAGGGCGTGTGCCCACCCTCCCCACGGGCGCGGGGCAGGCAGCCCGTCTGCTCAGGGCTCCCTGTGGAAGAGGAACAGCCCAGGTCTCTGCCTCACCGGACTCAGGTGGGAGCTGATGCCGAGAGCGGGACTCTGAGCTGCTGTTTAGTGAGGTTCTGAACTGAGTGGGAGCTGGAGGAGGTAAGACTTTGGGGGCTGCTGCATGTGAGAAAGGCAGGCGTTTAGGGGCCCAAATTGGGGTCCTAAGAGAGGTGACGCCCTGACCCCGGGCCTCAGGGGCACTCCTGTTACAGACCGCGGGGACCGCAGGGAGAAAGCGCAAATCTGTTCGGGGTTGCATTGTGACGCCAACCTCAGAGTTCTCGACTTGGTCATTGTCAAAAAAGGGGAGAAAGATTCCTGGTCTCACTGATACCACTGTGCCTCGTCGCCTGGGGCCCAAAAGAGCCAGCAGGATCCGCAAACTTTTTAATCTCTCTAAAGAAGATGATGTCCGCAAATATGTTGTGAGAAAGCCTCTAAACAAAGAATGTAAGAAACCTAGGACTAAAGCACCCGAGATTCAGCGTCTTGTTACTCCACGTGTCCTGCAACACAGACGCAGGCGCATTGCTCTGAAGAAACAACGTACTAAGAAAAACAAGGAAGAGGCCGCAGAATATGCTGAGCTTTTGGCTAAGAGAGTGAAGGAGGCCAAAGAAAACGCCAGGAACAGACTGCGAAGAGACGCAGACTGTCTCTCTGAGAGCTTCTACCTCTAAGTCTGAGTCCAGTCAAAAATGAGGTTTTGTAACTAACAAATAAAGGAGAGCAAACATAAAAAAAAAAAAAAGATATTCCTGGGAGACCGGGAATAACTTTTGCGTCATTACAGACGCAATCAGGGCGTCGCACTAGCAGTGAATGGTGTCCTCCCAGAGGGAGATCTGGGCCCGGGGCCGGGAGGAGCCACGGGTCGCTGCACGGCGGAGGGCGGCGCCTGC
>NW_005370704.1:747593-748172 GCF_000412655.1 Myotis brandtii
GAGCCAGAAGCCAGGAGAGGCAGGAGGGCCCTTGTGGACTCGGGGCGATGCCCCGTGACCCCTGGTTGGGACCCTGAGCCAGAACGAAGGCAACAATCCTGTTGTTTCGAGTCCCCGTCTGGGGTGGCGGCCGAGCGCTGCTCCAAGTCCCTCCACCACCCCCACAGCGGAGCGGGAGGCCGGGCACCCCACATCGCACACAGGACCGGAGCCGAGGCGGCAGCAGCACATGGGCTCCAAGGCCGAGACCTGGAGGTCCTGCCCTACAGCCCCGCCGGTGGGAGCCCGCTGGGGGTCGGAGGCCCCGGGCGGCAGACCTGGGCCGGGGGAAGGGTCTCCCCGTCGGGCAGTACCTTCAGCTTCTCGTACTTCCTGCAGTAGACCTCCAGGGCCTCCCGGATGTCCTCGGGCACCTCCAGCTTCTCGTCCTTGAAGGGGGGCCAGAACTCGCTGGACAGGATGACGGCATAGACCCCAAACGGCGGCTGCTCCTCCAGGGGCCGCTTCTCGTCCTCCTCGCGGATGTTGGCGTTGATGCGGCGGGAGTCGGCCATGTCCTGGGGGGACGGTGGGGGTCTG
>NW_005370704.1:748522-748787 GCF_000412655.1 Myotis brandtii
TGAGCTGGTGCAGCAGGCGGTCGGCCAGCAGCGAGCGGTACTCGTTGATGAACAGGTCCTTGCTGCCGTAGATGCTGACCAGCAGGCTGATGATGTCCGAGGAGCGCCGCTTGGAGCTGGACTTCCCTGCAGATGCGGGAGGGTCACTGCTGGCACCTCAGGGACGACAGGCCGCCCGCTGAGCCGGTGAGGCAGGACGGGCGCCAGGCTGGGAGGCCGCTGACCTCTGACCCCTCAAGCCTCAGGGCCATGCGGCAACAACCTG
>NW_005370704.1:749425-750122 GCF_000412655.1 Myotis brandtii
CAGCAGGGCCCGGGAGCTGGGCTGCAGGAGAGGAGCAGGGGGAGCCCCAGCACTCACCTCAGGTAGCGGCGGACGGGCTCGCAGGCCACCTCCAGGATGACCATGGAGGGGTCCAGCACGCGCAGCGCCTTGATGGCCGAGATGTAGAGGGTGATGATGTCACACGTGTTGACGCCTACAGCCGGGACAGGAGGCTGAGGGTGACCGCAGCACCCAGGGTGGCCACCGGCCAGCCAGGGGACCTGCAGGGGCCAGGTGACTGCACGCCCGAGATCTGAGCCACCGCCCCCCCCCAGCAAGCAGTCTGTGCCAGGGGCTTGTGCACCACCCCACCACCAGGCCAACACCCCCAAGGGCCCCCCAAAACTGCCCCTTACCCACCTCCCCCCAGGCCCTGCAGGTGGCTGGGAGACTGGACTCTTCGCCTCCGGTTCTGGGCCCTGAGGTCAATGGGGGGGGTCGGCCCATACCTGGGTGGAGAAGCCGCGTCTCCAGGGCGGCCTTGAGGGACACGAGCAGCTGCTGCCGCTGGTCAGTCCGCTCCAGGCAGTACTTGAGGTCCTCCACGGCCGGCCGGGAGTCAGGGAAGTCTGCAGGGAGAGGCCGGCCACGCCCACGCCTGAGACGAGGAACACCCACTGGACGCTACGCTACCCTTCACGTGCCCACAGGTCTGGCTGCAGCTGCCCTGCAGGGC
>NW_005370704.1:769547-770305 GCF_000412655.1 Myotis brandtii
GCAGGAACACCTTGCCCAGCCAGCCGACCACCCTCTCGATCCACTGTTGGGAGAGCACATGTGGGCCAGGGGGACCCGGAACAGAGGCGGACAAGCTGCACCAACAGTCACCCTGTCAGCTGGGCCCTGGGCAGCCCCCGTAAGGCCACCTGCTCTGGGGGCCGGAAGCACATCAAGATCAGCAGGGGGTCGGCTCCAAGGGGGCGTCGTAGGCCCACCATCAACGCACCCCCTGCCCCTTCCACGTGCAACAGCAGCCCGACTAGGGGCAGAGGACGGGCTGACCCCCACCCGAGAGGGACCACACACAGCCAGCCCCCACGTGCAGCCGCTCAAGGTGTAGTGAGCGTTTCTGAGCGTGAGCAGTAAACCTACCAGAGATCCCGCCACACCGACCCAGGACACACAGCCCACCCCACAGACACCCAACCCCATGAAGACCCCCTGACACTGCACCTGGGGCAGCACGGCTTCCCGAGCCAGGCCCCCAGGCCACGGCCACTCAGACCACGGCGCTCAGACCACGGCCACGGGGCAGCTGCTTCGTTCGAACCCGCCCCGATCGCAGCTAATCGGCACCGGCAGGAGTGACACCAACACGACGTGGTGGGGAGGACGACTAGGAAGTGGGAGCAGCTGGGTGACCTCACGGTTGGTCCCAGCTCCTCCACGAAACCCAGAGCAGAGTCCAAGACCGTATCCCAACAGTGTGGGCGCCCCGAGGCCCCTCGCCGGGACACAGCAGACCCGGGCGCTGC
>NW_005370704.1:770694-772225 GCF_000412655.1 Myotis brandtii
GTGAGCCGGTGCCTGGGGAGAGCCGTGCTGTGGAGCCTGCGGAGCACACGCACGCACACGCCCGCACACGCCCCCACGACCCTCCTGGCAGGGATGACGCCACTGTGCCCGGGGATGCTGGGAGGACAGAGCACCTCCCCAGCTGGCCTCGCTGCCCGTGCCAACAGCATGTGTGGCTCTCAGGGTCAAACCTCATCTCCCAGAAATGGCCACCACGGTCACGTACATACAGATGCCACTGATGGTGGCCTTCAGCCAAAGTCTGTCTGTCTGTGATGGCAAAGGGACCCATGAAGAGATGAGGACTGCTCTGTGTGACGTCACCTGGGACGAACCCCTCAGGGCCCCCCACCTGCCGGCACAGGGCACTCCCCAAGTCCAGCTACAAGACTCTGCCTATCGGCCACCCTGCTGCCACCTCATTCAACGGGACGGAATCGTCCCGAGTGGCCACAGAGGCTGGAGGGCCACACACCAGGACCCGGCTCCAACAGCAAGGCCTTTCCTCTTCAAAGGACTGGAGAGGCACCTGCGTGGCCAAGTGCCGCCTCACCTCCAACTTGTGCTACAGAGAAAAGCAGCAAGTCACCCTCTTGCAGCCACAGGGCAGGATGCACGCCTCCCTCCCCTGGAGCCACACAAGGCAGAGCCGGACTCCGCAGGCACCTGGAGTCCTGCAGACTCAACCAAGCCAAGCGTGAAGCCGGGCTAGTGGGAATGACCGAGAGATACGCCTGTGTCCAGAGCAAAAGGTGTGACATTCACAGCACAAGGATCCTGGCCACCCCCCCTCAGCCATGGCCATGGCCATCAGGACAGATGGCAGACCCCGGCCAGCTCGCCCGCTCTGTGCAGAGGCCAGCGGGACCCAGGGGAGCAAGCAGGAGTCGGGAGCAACGGGGCACGAGTACTCACAGGACCTGGCTGAGCTGGTGGAACTGCTCCAGGGCCTGGCGGCACCAGCACTGCTGCTTCTCGCTGCCGCACCCCGCGCACAGCGGGCTCTGCAGGAGCCGGTAGTAGCGGCGGCGGGCATACCTGCTGTCCAAGTCCCCCTCCAGCTCGGGGTCCGTGCCCCCCTCTCCTTTCCGCTTACTCTGCATGTAGACCCTCAAGAAGCGCCCGTAGAGGCGCTGCACCGTCTCCTGGAAGGTCCTGGGCGTGGAGAAGAACAGGACGCCCCGCAGCGTGGTGTGCACCTTGTCCCGCAGCCCCTGGGCGCCGGTGCCCATCAGCAGGCCCAGGCGGGTCCACTTCTCCAGCAGCTCCAGGCTGCGCAGGTAGGGGTCCAGGCGGCTCTCCAGCAGCGCGAACGCGTCCAGCAGCAGCAGGAGACACTGCGGCTCGTCGGCGCAGCCCTCGCGCTGGGAGACGGCGTTCCAAAACTCCGGGGAGATGTTGGCCTGCAGGTCGCTCTGCAGCACCTCGAGGAACCACTCCTCCAGGACCGAGTGCAGGCCGTGCGCCCTCAGCACCTCCACCGCCGCCCGCAGCTCCTCCTCCTTCGGCGGGACTGTGCCGCTGGTCCGGG
>NW_005370704.1:772977-777533 GCF_000412655.1 Myotis brandtii
GGTGGGTGGGATGCGCCCCCTCCCGCGCCCACAGCCGGTCCCTCGCGCCGCAGGCATCGAGGAGCTGTGCCAGAAGCGCGAGGAGCTGTGCCGGCAGATCCAGCAGGAGGAGGAGGAGAAGCAGCGGCTGCAGAACGAGGTGAGGCAGCTGACCGAGAAGCTGGCCAGAGTCAACGAGAACCTGGCGCGCAAGATCGCCTCTCGGAATGAGTTTGATCGGACCATCGCGGAGACGGAGGCCGCCTATCTCAAGGTGGGGCTCGGGGCCTGGGCGCCCCCAAGCAGAAGTGACAGGACGTGGCAGGGCCAGGCCCGCGGGGGGTGATGGTGTGGCTGTCCGTGGAGCCTCGTGCTCTGTCCTGGAGCAGCGAGTGGCAGCAGGGGCCAGAGCTAACGCGCTTTCCTGGGTGTGAGGGAGGGGCTTTGGGCTAGACTCTGGGGTGGGAGGTGGCGGGGCTGCCTCTTGGCTGTGGGAGCTTCCAGCAGGACCCCCGTGTGTCTGTCCCCAGATCCTGGAGAGCTCGCAGACTCTGCTTAGTGTCCTGAAGAGGGAGGCGGGCAACCTGACCAAGGCCACAGCCTCGGAGCAGAAGAGCAGTGCCGGCAAGGACAGCTGACCAGGCTGCGGGTGGGCAGGGCGCCTCCACTGCTTCCTCGACAGGCCCGTCCCCAGCAAGTCTGTCTTCAAAACGCCTTGTTCATGGCAGCAGCTGCCTTCAGGTGGCAGCCCCCGGCCTCCACTGCCCCTGGGTACAGCCTCCCAGGTGGGGGTCCAGTCCCCGCACTCGCCCAGGCAGTGGGGGTGTGGGCTCTGGGTCAGCTCTGCTCGGGCCGGAAGCCTCATACCCCCCCTGGACTGCGGGGCAGCCCTGCTTCTAGTCTCGGCTTCATGGGAGCCCCTCGCGCTCCTCAGCCAGCAGGTGCCCAGGCGGCAAGCGGGCAGGGGCCTCCTTCACCTCAGAGCTTGCCCTAGTGGCCTGTGACTGTCAATAAAGGTTGTTTTTATAAAGATCCATGCCCCCTGCTGCCTGTGTTCCGTCAGGAGAGTGGGGCTTCTCTGTGGGGAGGGGGTGGGGAGGGCCTCTGCCCTGGGAGACAGAGCTGAGGGTGCCCTGAGCATCTCCTGTGACCCTCACACCACCCACCCTCCTCATTCCTGGCCCTTCCCCTGACTCCAGCACACGCAGCCTGTCCTTCCCCGAGGGCTCTGCCTGCTGGTGCTGGTCCCTGACCTAGGGAGATGTCCTGGGTTCCAGTCGCCCAGCAAGGGCTGTGCCTCAGCTCTGATTCCAGATCCCGCTCAGCCTGACGGCCTCACTGCTGCCCACCTTCCCTGGCCACCCACCAGGCATGCCCTCTCTGGCTTTGCAGGTGCCTGGGGCCCAGCCCTCCAGCCCTCGTCCTCTCTACGTCCATCTGTCAGGTCCCGCAGCTGCTTGCGGGGGGAGTGGGGAGGTTGGCAAGTATGTAGGTTGCGAGTCCAGAGACACCAGGCCTACTCCCCCAGGAAAACACTCCTCCCTCCCAAGCCCGGGCTCCCCAGGGGGACAACCTCCCAGCCAAGGTGTGGACTAAGTGGCCCTGGCTCCCGGGTACAACTGGGCAGGCAGCCGAGCCCAGCCTGGGGCTGCTCCCAGCAGGCAGCTCTGCATCTCCCTCACCTCCCAGGACCCGCTGGGTTCCCCTGCCAGCTGCTAGCACCCACCCCACGGGAGCCCTCCCCTTGGTCCCTCCCAGGTTCTTGGCCCTTCAGGGAAACCGCTTCATACCCAACATCCACAACACCCAGCCCACCGCATGCCGTCCCGGCCCCTGGGTCCAGAGTCCAGCCCGAGAGCAGGCCCACTGCCAGTGCTGGGAGGGGGTGCCCCAGAGGTGAGGCCTGCACAGGGAGGTCCCTCTCCTGGGCATGGGGTGGCTGGGAGGGCAACGGGCTGTGGGGAGTGAGAAGCAGCCCTGCGAGGTGTGGGGGTCCCCCCAGGCACAGAGGTCCAGGCTGGGCCCCATCACCCTGTGTGGGCCCCTCTCCGCTGCCAGCACCCAGTGGAGCCGAGCCCCCTTCTCAGGCGAAGGACCATGCGAGGCGGCGGCGGGTCCAGTGCTGTTTATTGAGTCCATCAGAGGTGAGAACAGATTCCGTTCATCACAAAGGAGGCCGAGCTCAGACCGGGGGGGGGGGGCCTGTGGTCCTTCAGGGGACAGGCAGCTGAGTCAGTCCTTTGCCCTGGACACACCCAACAGTCACTGGGCATGGCTGCCAGCAGGACCCTGCCCCCAAATCATGGCTGCAGGGCGAGACCCCCCGGGAAGGAGTGGCCTCTGGTGGCCCAGGCTCAGGCCTGGAGCAGCAGCATGGTCCTGAGGCCCCAGGAAAGGGGTGGGCTTTGGGGGAGCAGAGCTGGCAGGGCAGAAGGGGGTGTGCAGAACGAGGGTGGAGCCTGGCCATCCTGGTGGGACTGGCGTCAGAAATACAGGGCTGGCTCGCTGCGGAAGTCCGAAAGGTCGTTGTGGCTGGCGGGGGTGAGCTGCGGGGTAGGAAGGCCGTCAGTGGGGCCACCCAGGCCTTAGGCACCTGCCTCCACCCAATGCTGGGCATCCCCCTGCCCCACTCACCATGACCTCCTTCAGTGAGGGCTCCACCTCCCCCGGGGCCTGTGCCAAAGGCTGCTCCTGCCACTTGCTGAAGGCCATGGAGTGCTTTGGAGTGTAGCTGGACAGGCCTGCAGGCCAAGGGCACACGTGGACACATGAACGTGTGGACGTGGCCCAGCTACCGACTGGGCTGTCCACCTGGACCGGCAGGCACTCACCTGAGCTGCCGTCTGGCAGGCGAGGGCTGTCGGGCGCCACACTGTGCACGAAGGTGGCTCGGGGCAGGAAGAGCGCCAAGGGCTTCTCCACTGCCCCGTTCAGGCGGGAGCCGGAGCCGCCCTCCTCCTCCTCCTCCTCCTCCTCTTCCTCCTCCTCACCCTCGGCCTGGGCCTCCTGCACCAGGGAGCTCTCGGATGGGTACTCAAACGTGGTGTGCAGGCTCTTGTCATTGAAGGAGATCTTCATCTGGGGGCAGAAGGCACATCAGCCAGGGCCTGCGCCAGCCACCAGATGCCTGGCCACCAGGGTCCTCCCGCTGGACCCGGAGGCACCGTGACCCCCAGGGGCACAGTGGGGGGGGTCAGACCTGAGCTGGGCAGGACATGCCATCAGCCCTTCAGAGGCTGAGAGATGGGGGCCGCCTCTCATCAGAGAAGACCCTCCACCTGAAGTCTGCAGGCCCCCAGGCCTGGGGTCACATCGCCCCAAGTGACCCCCCAGGGACCAGGCCCAGCCAGCACCCTCAGGGTCTCCTGGGGCAGCTCACAGGGTCAGAGGGAACCTTCCAGGGAGCAGAGCGCTGGCCACACCTCCTCCCACCTGCTGGCCCTGCACAGGGGCAGAGTCCAGGTCAGGCTGCACTGGCCCCACCTCCTCGGCTCCTAGAAGAGCTCCTGCTGTTGGCGGCCAAGTTCGTCAGGTCCAGCTTGTGGGCACCTGGACATGCTACCCACCCAACTCGGCATGGCCCACCCCTGCTGGGCAAGGGCCAGGCGCACCCGAGGCCGGGTCCCCGGGGCCAGGTCCCCAGGGCCAGAAAGCCAGGGGCTGCCAGACGCCAGCACCAGGAAAGCAGCCCCAGGTGCCCTCGCCCATTTTGCAGACTGAGTCAGCGCCCTGTCCTCCCTGCCCCCTTCGCAGACTCCGGAATTCACACCAGAGCTGAAAGCCCCCAGGCCTGCTGGGCACGGTGGGCCGCCCGGTCGGTAATGAATACTCGGCCACCCGCCCGCAGCAGATGGAAGCAGCTCTGCTGGAGCTCGAAATATTAAACTCCCGGGCACAGGACACCAGCAGCCAGCTCAGGTTCCCCTCCTCCCCTGGAAGGAGCCGGAGCCGGAGCCGGAGCCGGCCCCCAGCACAGAGCCATGGGGCCCAGGGACAGCAGGACAGGAGGGGCCCCGGGACACAAGCAGGACCACCAGCGCTCAGTACCAGGGCACACACTCTGGCCACTCCCCCCTCCTCCCTCGGAGCCCTGCTCGGCTGGCACCCCACCCGCCCACCCAGCTCTGGGCTCCCCAACTCAGCCTGGCTCACACAGACACTTGCTGGGCAAGTCCAGGCCTGGCCCACTGCCCCTCGCCCCAGCCACCCACAGACATGGGGCAGGGGCAGGGGCAGAGCCAGGAGTGAGATGTCTGCTCCTGTCCCTGGGAGCCAAGGGCAAGGCCTGGCACGGTGATCAGCAGAGCCCACAGATGTCCACCGACCGCCAGGCGGCTTGGGGATGGAGCCTAGCCCTCCGAGAGGTCCCCCAGGAGGAGCCCCAGGCAGGGACCAGGGCTCCCCGTCACCCCAGGAACATGGCATTGTCTCTGAAGACCCTGAGTCCTCCAGCCCATCCCCCCTGAAGACACAGGAAGGGCCAGGCCAGGCCAGGCCGGATTAGCGTGCCCTCATTAGTCCACATGACTGGCTCCTAGCGGGAGGCTGGGGGCTGGGCGCATGCAGGCCCGAGCCTG